>NC_092679.1:24348831-24964431 GCF_964355755.1 Antedon mediterranea | reverse complement strand
CCGCATGGACAATATTACTGTTACAGGGAAAACCGCGGATCGGATTACTCGTTCGTCGGTGGTGATGATATATTCTTTGGCCACGGTGGGTCACGACACGCGGTGAGCGTCCCGTGTTTTATAGTTATACCGTAAATCCTTTCTAAATGGATCACCCACGGGAAATAGTAAATACAATAAAACAATTTGAAGAAGCAATTGAACAAGTTGAAGAATTTTTTAATTCAATAGGCCGCAAGACCGTAGTTTTAAAACCTGCAGTAGAAACACTGTCGTTGGCGGCACCACCACCAGGCAACAACGACGACGGGCCTAGGGCTACTACTACTACTAGTGAGAAGAGTACTAGGCCTAGGACCAGTGAAGATGTCACCGATAGTGCACGATTTAGGCCTAGTCCTAGCAGTAAATTTGATAAAAACAGACCAAAAGACATTTATGATGAAACAGACCACAATAGGAGTGTCGATGTAAGAATAATTTAAAAAGGCCTTGTTTGTAGAATACAGCGTTATTATAAACAAATAAATATGCTGTTTTTCCGTAATTAATATTATTTGGTACTGTAGTAGGCCTCCTAGGCCTAGTAGGTTTTTTCCCAAACTTAATTTTGAACAGCAAAAATACACATTACAGGAGGACTGTATACAATGAAGGAAAAAGTGATGGGGTCAAAGACACGCTGGTGGGCAGTTTTAATTGTTATTGTTGTAATACTGTAATTATGTTTTTTCCCCTATAATATATAGTGGGCTTCCACACACATCACAGGTTTGCCTTCCGTGGATTGCCAACTTTCTTTTTACACTTTGCTGTACAGTATTATAACTAAGGTTTATTTTTTGCTAATTAATAAATATAGAAAAAGAAAATAGAGAAAATAGTAATAATTCTAACTATGCGATTTAAAATAAAAGAGTAATAATGATTGTTTTTTTTTATATAACAGTATAGTATATTATCAAAATTAATTATTTGAAATTCAATACTTACCTACTTTATTTAAGTACCTTATTAATTTATATTGTAATACTAATATTAGGAAAGAAAGAAAATAATTGTTTGTTATTTGTTATTGGACCTAAAAAGTAAGTTTGGTACCTAAAATGCAAATCAATAAAATCTAACTAATTTTCATTTATTACAGCCAGATCCACTTAATCAAGCTAAGAAGCATTTAGTTGATGCATATGCTATCAATTCAGTTTTTTGGAGTAAGTTATTTTTGCTCACTTTCCTTCCCCCACTTGTGTCTGGAACAGTACATGTTGTATCTTTGTCACTTTATTAATATTATGTGAAGTTGTACAGCAAATGATAGAAGTCTGTCGTGCATTTCAACTACGCAGAAATAAAATTCTATGATTGATCATATTAAATTCAGAGCAAAAAGATATTTTTCAATGAAACTTGACAAGTATACTTCATATGGGCAACTTATGTTATCACTATTTTATAATTTCAGTGTACCTATGTGTTCAAGGAGTTGATCCAAGAGGCCATATTAAACATGAACTGGTTAGTAGAAATATGTCATGTACACTCACTCCAGTTCAATCAATTTTAGAACTATTTCAATACAAATAGAAACTATTTCTATCATAAATTATGATTATCAGTACTGTCCCTTTCAATATTTTCATGATCATAATAATTAGTTTAAAAACATTTTTAACTATTGCAGGAGAGAATAAAAAAATATATGAACTTAATAAAGCAAGTTGTTGATAAACAAAAAGGTAAGTTAAAATTAGTGATTCAGGTGTGTATCATAATCACAAAATTCGGCCTATGGGGCTATTTTTTTTTATATGGAATATAATGATTCCCAAATTACAAGGAGGTTTATATACGATTTATAGCACCATAAGCATACATTATGTTAAATGTGTTCAATACAGTAGGCCTATTGTGAGGACATTTTCTATACATGATGTGAACGATCATAATAGCTCATAAAATATTACCATAATGTGAAAATAATGAAATACTCATAATGGCTTGTGCTATATTAATGCAGTATATAGTAATTTGTTGAGATTAAATCATTACTCCAGCTTACTTGTTTTAATTTTTTTTTTCCAGCACCAAAATTGAATGTCAAGGCATCTAAACGTTTAATTAGAGGCGCAATGTTTGACACAAGTAAGTAAAATATAATAAGCTGTTTTTCATTAGTAGTATTGGTCACAGCATTATTTTACTATTTAAAATGTATTACTTTTGCTTTTTCAGATGAGACAAATAAGAAGCTAAAAAAGGAATAAAAACATTATACTTTTCCTAACCTCTGCAGACTGTCATATTATTACAGTAGGCTGTGTGTAAAAAAAGTGTGCGATTTCATGTAAAAATAATGCAATTACAATAACAAGCATCAGGATGATAGGTTATTATTTAAAATAGGTTTTTTTTTTTATTTACAGCGAATCTTCACTTCTAGCTAGCTTATTTAAAAAAAAAAAATACAGAATAAAGATAAAAAAGGACAGAGACACTGTAGCCTATTGTGTTTTATGTTTATTGTGCCAAACTGCTCTGAACTACAGTATTGGCCAGTTTCTGCTGTTTTTAATGCGGTTAAGAAACCAGTTTTAGTAATTTGTTGCTTATTATTTACTCAAAATACAACCATTTCATTGATGATTAGTTATTCCTTGACTCTCAAAACTTACACTTTGCCACCAAAATCACTTCCATACATGATGTAGAAGCCGAGGTATGAAGACAAATCCGTAAATAACAACACAGTTTTTGGATGCCTTGACCTTCAAAACATATACTTTTCCACCAAAGTCATGTCTATACATATGACGTAGAAGTTCAGATATGAAGAAAAATCTGTCAATTTTATGGCAGCCATTGAAAATGGCGGAAATTGGGTGAACTTCAAAATGTTGTACATATTTGGATTCCTTGACCCTTAAAACCTACATTTTGCCACCAAAATCATTGGCATCACACAATGTGTCAGTCTATTCATTAGATGTATGAATTTCACAAATAATACTTTGATGACTAATGTTATAAACATTTGTTATCTACAGTTGTTTCAATCATAGAGATAAATATCTCTATGTTTCAATAAAAATATGGCAAAACACAAAATGAAGAAGTGAACTAGTTAGACAAAAAAAAATATCTTCTGCATCATAAGTTAGAAGCTGTAATAAAACTAAGTATTAATAAAGAAATAGACAAACAATTATCATGAGTTTAGGTATTTACATTCATTTTCAAGTGCACCTTTAAAAACTTCAAAATGATGATTTAGTCCTTCTTTAGTATGTATCTTGTATTGTTTTCCAAGAGCTCCACATAGATCTGATGTACCGTAAAAAACTCGGCCAATCCTGGAATGGACTAATGCCATTGAACACCTTAAAAAAAATTAAATCAGTGATAAAAAGTAGGTTTCAGCATTGCATTGCATTCATTAACTATATTACAAACTTAAGAGATTTTAAATGAGCCACGTTGTACTTCAAAAAATGAAAACAGGTTTCCCACATCTTCCTTTTGTGTAAAAAAACACACAACTTACATGACACATGGCTCTCTAGTGCAATAAAGATCCAGACCAGTGCATAAATATTGACATTCTTTAGAATGAGAAGTCGTTGGTAACTCAGGAATAAGCTCACTAAAACCATCTTCTGATCAAGATACAACAAAAATGATTTTATAGCGTGTAATTACTGTATAACTATCCAAAATGTCAAAACAAATATTTTTCTGTTTTAAATTAGCTTTTAGGGATTAAAGATTGTGCTAAAAAAACTATTCTTCCTTGAAAAAGAGGCTGGTTATCTTGTGCCAAAACCAACATATGACAACTTGTACCAACTTGGCTACCTTGTACCTGAACCAACTCTTACCCTAATCAATGTAACGAAGCCACAACAATCATCAATATTATAGCACCTTTAATTCATCTCTAATTTAAAAAATTGATGACGATGGCGAAAAATGAATTTGGGACCTAAAGAAAAGTCTGGTTTTGGGAGAGTGTCCGATGTTCAGAGAGTCTGATATTGGGAGAGTCAACTGTATAATAAAAATAGCCAAGAGGTACGTACAAAAAAGAAAGACTATACTACATGGTGAAAAACAAACTCCATCGGACACTAGTTTATTATTTCGAAGACCTTACTGTATGTTTGGCAAGTTCCAGAGCCCTGAGTATGTGCAACTTTATCTATACACACCATCACAGCATGATGTAATGGATGTTGATGTCGGTAATCAGAGGAAAAAGCTATCACTTTATTACACTTTGGATTTACAATACAAGCACCTATACAAATCTGGAAAAATAAGACAAAAGTAGAGATACATTTTGAAGAGTTAGAATATATAAATGGAAACATTGTTGAGGTTAGGAATTAGTCTCTAGTTGGTTGTTCTTATAATTTACCTCTGCCAAGGAGGTATATGTAATCGATCGCGTGTGTTTGTTAGCAGGATTACTAAAAAAGTAATTACATGATCTTTCCCAAAATGAAAATACAGATAGACATGTGGTCAAGGACCACTCCATTAAATTTTGGAGGAAATCCGGACCACGGCCCCAATTCTGGACCACTTTTTAAATTATTTTCAGACTTGCTAGTGTTAAAAGATAGGACAGAAATTTCAAATGCCGGTCTTAAAGTAACAGTAAACTAAAATTGTATTTTCTCGAGAACTACCAAGAATTATATTTGGTGATTTGTAATTTTAAAACATAATTAAATTTAATTTACCTATTTATTTTCAAATTCACTCGTTTGATTTTCGCATTGCTGTTCTTTTGTTAGTTGGCTGAAGCTATTGTTAGTTGAAAGGCTTGTTACATAACCATTACACCAAACTCGCATACACATGCTTTTAGTGAAATTAGCCTAAATCACACACAGCATTAAGACACACACTTTACAGTGACTAAATCTGATGTAGAAGAATTTTACAGTAGGCGGAGGTATGTACTCTTGGGAGTGGCTTTCTAGTTTTGTCTGCATTTCGAAACCATTTTTTATAATCTTTTAAATTTGGCTGATCATCAAGACATATAACAAGTGACATTACAAAAAATGTTTTGACGATGAAAATTAAAATTGGTAAATTTATTTATTATAAATATTAGTATTAAAAAAAACTTAATTTAGGAAAGGTTTAAATAACGTACCTCTGAGAGTTGTATGCCGTTTTTGGCTATGTTAACTGCCTTTTTCATGTTACACACTATTTGATTGATTTCATGTTTTTGGAATATTGTACCATCTATCAGTTTGCTTATTCTACAAACAAATCATTAATTAAAACTTTCTGTGTAACAAAAATAAAACATTACACTATTACAGTATGTTTGGAGCTTGGTTGTGATATAAAAAAGACAGTGTGTACTGGCCAATGGATGTTTTTGGTGTGTAGCCTAGGGGACCAGTCATCAGGAGTTAACATATTTGGAGCTTGGTTGTGATATAAAAAAAAGACAGTGTGTACTGGCCACTGGATGTTTTTGGTGTGTAGCCTAGGGGACCAGTCGTCAGGAGTTAACATATTTGGAGCTTGGTTGTGATATAAAAAAAAGACAGTGTGTACTGGCCACTGGATGTTTTTGGTGTGTAGCCTAGGAGACCAGTCGTCAGGAGTTAACATATTTGGAGCTTGGTTGTGATATAAAAAAAAGACAGTGTGTACTGGCCACTGGATGTTTTTGGTGTGTAGCCTAGGGGACCAGTCGTCAGGAGTTAACATATTTGGAGCTTGGTTGTGATATAAAAAAAGACAGTGTGTACTGGCCACTGGATGTTTTTGGTGTGTAGCCTAGGGGACCAGTCGTCAGGAGTTAACATATTTGGAGCTTGGTTGTGATATAAAAAAAAGACAGTGTGTACTGGCCACTGGATGTTTTTGGTGTGTAGCCTAGGGGACCAGTCGTCAGGAGTTAACATATTTGGAGCTTGGTTGTGATATAAAAAAAAGACAGTGTGTACTGGCCACTGGATGTTTTTGGTGTGTAGCCTAGGGGACCAGTCGTCAGGAGTTAACATATTTGGAGCTTGGTTGTGATATAAAAAAAAGACAGTGTGTACTGGCCACTGGATGTTTTTGGTGTGTAGCCTAGGTGACCAGTCGTCAGGAGTTAACATATTTGGAGCTTGGTTGTGATATAAAAAAAAGACAGTGTGTACTGGCCACTGGATGTTTTTGGTGTGTAGCCTAGGGGACCAGTCGTCAGGAGTTGATCGTAAATATGTGATAGTTGGTTTACAATCAATGAACACACATCAATATACTAATCGAAACCAGGTAAATGTTTTCATAACAAATAAATAAAATGTTTATGAAATCTTTTGTTTGCCATAAGTGAACGAGGAAGGTATGTTTCAGGGTAATAACTGAAGTGCAATAATCAGATATAAAGGCATACTGAGTTAAGTTTTCATTCATATCTTACTTTTTGTCTTCATGAAATTTCGTTGACCAAAGCTTTGAAGCCTCATTAAATTGATGCCTTGTTAATGGTAATTTGGCAGGGACTTCTGTTACCCTAGAATTTAAAAGACAATCACATCTTCTTAGTAAATCATGAAGGATTGTATCACCTTTACTTGTTGGACACAAGATAACTTCAAATTTATCTGTAATACAAATAGTAATAATTAAATACAAATTATTTATCAAAGAAAAATTTGAGAAACCATTTTGATCTTCACATTTTGTTAAATTATAACCTATAATGTGACCACCCAAGCTTGCACAGAGTGATGCTGCATGTGATGTAGTTAGCTTGCACTGAGTGATGCTGCATGTGAGGTAGTTAGCTTGCACTGAGTGATACTGCATGTGATGTAGTTAGCTTGCACTGAGTGATGCTGCATGTGATGTAGTTATCTTGCACTGAGTGATGCTGCATGTGATGTAGTTATCTTGCACTGAGTGATGCTGCATGTGAGGTAGTTAGCTTGCACAGAGTGATGCTGCATGTGATGTAGTTAGCTTGCACTGAGTGATACTGCATGTGATGTAGTTATCTTGCACTGAGTGATGCTGCATGTGAGGTAGTTAGCTTGCACTGAGTGATAATGCATGTGAGGTAGTTAGCTTGCACTGAGTGATACTGCATGTGAGGTAGTTAGCTTGCACTGAGTGATACTGCATGTGAGGTAGTTAGCTTGCACTGAGTGATACTGCATGTGAGGTAGTTAGCTTGCACTGAGTGATACTGCATGTGAGGTAGTTAGCTTGCACTGAGTGATACTGCATGTGAGGTAGTTAGCTTGCACTGAGTGATACTGCATGTGATGTAGTTAGCTTGCACAGAGTGATACTGCATGTGATGTAGTTAGCTTGCACTGAGTGATGCTGCATGTGATGTAGTTAGCTTGCACTGAGTGATGCTGCATGTGATGTAGTTAGCTTGCACTGAGTGATGCTGCATGTGAGGTAGTTAGCTTGCACTGAGTGATGCTGCATGTGATGTAGTTAGCTTGCACAGAGTGATGCTGCATGTGATGTAGTTAGCTTGCACTGAGTGATGCTGCGTGTGAGGTAGTTAGCTTGCACTGAATGATGCTGCGTGTGAGGTAGTTAGCTTGCACTGAGTGATGCTGCGTGTGATGTAGTTATCTTGCACTGAGTGATACTGCATGTGATGTACTTATCTTGCACTGAGTGATGTTGCATGTGATGTAGTTAGCTTGCACAGAGTGATGCTGCATGTGATGTAGTTATGCACTTGTCAATTGTATGGCCCACTATACGACCCCCGGGAGAGGTGCGTCATTTGTCCGATGTGCGTCATACTTTTGAATACCATGACGCACCCGTGCGTCAAAAAGGTGACTTACCTTTAGGTGACCATGACGCACCCATTTTGACGCACTGTGACCATGTTGTTTATGATATGGTGGGTGGTAAAGTGACGGACATTGACACACCTTCTTCATTGATGTGACGTACCATCTAGGTTTTTTGACGCACCCCTGCGTCAGTAATTATTTGTAAATGACGCACCCATGACGCACCTCTCCCGGGGGTCGTATAGTGGGTCATACAATTGACAAGTGCATTAGATTGCACAGAGTGATACTGCGCGTGAGGTAGTTTAAACAAACATAATACATACCGGTTCCATCTTCTTTCTTAAAACATTTTATTCTTTTTAGGTGTTTTAATTCATCTAATGGACACAACTGTTCAAGGTTTCTAAATAAAAAGAAAATTTGATGTTGATACACTTGGCCATAATTTTAAAACAAGAGCATCAATATCCCACTCTGTCTGAAGTGTATACATAATTGTATAACTTCAACAATATTGTACAAATATAGAATGTTAAAATATGACAGTATATTGTACATTTTAGTGATTTAGGAGAGGGATGAATCTGTTAAACTTTGCTAGCACACGTCGATATAACAATTTAAATGACGCATTGTACAAAAGATCAAATCTCCTCCACAAGCTGGGGCATGGACATCACAAGTCTTTCTTTCTGGTGTATCACAAGTAATTCTAAAATGGTTTCTCTACGTTTAAATGATACGCAAGTAAACAATGTTTATGTCAACATACATGGCAACATCTGAAGTTTAACAAGAAATATTTCTCACAAAAAACGCTGCTCGCTTATTGAAAAATATTTTTTATTTCAAATGTTTTTGAATGTGTCATTTTATTGTCACATAATAGTTATTTTACCTGAAAAAAAATGTAATTTAAAGCAACAAATACTTAAATTGTCTGTCAGACAATGGTTTGGGGTTTCTTTTCTCTTTTTATATGTGAATAAATATTATTTTTTTGTTACAGAAGTGAATACTCAATTTTAGTCACTTTAGTTAATTTTATTGCTAAGGTCAAGTATGGGGGTCACTTCATCACCCTAGATATTTCAAGTGTGAAGTATCCTATTACAAACACAAACTTTTATGGACTGTTTTGATAATAATTCAATGAATATCTGACAGTGAATATACCAAAAATGCTTGGGATTTGTAATTTTAGCATGACTTGTCCTAATATACTCTTTTCCCAGACTTTTTTGGGTCTACTGTAGCAGCTGGAATCAATAAATTATAGTGGAATTTCCATTTTCGCAAAACTGTCGTCCTTAGAACTATAACTGCTGCTTGCTTTAGCTTCTGATTGAGTAGTCCTAATGGGACGTAGCGGGCTAGAGCAGCAGCGTGAAAAACTGATGGTGGTGTTTTTTAGGTCAACAGTGCCCTCTATTATTGAGAGGTAAGGAGTGCAATGTGATGTCACAAGCAGTACAGCTTTATGGCTATGTGAGAGGAATCCCCTTTCCATTCAGAAAAAAATTAAAAAATTATGATTATGCAGATGGTCATACAATGAGATATGGAAATGCTACATAGATAAAAGTTACAGGTCAATAACCTTTCACTTCCAACCGTTTTATGACGAAATGTCTCATTACAATAAATGCATTATATTTTATCATTATTCAAACAAATTTAAATCTGTTTTTGAAGAGTACAGCAAGACATATTTAGCAGTAGCCAACCCAATGTTTACCTGCTCAAATCTAACCCCTAGTCATCAGCGCAAGCTTGGTGGTCTAGAAGTATGAATGTCAGGCTAGTGTGTGATCTGGAGGTCGTGGGTTCATGTCGCACCCGAGAATTAAACAAATTAAATAAAAACACAAAACATTACCTCAATAAATCAGAAATGTTTTTACAGTCTTTAACCTCAGCAACATGAACAGGAACTGTGTGGAAAAATAATTAATAAAACTCTTAACTTGGAATAAACAAAATGTAACAAACAAGTTCTGTTGATATAATTAGTGATGTTTAAATCAAGGAGTTGTAATATTTTAAATCAATTAAAGTTGTGTCTTGGTGGTTATGATGCTTGGCTACCACTCTAAGGGTCCTGGGTTCAAGTCCCGTCACATGTAAGGACCAAATCACTCCACTCCCAAAGACTTGTAATAAGACTTTGTTTATGTAGAGCATCTTGTGTATATGTTTGTCTTGTGAACCTCTGAGGGTCCCTAATGATCAGCAATAGGTGGATGGATCACCCTCATTAAATATGGTTAAAAAAAAAAAAAAAATTGCTCCCCAATTTGATTATTGTAACCATAGAGATATTAATATCTCTATGTTGTAACGTAGGCCTAATGTGGGGAAGGTTAATATCTCTCACCTGTTGGTATTGATTCAAAATAACAATCTGCTAAAACTGCTGTAATTCTATCTTCTTCCATCTTAAATTAATTAATTACTCTGAAATTAAGAAAATAGTTGACTCATTAGGCGCGCCATAGTAATGGAGGAACTGCCGCACGAAAAAAAAATCGCGAACAGACAGAACGAACCGTGACCGACCGGAGTGATCCGTTTCCTTCAGGCTCGGCCTAACCTTACCTACTATAGAATATTATGTTTGTTGATAATAATCTCAACAACTCCATATGTACATATATAGGTGTACCTTACTTACACCATACCACCAACACTTGGTTCAATTAATGATTAAAAAATACGATATATCATCGAAAATGGTTGAAATTGCTTTTTGGAAAATTTTAAACACGTTTGGAAAGCTAAGGGGGGGTGTCACGAAACCTAATAAGACCACGAAAGCTCAGACCCCCTAGATCACGAAAGCTAAGACCCAACACCTAAGATTACAAATACTAAGATATACTACAGCTTAAAAACAATACTTGTTTATCCATACATAATTTTAAACACAGTTGGTTTCATTTATTACCATAAATATAATTTAATACTACCGCAAAACATCAATTGCATGTTGCTGCAGACTGTCCGCCATGCGGTATGTCTACTAGAGGGAGTCAAAGAATATATATCACAAGAATGAGTAATCCGCGATTTTCCCTGTAACAGTAATATTGTCCATGTGGTAGGGCGCCGCCATAAGTGTGGATGTATCTGGGATGTATACAACTTTTTGTGACGGTTTCACTAATCAAAGGCTGGACCACCGGTAGTATTTTCATGATAAAAAATGTTATCAACTACATGCCAACATCATGTTAAATACTATTTGGATATTTAATTGTTCGCTTTATGCAATTTATTTAGTAAAAACTGCCGTATAAACAGTTTGCTTTATCAACCGGGCGCTACAATAGCGTGACCGGGCGTGTTGGTGTTTACGCGTTTTCACGTAGGATAGTTTAATAATATTCCTATATTTAACTTGTTTCTGGTAAAACAAATAAATGTTAATGACATTTAACATTTTCTCCTATTAATAACATGTATTTTATACTGATTTATATCATAAAAACAATACTTAATTTACCGGGCGTAGAGTAGTACACGGGCAATGGTAAAGAATAGGCCGTGCTGAGTAACGATTCGTTGACTTTTGGTGTTGCTGTGTTAGGCCTTTTTTGTGAACTAACTTAGCATGTTAGTAAATAATTGTCTGTAAAAGTGAATGTACACTAGTTTGTTAATAAATATGTATTATAAAATAGTTTACAATTGCAAAACTATTATCATAATTCTATTTAATGTGACATGTATAATATCTATTAAATCAAGTCTTATTTAATATGTATACATCCGCCCTTATGAGGGCGGGCATCACTCTCTGGAGCTCTCTGTTACAAATTTCTCATGCAAAAATCGCGGAATACTCATTCTTGTGATATATTCTTTGAGGGAGTTTGTGTCCGCCAACCGGTAGCGACCTTGTCAAATTGCCCGACGATTCCATTTTACAGTGGGTAATTACTGTAACTAGTACAATAGCCTGGCGATTCCATTTTACAGTGGGTAATTATTGTATCTACAGTGTGGTAGACCGTCAATTACTCGTATTGGTATTACTTGATATACTGTGTGTAGTTTTTTGTTCTTTTTAATTAATAAATCACCTTTTACAATTGTCTATTGTGATTTTTTTAAACATTGACGAATTAGAAAATATTGGCAACAGAGGGCGCTATTTCTACATTTATAACAGAGCCATAATGAAAGAGTAAGTAATACGACCAAAGATTTTAAAATCTCTCTGGTAGTGGTACAGTTACACTGTTCTACAATTTTAGTATCCCGTAACAGAGTAAACCCCCTATTGAATTACAACAATAATACGTTGCATGCTCCTACGAAATTTACGCATGTTTTGGGAGATACAGAATATTTTAGCTTAGTTAACATTTTAGATATCCCGACAGTTTTGTCTAAGTACTCTCACATGCATTGATGAAGGGCTATTCATAAACTCATACTCATATATAACTCATTATTGTCTCAGGCCTACTGTAGAAATAAAAGTATCGTATCGCAGTTGTGTAATCACTTCTTGTTGCTATACGCTTGGGTGCACACGGAACAAGAAAATTTAACTGATGAATTATTCATATTTATTTTGTGACGTTTCATGAGGGGGTCCCCAACTTATGTACGAAAAAAAAAATCGCCACCAGGACAGGTCTGGGTGGGAATTAAATCAAATTATCTCCGCGTAATATTAAATCAGGGAGATGTAAATTACATCTCCCTGATTAAATGATCCATATAAAATCCTTTCTAGCCTTCAGAAACTTTCATCAATGTACCCAAAGTACACATTGTCTAAACGTAACAT
Source organism: Antedon mediterranea (assembly GCF_964355755.1). NCBI lineage: Eukaryota > Metazoa > Echinodermata > Crinoidea > Comatulida > Antedonidae > Antedon > Antedon mediterranea. Next base: position 24,951,840 of record NC_092679.1, on the reverse strand, counting down.
AGCGCATGCGTACCATCTTAGTTGTTGAGTCTTTGAAATTCTGAAATATGAATATTAAAACAGTGTACGAGTGAGTAGCCAATCGCATGCAGCTGAAACTAATCAACCGGATAATCTATGCACCAAGAATTCTTTGTGTCAAACCACGTGACTTTTGCGTGTTTCCCCAGACGGAGTATCCAAACTCAAGTAATACACGTATGAAACGCCATATGTGCAAAAATATTTATATTTTTACTAATATTAAGAAAAAACTCCGTCTGGAGCCCAGACTAACCGCCTGGCAGACATACCGCATGGCGGACAGTCTGCAGCAGGATCTCTATCCAAAACATAGATAAACTCACATTATTTTCGCCCGTTGAGTAAATGTATATTTTTTCTTTACAACAAACAAAACTTGACGGGTTGTTTGTTGGTATATATTTACTCCATTGTGTTGGTTCAGAGGATGTTTTTCTTACGCACCTGCCTTTCTTGTATTTTGACTCCAAATTTGTTGACTAACTTTATCCTGAACACCACACTTTAAAATTAGGACTTATAAGTACTTTCAGAAGGAGAAACACATAATAACAAATAAATAAATCCTTTAAATTGATGATTTTACAGATGTGTTTCATTGTATACTGTAATGTAACTCCTCGAGCTCCCCATGCTCAATGTTTTTGTTTCTATGGAGCGCCAAAAGAGCAACAATAATAGTACAAGTATAAAAACAGAAAGAAAACGAAACAAAAAAACTTATCATGATTTTTAAATTAAAATTTATTTGCCAGTATTTATTTCTTCGTACTTGCATGATTATACTATTATCATTACAATTTTAAATTTACATTGTTCCATCCACACTGTAGATGGACTCCGCAGAGTTTTCAGCCCTCTATATAATTTTTGCTCTTTTGACGTTCCATAGAAACAAAAACATTGAACATGGCCCATGGGGTAGGCCTACTGTACTGTAGGCTAGTCATTTTGTGTTCGAGAAAAACGTCTGTAAAATCATCAATTTAAAAATGTATTTGTTACTTTTTATGTGATTCTTTTTCATGAAAGTGCCAATTCTTAGGTGTGGTATTCAGAATAAATGTTGGGAGTTAAAATACAAGGCAGGTGCGAAAGATAAATATTTGTAATCTTAGGTCTTGGGTCTTAGCTTTCGTGGTCTTAGGGGGTCTTCGCTTTCATGGTCTTAGGTTTCGTGACACCCTTGGAAAGGGCGCCACCACGTTGAAAAATTCGATGGTGGTTTTGGGCCCCAAAAATAATCTAATCTAATATTTAAAGGCCAACATATTTTAACCACTTATTAATTAGGGATGTATGATTTCAGAACAATCGCGAGATTTAGGATATCGCAACACGACACGTGCTCGCCGTACTGCCGTCGCCGTAAATTGCTGTGACGTCACAAGTGCATGGCAAAGTCTACCTCATTAGTTTTTAACCGTATCCGGATATTCACCCCCTGGACATTTACCCCCGGACAACCACCACCTGGACAACTACCCCCTTAGGACAACTAACCCTTTAGGACAAATATCCCCGGACAACTACCCACTTAGGACAACAACCCACTTAGGACAACAACCCCCTTAGGACAACAACCCCCTTAGGACAACAACCCCCTTAGGACAACTACCCCTAGGAACAATTACCCCTAGGAACAATCACCCCCGGACAATTACCCCCCTTCCCCCGGGTAATTACTCCGCGGACAACTACCTCTGACACAATACTCCCCCTGTATTGTCCGGGTAGTTGTCCTAAGGGGGTAGTTGTCCGGGTGGTAAACATCCGGGGTTAACTGTCTAGGGGGTAGGTGTCCTAGAACCGTTTTTAACATACAAGATATAGCTACCGTCACATCAATTGCTAATTTGACCTGTATTAGGCATATATTTACCAAAATGTTTAAACTGGTATTTTGAGGAAACACTTTGCACTATATTTATTATGAATGCAGGTTGGGGTGTAATTGTTAGTGACAAGTTTCCATAAAGCAAAGAAAGTTTTTTTTAATGGAAGTTGAAAGAAATATCAAGAGAAAAGAACAAATTAAACTTTGGAAATTCCCAAAGGCTTAAATCATGTAAATTCCCAGAAGCTTATAACCATGGAAATCTCTAAATCAGGCTTAAATCATTTAAATTCCCACAAGCTTATAACCATGGAAATCCCTAAATCAGGCTTAAATCATGTAAATTCCCACAAGCTTATAACCATGGAAATCCCTAAATCAGGCTTAAATCATGTAAATTCCCACAAGCTTATAACTATGGAAATCCTTAAATCAGGCTTAAATCATGTAAATTCCCACAAGCTTATAACCATGGAAATCCCTAAATCAGGCTTAAAATCATAATTGTATATATATATATAACAGAGAGTTCTTGATTAAGGTTAAAAAACCTCTCCTTATAAATAAGACCATAGCTTTGTTCCAATCTATAGAATTCTGTGTACTGTACTCATTTATTTATTCAAACATACCATGATCAGACTATTATTAGTAAAGTTATACAAATTACTATTTAGTCTAGTATACAAATAATTAATGTTTATGAGTGCAATAGGGCAAATAACTTCATGAATGCAAAACAAAATATATTTTCCTGAGGTACAAAGCCAAGTGAAAACATAATATGACATTTCATCTTTCACCTCATGAAATTATTTGTTTTATAACACACCTACTTTGAATTATGTCAACAGCACAGCCGAACAACATTCCTAGGCCTTAGTAATAATATGTAATGCCACATTATTCTTAAAAATTATTATCTACTCCATAGTATTACAAGTTTAACTAAACAATAATTGATTGCTTGGTTATTTTTTGTTTTATAAAATGTATCAAATATTTAAAAAAAATCAAAATGATTGGAATGGAACATATGGAATGAAAAATTAAACCTGTCTACAATTCTTTCAATTGCTTTTGTTGATATGTAGGTTGTTAGTATTTAGTTGTTATATGTATTATACAGGTAATAAAGAGAATTTGAATATACAATAACAATATATATCTTCATAAAATTACATTTTAAAAATTATAATCACATAAAAATCAACATTATAGAGTTGCACTCTAATTATAAAACTATCACTATATTAACATATGCTGCTTTAAAGCTACAAAAATCAAGAATACTCTAAAATAATGTGCAGTTTTTTCTGCCAAATTACTGGAATCTGATTTGAGTGACAGTAACAGCTCCAGCTACCATCAAAGTGTTCACAGTGTGGAATGGAATTCTATGCTTAAATTCCAAGAGATGCTGACCATTCACAGCTACACGAAAAGCATCATTCTGGCATAAGATGATCACCTAAAAAAATTAAACTCTTATTACATTATACTAAATGAGGAGCATAACAAAAACATAAATAAAACAAACAGAAATAACTTCCCTTTACTAAAAGTGTCACAGCCAAAATTGCAATGGATGAATAGAATAAATAGAAATACTATAAAACTCTAACTTAAAACATAAATAAAGAAATACCTCAAAGAATCCATTTTCAATAAATGGAAAGAATTGAGCATGTTTTTCTTCTCCTCCCCACTTCTGGTTTGAAAGGGCATTGACAACAATTGTACGAGCTTTAAAACGAGGGTTGAAATGAAGAGCAATATTTGGACGAGGGCCTCTACCCTCTGGACCACACTGCAAGTTTATATGGAACCTAATAAATAAAACACATTTAATTTAAATATTTTAATAATTGTTACTCAAATTGAAATGGCATCTTCAGTGATATTTTTTGTGGAACTGTAGCTTTAATCTGCATTTCGGCTTTGACAAATTCATACAAAGCCTTAGAATTCTAGGCTTTAAAAGGTCCTATGTGTCTGATTTGTTACGAATATGAAGTTTAAATAGGCATCTAATTTTTTTTATTGATTTGATCAAAGTAGACACAATATTTCAGATTTAAAAGTTATTTTCAGTTTTCCAGAATGCTATAACTAACCTATCTGCACCAGGTTTCACAATGCCAGAAACAAACACAAGGCGACCTGGTGTCATTGCTCCTTGGATACCTCCAGTAAATGGTACCGGCTAGTAGAGGAAAGAAGGTACAAAATTAAAATACAGGCAAGTATTAATGTAGTAGCTATATAATGTATAATTAAAAGCATTAAGGTAGCCTATTAGGGCTGAAGAAGAATCGTTGGATGAGATTCGAAAATGTAGGTACATGGGTCAAAATCATACACTAATCTGGTGGAGTTGTATGCCATGTACGATAGCACTATAGGTTATTCCTTAGTGTAGTGTATATTGCAAAACATACTTTAATCTATGATGCCTTCTTCCCTGATGAGTTATTATTATATAAATTATCATCATTACATATGAATTACTTATCAATATTTTTGAGAAACTTACAGGATTAAAAATTGGTCCTCCTGCAACCTAAAAAAACACAGATACATTAGTTTGCTTGATTAAAATTGAAACTGTTTACTTTGGCTTCTTTATATAGTTGCTTATCACAATAAAGCAAGTTTGATATGTAAACATAGTGATAAACATTTGTATGCTTACCTGCGGCTCACCACCACTGTATCTGATTGAATAAAGCTGTACTTTGCCATCAACAGCAAGTGTATTGATACGGTTTAGTTGTTCAATTCTGTGTTTGTATTCAACAAAATGCTGTCCATTCACTGCAACCTGAAAATCATACACTAACTTTTATATAATACCAGTATTAGATTATTTCAATTAATAGTTATCATGACATAGCATAATACTATTTTATTCAGTACCACCTACACAATCATGTAGGTATAAATCCACTACTAATGTGGATGAATTTTAGTATGGGCTTTATGTTTCTTCTCCAAAATTGATAGATACATATACTGTAATAAAAAGCAGCTAACAATATCAGGGCTCGATTTAGTGCTAGCCCGGCGTACAATGGCTAGTAAAAACAGCTCCGGGCTACCTAAAGTATCTTCCTTTAAGCCCGGATGGCTAGTAGGTTGTGGGAACTCGAAATTGGGACGAAATGACCTCATAAAAATAACTCCAGCATAAAAGACATATATGTCTTGGCAACATCATAAAAAAAAAACCACTGGCGCGCTGCTGCTGTGGCCATAACAAGTGATGATGTAGGCGGAGCCTCTCATAATCAAACAAATTTCCCGAATTATGATTGGCCATTTATGTTTTTGTCACCCAGGTTATTGTGAAGTAGGCGGAGCTTCATTATCAGGTCAAACATGTCACAAAAATATGACCATAAATAACGAACTGTGATTGGCCAAATGTAGTAGAATTTTGCCAATGTTAAAAATAATTTGTCTAGTCTTGTCATCAGGCCTGGTTGTCATCACAGATCAAAGCTAGGGATATTTTGTAGGGCCGGGTGGCTGGCTCTATCCCTGTAGGTAGGGATTAGGCCAAGTTGAGCCGCCGACAAGTTGAGCCGCCGCCAGAAAAACGTTATTTTCTATGGAACGCCAAATGCTAACTTTCGCCGGTGCTCGTTCTATTTATATTAGAGATAACGATGTACATTCAAAAGTTTATATATCATGGAGCTATAAAATTAGATTATAATTATAGCTCCATGTATATATCATGGTTTTTAGTATATATATTATTAAATATTATAATTAATAATTATGAAAATCTGGCTTGTAGATTCCAAAATATTAAAAAACATCACCGAAAGTGATCGTTTTTAGCCAAAAATGACGTAAACATGTTGCCTCTCAGTCGGCAGTTGTATGAACTAGGCCTACTCCATTTTTCGGTAAAATAATTACATAAAATCACGTTTTTTAGTAAAATATTTTGTGTATTAACATTGTAAAATTCAATAAAATATGATATTAAAAGATTAGTAAATAAAAAATAATATTTATTTAACCTCATTCGAAGAATGTTAATACCCCATTAATTAGTCCTGAGAGACAACGTGACTTTACGTGGTAGGCCTACACGCGAGAACAATTATGAGTGCACTGAATTTTTTCCTCGAAAGATTAAAAACAATTAAATATTACTACTTTCCTTTGCTGTGTTGTTAATTGTAATATGTAATTAAGCCTATATATTATTTATTTTCATGACACAATAAACCAAGACCATGAACTTATGTACTAGGACACCATCCTAATCACTACGCGAAATGTCGTAAAAGACGCATGCACTGGGCGTTTCATAGAAACCTGATAGAAATCACCGGCGGCTCAACTTGTCGGCGGCCCAATCGGTCATATCCCGTAGGTAGGCCATGGAGGCCATATTTTATAATATGCGTAGGAGGCCTAGATAGAATCAAAAGCCATCGTTTGGCATCGTGATGGCTGCTCAGCAGCAGCTAGGCCTAGCTAGATACTACCTAGGCCTAGCTAGGCCTATAGTACCATTTTGGTACAGTAGGCCAGGTGCTCCAATGCGATCTAGTAGGTAGGTCTATCCTAGCTACCCTACTAATACTCCCTAGAGCCTATTATTTTAGTAGTACTAAAATAATAGGCTCTAGGCCTAGGCCTCTAGCCTAAGGTAGACAGAATCTAATTAGTTTTCTTGGCTAGGTTGAAGCCCAACAACAAAAAGACCTCAATAAATCGATTCTGTGAATATGTTGAGCATGAAATAGACTATGCGTCGCAACGCAAAGTTAATTGGCGCTACTGCAGTTTCGCACCACACTGTTAAATCTTCGATTTATCGCTTAATTTTTTTCTCACACCCACATCATACAATTTTGGGCCATTATGTAACATGTTTCCATGATTTAGCCACCGTTATATTTACCTTTATCACAATAAAAAATGCCTTTCAAAACAGCTCTATTTCCTCGATCGAACTGTGGCCATTTTAGAATCAGAAAATTGCCATAAATCAATGCATGTTTTATTTTCTGTTTTTATTTTTAAACTGCAAAGAGTGGTTTTTATAAAGAACCAGCTAGCTCACTGTACATATCAAAACGGCGACGATATGAGTCTACATAAAACATTGATAGGACCTATTAACATGAATAATAATACTAATATTAATAATGAAATATTAATTAAACCTCTCTTTCGCCAGCTGAAAATATTTCTTGCCTTTCAAAACTAAATAGGCCTAGGCCTATATATGTGTAATCGGATTTTATTACACTGGCCTCTATAGTTTCTACATTTTTTGGGGAAAATGAAGCATACATTCTGGCAATTAAGTGATAAATATAAGATGGCGAACATTTCGCAGTGTGTTGACATCGAGTTCAGTATTGTTTAAAATGTTTTGAAAAGTATTGTTATTTAAAAAAAATTACTTCGTAAGTGGTCGAATCGTATAAACATGTTACATAATATTATGTTGTGAGTGTGAAAAAGAAAAATTTAGGTGAGAAATCGAAGATATAACGGTGTGGTGTGAAACTGCAGTAGCGCCAGTTAATTTTTATGTGAACCGGGATGTGAACAATAAAGAAATACAATTTTGTGTAATTTTTCATGCAATAATAGTTTAATACAGTTTGTATGTAAATGTGTAGCAATTCTCGAGCGTTTAGATTAGTGCGCCCTCTATTGTACAAAATGCCTGAATTCATTTATATGGCGGCCCTGCTATCACGGTGCGATAATAAGAGTGGGCTAGTAAAATAATGTATGGGCTAGTGAAATCTACAGTGAACTAGCCCAGTGGGCTAGCAACATGAAAAAGATAAATCGAGCCCTGAATATCTATACGATATACTACTGTATAAAGATACATTACCTTAAATTGGTGTGGCTCACATAAGATAATAACTTGAAAGTGTTGTCCATGAGCAAATGGAAAATAGCTTCCATGATTTTCTTCCTTGCCCCAGCCTTGGCGAACTAAGGAGTTACGCACAACTTTTTGGGCTTGAAATCTTGGGTTAAAATGCATGGCAATATCTGCACGTGGACTGGTACTTGTACCACACTGCAAGTTTATATGAAATCTATCAAATAAAAGTAAAACCTTTATTCGAATGGGTTATTACAGAATAATGATGGTATATGTGGTATACTTATACCATGTTTTGAGGCACTAAAAAATTTAGATCTACTATTTCAATTTCAAAATTCGTATCTGTACGTATTATTACAAAACATCACAAATTGTCTTTAATAGACCAATATGAACTGGATGCACATTAAAAGTGTTCTTATTTTAGTTTGGAGTTGATGGTAAAACCAGTAAATTACAGCTACATGGTGAGCTGAAAATGCCCAAATATTACGTGATAATAAACAATAAAAGAAATACAGTGTACCTACCTATCTGCTCCATGAGGTACAACTCCTTGGATGAATATCATTTTGTTGGGAACCATTTGTCCTTGAATGTTGCCAATATATGGAACAGGCTATAAAATGATAAATACTAGTGTACACATTGCAGGGAATGGGATTAAATATTCAAAGGCTCTACATAAATCAGCAATTCTTTGAAATATTTATTTTCAAGTAAGCATTTTCAAGTGTGTTAATCAGGGAAATTTATGAAATATAATATTTGCCATTAATGTGTAGTATTTGGTTGTAATGTAATCAATCGTGGTTAAGCACTGATTTTACAATATTTTGCACATGTTTTTAAACACATTTTCCTTCATTTTCCAAAATGCTTAAACTAACAATCCCACTATTGACTTTTTATGTACTGTGTAATGGCGTTTTTCAAATTGTTATTTTTATATCAACATAACCCTGCCTGCAAACACAGAACCTTTAAAAACGTTTTGATTTTGGAAAGGTCTGTATGTCTAGACCATATTTGTAGACAGTAGGTCTTCATAGAATAGTAAAATGTAAAAATGACAATATATTATGGTAATTGCCACAAACTATGATTCTTGTTGCTTCCCATGTTTTGTTGACATATATATCAAATGAATAAAATGAATAAAGTAAATAAAGATAAGTGCAGAAATTGAAAAAAAAATCATTTTTTACCGGGTTCACAATAGGGAACTGCTGACCTGCTGTCGGATAAAATGCCATTTTTTATCTGCAAAAAAAAAACATATTTTAATATGGATTTTAAAATCTTAATTGTATTTTAACTATACTGTGAAGCAGCATTTCATCAGGGAGGAAATTTTGGATATGTGTAAGTTTTGCATGTTTTTAAAATTACAGCGTTTATTCACATCAGGGCGTTTATTCGAATATGGTATAGGCCCTAGTGAATATTTATTTTATATTTTTTCCACAACATTAATAATGATATATTGGCCCTTGGGTACACCAACATATCGCATTCATGATGAATTTAATTTATCCGTCCCTTGTTGCATCAATGGAAGCCTATTGTGTGGTTTAGTTGCACAAAACAAAAGATTTTTTTAGTATCTACCATTTGTACCAATCATGTCGCGCATAAATATACATAGTAGGTACGTACATCGGCATGCCATATACGCGATCGACTTAAAACGCGACCGCAAATAACTGTAAACGCGACCGAAATTACTTGTAACTGCTAGGTCTAGGAGTGAGAGGCCTTATTAGCCTAGAAAATATTATATGTTGTCTGGGCAAAAAAAATAAAAAAATAATAGGCCTACCTAGGCTTTAGTGGCGCTAATGCAGTTTCGTACCCACCCCTTAAAATTACTCGAAATGGTTTCAATACTTCATCTAACCTACTCACGAGTTGTCTACAACATTCAGCAAGCATAAAATGTTAAAATATCGATAATTTCTTATTTATAACTATTTTTAATCAATTAATAATTGAGCATCCTTCAGAAATCCATCGCCAGCTTAGCTTCGCGAAAATCAGCGCTAGGCCTGCCGATGAAAGTACGGAGGCCTCATAGGGCATCGATATATAGAGGACGCTGTTATGGTCATATTATGGCGATAATAAAATATTTTTTACATGTTCCTCGTGAAACGGATTTTAAGTTAATGAATAGTTGCTTCATTATTTAATGTTTTATTTGATTTTATTTTAATAAACACAACAGGAAAGAAGATAAAAAAGAAGAAATGGAAGACATGAAATGATGTATTCAGTGTCAGCAGAAGTAAAATAAATTCTAGTAATTAATTGATGGAAAACATTTTTATTATAATTATTGTATTACTGTACATTACATTTCAATAAATTATATCTTTCTGTTTTTGTTGCATTTCCTATTTCCATGTATTTGAAGAGGTCTTTCATAGGTGAATAAAAAATGTTAATTAACAATAATATACTTCTATAAAATCTTAAAACAGGGAAACCATTAGCGTTTCTAGTAGACCTAACAGCTAGTGATAACATTACTAAAACAATTAATTTGTCATAGCTTGATTATTGTGTTATAACATTAACAATGTAACTCAGGAATGAAGTACTGTAATTCTTTTTATTCATTTCATTTATTTATTTGACCTACAAACCATAATGTAAAATAAACTAAAACAGAGGAAAATTGGTCAAACTTATATCTTCAAGAGTCAGCAGTTCCATATTTATCTTCTTTTCTGTGTGAAATTATACTAGTAAAATGAAAGAACAAATTAAAAACATGACACCCACAATGATGAATACAGCAATTGTATAGTATTTCTTTATTAAAAATACGAAACGAATGTCGGAAATAATGAAAATTATATTTGGTGCTAGACTTGCCCCAAGTCTGTATATTATCTTTTTTTTTTATTTATTTGTTTTTATTTCTGAAAATACAGACTTGTGAAACACGTATAGAAATCGATTTGCAGACCGCAAACATACGATAAGAATGACGTAGGTTATCATACCGTATTTGGCTATATGGGGCGGGCGGTATGTAAATATGGATTTCGAATCAACCAATGATCATTTTGTTTAAAAATGAAAGAGATCGAGTACGTAGGCCTACCAGTGCTTAATGTACGATCGAGACTGTTGAAATATAAAATAGTAATGCCAAGTTGTTTTGTTTATTAATTGTTTAGTCCTTGGCCTAGGCCTCTTTCGTAGGTCCTACTCAACTCGCGTGTATGACCTGCCAAATAAAACGCCAATGAAGTAGGCTTACATTACATACCACCGGCACACAACAGGGCTACACCACCACACAGAACAGGACGGGGTCTCGGTGGGAATTAAATCAAAATTATCTCCGCGTAATAAATGATCCATTCAATGTTTGATTTGCGGAGAAGCTAGCCTATCATATATCAAGACGAGTTTTCATGTTTCAAAGATCCCATCAAATGTTTACCAGACCAGACTACTAGTACTAGGCATATAAAATAATTTCTAGCCTTCAGAACTTTCATAAATGTACCCAAGTACACATTGTCTAAACGTAACATAGCGCATGCGCATCATCTTAGTTGTTGAGTCTTTAAAATTCTGAAATATGAATATTTACACGGTGTACGAGTGAGTAGCCAATCGCATGCAGCTGAAACTAGTCAACCGGATAATCGTATGCACCAAGAATTCTTGGTGTCAAACCACGTGACTTGTGCGTGTTTCCCCAGACGGAGTATCCAAAATCAAGTAGTATACGTATGAAACGCCATCTGTGCCAAAATATTTATCTTTTAACTAATATTAAGACAAATAAAAACTCCGTCTGGAACCCAGACTAATTTGGTGCGTGCATTAAACATTAATAACTACGCCCTCTATAGAAAGCAACTGTTTACTCTATTAATAGAGTTAATGCCCTATGAGGCCTCCGTACTTTTATCGGCAGGCCTAGCGATGATTTTCGCGAAGCTAAGCTGGCGATGTATTTCCGAAGGGTGCTCAGTATTAATTGATTAAAAATAGTTTGAAATAAAAAATGTTCGATTTTTTACAATTTTATGATTGCAGGGTGTTGTAGACAACTCGTGAGTAGGTTGGATGAAGATTTTGAGTAATTTTAAGGGGTGGGTACGAAACTGCATTAGCGCCGCTTTAGTCTTACCTGAAACTAAAGCACGGTACCTACTAGTACTAATATCACCTACCTGTCTAAATCAACGTGCATTGGCCAAAACACCACTTATTATAATAATGCCGCGTACCAGGTACTCTGTACCCGGAAGAAGGATGGAAAGTAAAGTAAACACTCAAGGTAATTATATACATAAGCAGAGGTAATTTGCATATTCATGAGGGTCAAACGGTCCGATCCTCAGCTCATCATCAACGTATAGAGCGCTAACCACCACCGCCAGAGGGCGCGGGTGCAGAAATAATTAATATTTCTGTCATGAATGTGGAAAATTTTTTTGTCAAATTTTTTATTTTGAAAGTGTAAAATGTAGGAGTCGAGTTCAGTTTTTTTTGTCTGTCCGCCAACTCCCTACTGTTGGACAAATAAATGGTGTTGAAAATTAAAGGACAACTTTACCGAGAACCATATTTTGACAATGTATTCTATATGATTTCAGAACAATTGTGAGATTTTCGATATCACCGCGCACGTACGCTCGCCGTACAGCCGCCGTCGCCGTAAATTAATGTGACGTCAAGATTAGTGTGCTTAGCAAAATCTACCTTGGTCTTGACTACGTGTGTGGCAGCAGTATGACGTATGTGATGACGTGTGGAATCACTCAACCATATCGCACTCAAAACTTTCCTCTCCTCCTTTTTGTGTGTGGTGTGTGGATGGTGACACACGCGACGCGACGAGTCGTCGGTTTGTGCTGATGTTGGTATAATCATGGAGTAAAAATTTACTCCATGGTATAATACTAGATATGCCTAATACTAGTACCAAAGAACTTATAACACTAGTACTAGGTAGGGCGCCTATAGATGCCTAGCATCCTAGGCTAGCTACACTACTAACCAGATATCTAGTCGGTCTGATAAATTATGTCCGCCGTTTATGAACGCCTAACTTCATAAACTTTTATAATTTAGTCACCATCGTATTTGAATACAAGAGTTAGGCCGGTGGATTACCAACCATAGTGCAATATTGTTGAAATAAATAAATAAATACAATCATCATCGTCTTTATTCACCAAAAAAAAGTTTTGAGTGCGATATGTTTGAATGATTCCAAAGCATCATACGTCATGTTTCTAGCTACTCTCTTAAATTTTGCTAAGCACACACTGACGTCACAACAATTTACGGCGACGACATCGACACGGCCGGCTCTAGGGCGAGGTTGCGCGGCGATGTCGTAAATCTCGCAATTGTTGTAAAATCATATGTACATACCTAATACGTTGTCAAAATATGGTTCTCGGTAAAGTTGTCCTTTAAACTAAACTAAAATCTTCAACTCTTGGGTTGTGTCCTTCAATTGGTCTTAACTTGAGCTTGAATATCAATCTTTAAATTTTAATCTTCAGCCTATTTTTTGTTTGCGTGATCATCTGTTTGTCCGAGTGTCTCTCTGTCCATTAATTAATTCTCTAATGTTTTAACCAACACATTATATTACGTATTAAAAGTCTAAAACCCTTCTTGGCATAGTATACAGGCATCAAGCAGATAGGAGGTAAAATATTGTGAATTAAAAATAATTAACTATCAATAACACTCAGCTCAGCAACAGCAATTTCATTCAAACTGCATATCAGAGGAACTCTGGAGAACAAAGATCATCAACGTCTGCAATCAGACATGATACCAGAAAAAGTTCCACAACAACACAGAGATTTCCAATTTACAAAAATCTTTTCACAAAAGGTCAAAATAGTGGGTAAATGGTTGTTGTTATGTTACTGGTAAATTAAATTGTTACATTAGTGGTTAATGTTACATTTGTTGATTGTTACATTAGTGGGTGATACATGCCTAAATAGGTATATATTGTCAATTTAATAATACAGTATTGTATTATTATTTCATGTGTCTGATGTATTGAATTGTACAGCCGAAGCGAACAAAGATGGCGGTGGTGGTCTTTGCCTCTACATTAATGAGAAATACTGTCATCCAAATAACTCTACGCTTAAGCTTCATAAATGTTCGCCACACTCGGAAGTGCTGGTTGTTGGTATTCGCCCCTACTATCTTCCGAGAGAGTTCTCGCATGTTATCAATGTTATGGTATACATACCTAACAAAAAGCTTGAAAAGCCTGCTATAAATGAGATCGCAGAAATTATCGAAGGTATTGAGTGTAGTCACCCTGAGGCGCTTGTAATTATCAATGGCGATTTCAACAGATGCAAGCTCAAGAAAACAACGGCCACTTATTATCAGCATGTTACATGTAAAACGAGGGACAACGCGATTCTTGATTTATGCTACTCTAGTGTGAAGGATGCCTATATTTCGACCCCACTACCGAACTTGGGCAAATCTGATCATAATTTGATTTTACTCAGTCCTAAATATCGCCCGTTAAATAAGACATGCCAACCAAAAATTATTAATGTACGTAAATGGTCTCCTGAAGCCGAGGAAGCCCTGATAGCGGAATTTGAATCTACCGATTGGGATATTTTTACGGAGGATGAAGATTTGAATAGTATTACTTATGCAGTGAGCTCGTACATAAACTTTTGTATTGATAAATGCGTTCCAGTTAAAAAAGTGAAAATCTACCCTAACAACAAGCCATGGATCACGAAAGGCGTTAAATTACTGTTGTGTGAGAAACGTAAAGCCTTTAAGATGGGCGACTCTAATCGTATGAAAATATTGACTAGAGAGATTAAATCTGAAATAATGAAACAGAAGAACATTTATAGGAAAAAAGTTGAACATAACTTCAGGTCTAATAATATGAAACAAGTTTGGCAGGGTATGAAACTTATGAGTGGTTACACAAACGGTGGTAATACACCCACCTCGATTCCGAATGTTACTGTGCAATATGTTAATGAGTTAAATGAATTTTATAACCGTTTTAATGTTCATGATTTTAAAAAAGAAAGAGAGGCTCTATTTAGCTTGTGTCGGGTGACTGAAGATGATCCCAAATTTAGTATAAGCATTTCTGATGTACATAACAAATTCATGAAACTCAATTCATCGAAGGCTGCTGGGCCGGATAGAATCCCACCACGAGTACTTAAGGTCTGCTCTCCTCACCTTGATGGTATATTTACATTTATTTTCAATATGTGTCTTTCTTATCATGCGTTCCCGGATATTTGGAAACTTTCATGCATAATACCGGTACCTAAGAAACCTAAGATTAACAGCATGAATGATTTGAGACCCGCTGCACTCACGTCTGTCGCGATGAAAATATTGGAACGTATTATTTTAAAAATTATGCAACCTTATGCTGAAAAAGTGTTAGACCCGTTGCAATTTGCTTACCGATCACTCTGTAGTACCAGTGATGCGATTTATTTTAAATTACATAAATTGTATTCACATCTAGATAATGTAAAGAAAGGCCACTCGGCACGTATTATGTATTTTGATTTTCAATCTGCGTTTAATATACCATACAACCCCATATCTTAGCAGACAAAATGTTGAATATGGAGTTTCCCCGTCCGATTGTTCGTTTAGTTTTAAATTTCATTTGTGATAGAAAACAATTTGTTAATATTAATGGTGTTAAGTCAGAAATCGTAACCTCTGACACCGGTGTTCCTCAGGGTACTGTCAACGCACCTAAATTATATTCCTTGTATACGGCGGATTACAGATCTTTAAATGATGAGCTTTGCCCCGTTGTTAAATTCGCTGATGACACTAGTACTATTGGTCTCATAGTTTCAAACAATGATGAAAATTATCGTAGCGAAATACAAAGATTTGTTAAATTTTGTGACGATAATTATCTCCAAATAAATGCATCAAAAACAAAGGAGATGATCATTGATTTTAGGACTAAACATAAATTTAATTTTCAAGGTAAAGAAATTGAAATTGTTGACCAGTACAAGTATCTAGGAATTGTTTTCAATGATAAACTGAGTTGGGGAGACCATATAGACTTCATCAGCAAAAAATTAAGTCCCAGAATGTATTGTATGAGAACTTTATATAAATTTAACTCCTGTGATTTGATGTTACTTTCGTTCTATAGATCCGTTATATGTAGTGTTTGGACGTATTGCCTCTCCTGTTGGGCTGGTAATGTTACCGGAGGGAATAAAGGACGCCTTGAAACTTTCATCCGTCGGGCTGGTAAAATGATTGGTCTGGAACTGCCTTCCTTTACCGATGTGCACCTAGAACACCTCCAGAAAGATTTCGAACGCATTGAGTCGGATGCCTCTCATCCTCTCCACAAAGTGATCATAGACCAACTTAATCCAAGTGGTAGATTGAGGCTCCTCAGTGTGAAAACAAATCGATTTGCTAAATCCTTTATTCCCTCCGGTATCATCCAGTACAACAGGAAGTCAAGAAGATAATTTTATATTGTAATTTTTTAGATGTTTTTATATGAATGGTTTTATGCTATATTTGTTTTTATAGTGTTTTCTTTGTTATTATGACGAGCAATGAATTTCCTTTTTGAGGATCAATAAAAGTTATCTTATCTTATCTTATCTTGTAGGTGGTCTAGTAGGCCAACAAATAATGTGAAAATGAAGTTGCACTTTGATGTTGTAAATCTTATGTCTTATGTACATTCATTATTACAACTAATTGAATAAGAGTAAACAAGTTTGTATTTCATGCAAAGAAATAGAACATTTTAATGCTCATGATGTGTTTTTTATAATTACTGTACATCAATAACATAACCTTTTTTTTTATTACATAAAACAAGTAGTAAGTTTAACCCGAGGCAATTGGAAGCCTAGGGCATGCACACCTACGCCTGTACAACACTATTTTCAGACATTTCAGCTATATATAAGGCACCGGGAACTTTGCCACAATGCGGGCCAATTTGCGTTTTATAAACCTTCATTTGCGATTAAAAGTCAATAATGAAGAACAATCTGGCATAATATACAGGCAAGCAGATAGGTACAATATTATGATCATGAATTAAAAATAATTAACCAAATTGATGATACAAAACAAGTTACACATCGATACTATAGCTAGCTTTTAAACTTAGAAATATAATATGCATTTTTAATAAACGAAAGTGATACCTAGGAATCTAATAAAAAACCTCTACACAGTGCCATGTTACCGTACAATTGAACAGATAACATTCAAATTTGTTTTTATGTATTGAAATAAAACTATCATGTTAACAACATAACATGAAAGGAAAATAGGGACCAGAAAGAAGACTAAGTGATCATTTACATTTGAAATACAACATATTGATTGTACAATGCATCTAGATTCAATTAATGAAATTTCAGCATACAATAGCTATATGGTATACAATTTAATTTAAACTACTGTATAAAATCAGTGGTGAACCGTCATTTATCATTTGTTTTATAACATAATATTCTGAAAAATTGTTTAAATGCACAAAAATACAGATATTGTGATCATAATGCCTTCTATTGATTACAATATATAGCTACAATTATTTGTATGTGGTTACATAGCAATACATGATACATGTGAAATACTAAGTCTGTATGATTCACAACCAATGATGGCATCAACAGATACTGAAGTAAGGTAGTTAAACAAGCTGACACAGTTTCATCTCATTATTTAAATGAATGACACATACTACACCTGTGGTAGTATGCAAAAATATGTTTAGATACACCTGTGTTTAGTTGTCATTAAACCAATTTAAATATTTTTACTGTTTGGGCAAACTGACAAAAATCAATTGTACTAAATTGCGTGACTATGGTACACATGCAATCATGAATTTCAGTTTCAATTGCTTGCAATTCTTAACTAGATTTGCTAAAGATGATTCAATCATTTTTACTAGCAGGCAGCATTACATTAAAATTGAATTAATTATTTAAACAGGAACACTTCTTTTGCTAAATATGTATACCAGCAATGACAAGAGTAAAGGCTATATCTATATTTTAAAAATAGTGAATAATACTGTTGATTACTACTTTGATAATTGTGCTATTTTTTATAATATGCTAAGCATTTCACAATTCTCTCTAAACAAATTGGCGGAACGTTATATCAGCATTTCCAAGCAATTACTAACAATTATTGTTGTAAAACAGGTAAACACTAAGAAAGTTAGGCTGTGTAGCCTTTTGCTATAAACATTTAAATGGCACCTGAAAATAAAAACAAAACAACACACAGTTTATATAAATTGATATATTTTTTATATATAATTCAAATCTCCATAAAATCCATGGGTTTCAAAATATGTACACACAACTGTAATTCTAAATGTACGCTTACATCGACACAAAACTCATCTCATCTCAACTGAAAGGAACTAGTTGAGCAAGAGCGCTTACATCGACCAGTTGAGTTACTTTCAGTTCCTTTTCAACATTAGCGTACGAGAATGTTCTTTGATTTGCAGACCAGAATCATTAAGTTAATTCCACCTGCTACAATTAATTCAAAGCTAATCTATGTTTGTGAAAATATTGAATCAAACCCATTGCACATTTCAACAGAAGAGATCTCTTGCAAGAATTATCATAGAAGCTACAATAAATAGAAATATAGACAATCTAAAATAAAAACCTGCAAATTATCCAACTGATTGGTCAGGACGAAATTAATAAAATTTGGAAACAAATTCTGCAAATAAAAACATATGCTTATGGTAAATATACATAATATAAATATAAAAGTAAAATATCTATTCCAAAGTGGAACAAGTGAATGTGTTGGTGTCAACAGAAATCAATAAACATTTTGTATTCATTGAAGACTGCATATTTGTATATTATACAACATCATGGGTGCTTATCTATTTATCATTATCACTTACATTAGGCAAATTAGATCAAGCTTGAAAGATAAATTTAAGAAAAGAAATTAATAATTACATGGTAAAGAATATTTCTTTAAAAAATGCAAATGTTGTTCAAATTTTGAAATAGCATATCTATGAAATAAAATATATTTCATTTCAATACTTTATTCTTGGTGGGATGTAAACAAAATTCACAAAAATATTTCAGAATGGAAACATACAAAGTATATAGTACATGTATGTAAAACCTTTGTGTTTTGCTTAGATAATACTCTGATGTACAAAATAATGTAATCAAATTTATGAGAATTATGAGTCAAAACAGATTAAATTCATTGTTGATTTGTGCTGAAATAGTTTACTATTTTGACTGCACGTTCAATGGTGTATTAAATGTATCTATAATTATTAAAATATATCCATATAATAAACAACAAGTAGCCAATAGTATTGGTTGGATATTCTTCTGCATTTCATTCTTAATAATAATTTATTTGTTGCAGTGCAAATAAATATAGTAATCCAAATTTAAACTTGCATGGACGGTTGTAATGTATGTAGGAGAATCAAATAATAAACATGAATACCAAATAATCCACAATTGTGTTTTAAGATGTTAAAGTCATTTGCAGAATGGAATTTGAAGGAGTAGTTCATTAGTAATAAATACAGCAAATAAATACTATAGGTTACTGCTAATGTTTTATAGTATAATATTTGTTTTTTATGGTACAGAACTATTTTTCATTTAGCATACCATAAAAAAACAATCAATTCATGGTAATAACATTGTTTTTAGTTTTATATTGAAAGAATCCTTCTCTTTCATAAATTGTACAGTAGCTAACCAGAATTGAATCCTGTGAAATATTTCAACAAATTTTCCATTATTTAAAAAAAAAAAAAATAAGGCCAGAAATCTATATGTACTTGTTAAGTGTCATCACCCTCCCTTGATTTCCGAGCCACCTCTGTTTTTTTTTGTAATTTTTTGAAAATGACAAACAAGAAAAAAAAATATTATGATCAAATCATAACATTTCATTATCCCAAACATTTTCTTGAAGTTAAAAATGTATTAGTGATTCAGTTGTTTATGTTTTAAAAAGTCGGTGTAAATTTATTTCAAATGGTAGCATAAATCAATGTCAAGTACCTATAGTACGTCAAGAAAAACAAGACCCCCCTCCCCAAAAAAAAAAACCCTCCCACCCCTGAAATTTATTCAGAGGTTGACTCTTAACAAATTGTTTTGGCCTAAATAAATAAATGAAAACACAAATCTGGTTTTTACTTTAAAGAAAGATAAGTGAAAGCGTAATATATGTATTTGAGCGATCAAAGACTAAATATTTCATTGATGAGTGGGAAAATTTGTTCAAATTGATTGTCTGGAAGTTTCATCTGCATAATATCACTGATGTGCCGTGTAACCACTTCTCGAACATCTGTCAATTTCATGATCAACTTTGCAAACAGGAGCTTGTCATCTGGATGCGTAATTTTACATAAGTTCTGCAACGTCATTACCATTGGCCTCTGAATGTCTTCTATTCTCTCTTTCTCCATAAGATCTGGACGATCTGTAAAGATAAAAGTTAAAATGCAGCTGTTTTATTAAAAAAATAAAGAGGCAACTTAAGGTCAGTTCCAACTGAGCCAGCGTTCCGCAAACTTTTTATTTTGTTAAACCGTGGCACAACTACACAGCTAAATTAACGTATTGAACTTAAAGCAAACATAAAATAGATTACTAAACCCCACCATGGTTAGGGCTGAGGTAAGAACATTTTAGGAATCAGGACTTATAGGTACCCAAACCCCACCATGGTTAGGGCTGAGGTAAGAACATTTTAGGAATCATGACTTATAGGTACCCAAACCCCACCATGGTTAGGGCTGAGGTAAGAACATTTTAGGAATCAGGACTTATAGGTACCCAAACCCCACCATGGTTAGGGCTGAGGTAAGAACATTTTAGGAATCAGGACTTATAGGTACCCAAACCCCACCATGGTTAGGGCTGAGGTA
Organism: Antedon mediterranea; assembly: GCF_964355755.1. Lineage (NCBI taxonomy): Eukaryota > Metazoa > Echinodermata > Crinoidea > Comatulida > Antedonidae > Antedon > Antedon mediterranea. Next base: position 24,931,119 of record NC_092679.1, on the reverse strand, counting down.
AGAACATTTTAGGAATCAGGACTTATAGGTACCCAAACCCCACCATGGTTAGGGCTGAGGTAAGAACATTTTAGGAATCAGGACTTATAGGTACCCAGAAATTGCATTGTAATTTGGAGGTTACAGTATATCGCGACGATTATCCAACAAAATTCAGCGCAGTCCGAGGTTTCCCCCTTTATAACGCACACGATGCATGGCACTGTGTCGTTTCAATCTTCACACAAGATTGTGCATTACATCGCGATTTGGTTATGCTCATCTTCGACAAGATTAAACCACATAACTCACAACCATATCAACATCAAACACCATTCATCCTCTTGACATTTCACTGTTTGTTATAAGCTGCTGTGTATTGGTAAACTAAAGGCACTTTTGACACTGGGAAAACATTATCATTGTTTTTTTTGTTTTATTTTTAAAGCCACTCGAGCAACACAGATAGTCCACATATGTTAGGGGCAACCAAAAAAAACCCCCAAAAAACAAACAGAACAAAAATATTATACTATACATACCAGGTGATATTATAGTTATGGCTTGTAATAATGCATATTCTTCTTTTGTCAAATTCATCGCATTCACAGTTTGAACAAATTTCAGTGTAGGTTCTGCTGACGTTCCAAATCCTGATGACATCATTGCATCATAGCTCCACTCACTACCAGTAATATCGTCAATAACGGCATTCTTTTCAGGAACAAAACATTCTGCACATCTTAATATTAATACCTCAAGAATTGCGTTTTTAATTAAAACAGCCTGATCCTCATATGTTAATTCTCGAAACATTGGGATTCCTTTTGTAAATGCAACAGTTTGACGAATAACACAGCCCATTAGAGTCATGTTATACAAAAGTGAATCTGGAGGGTTGTTTGGGTCTATCTCTGGCATACCTCCCATTCCACAATCAATATCAGTATGGCCCATGACTTCTTGTTTTACAGATAGTCCAGTATGATTTTGTCCATTAACATAACCTGATGGCATCATTCTTGTAACATCAACATCATTCATGATACCATCTTCTCCAGACATTGACAAGTTCAAAGGACAATTTTGAGAATTTGAAATTCTCATTTTACCATCTGGTTTAAAACCATTTAATGCAAAGCCCTTTGATCCAAAAAGTGATTGAAGTCCATTGCTGTTTTGACTTCCTAAATCCAATGACGTCTTCATTTTTTCCAAAATTTCATCAAATCTACCATTAGGCTGCAAAAAACAGTAATAATTGATGTGTATTTCATATGACAACATAGTTTTGTGAAATGAATGCTTCAACATTTTGTATATAAATATTATGTACCACATGCTGTAGTGATATCTTTCCAACAAATTCACCATTGAGGAGTTTTGTCCAATGACTTGTCTTGTTAATTGGTACTGCTGCCAAAAAAGATTTCATGAGCTAGAATGTTTTCGTCATATTAATAAACCAATAAATAAATAACCTCTCATTTAATAAAGCTTTCCAAATATAGATTACGAATACAGTATATAAAAATCTAAAACAAATTTAATAATTAAAATGAGCCATTTGCATTTTGGGTAATGTTTTCATTGACAACCACCCACTGATGTAAATGTTTTTAGGAAGAACTTTACTGTTAGCAGAAATGTGGTCGATAACAAAATGGTTTAATCTTTTATAATCCTAACAAAAATAATTACATACTTGATGAACTTTATTTGATGTTTTTGCAGAAACTTTAGCCTTTTCTAAGCAGCGTATAAGTTCTTCTTGGTCTGGCAACAATTTAGGAAACTTTTCATCTCTCATTGTTTGTATGGAATTGACAGGGCCTTGACATGGTTGAGGGCTAACAGTCTGCTGTGGAGATTGCTGTTGAAGTTGCTGCTGTTGGTGTGCTTGTTGTTGCTGTTGTTGTTGATGGTTTTGTTTCTTTTTGTTCTTTCTTTCTAAAGGCTTACGAGTTTCAAGCCTTTTCTCATCCCAAACACCTACAGGATATTAAAAAAATGTTTCAATTCGTTTCCATTGTAAAATATATTTATATTTACCAATGTAAACCTTTAAACAATAAACATTATTTATATGTAAATGTTACTTTATTCGTAGGTGTTGATCATTAAAAGTAACTACAACTATCTTTTACTGGTTATAGTTTTTACCAAATGATTTGCAAAAAAATTAAAGCAGCAGATGCTTTGAGATAAGAGTAAATTCCAGGTATATATGCTTCTATAAATTCAGGATTTCCAGGTAGTTGTAGTAAATCTAAATAATAAGATACAGGAACTGACAAGCCCATATGATTGTGAAAGCAATCATGGAAGTCCCATGTATTTAACAATAGAATTCTACTAGTACTACAGCTACTTACTACTCAGTTTAAAAGTTCAAGGTTTTTATTTCCAATCATATAATAACCAAGTTAAACAAGAAAAGAAATATTACCTAGTAGTGATCTTTCTATTTTAACATAGTTGTTGCAATTTAATTCATAAAAATAAGTAGCTTTTGCCGTCAATGAAATTGAATGGTTAAACGCAAGACTAAAATAAGATAATCTAAATTACTGTATAATTATCAATGTTATTATTATCTGTATTCATTCTTTACGTTATTTAACCAGTATATTGTAGATATGTGCGTAACGTTTCGACTTTCCAAATCTGGTCAACAAGTCGAAACGTCGCACACGTATCAATACTGGTTTAACCTAAAGAATTATATACAAATGTTTTGAAAATGTTATTATCATTATTATTATTATTATCATTATACAATAACAATATTCTTTTGATGAAAATCAATTAACTAAACTACCTTCATAAACATTATTAATTGACATGGAATGTGCTTGGTGGTTGTCAGTTCGGGAATTACGCCAGAACACTATAAATAACATCCGAAGGGATTTGGTGATACTAGAAATCATTGAACTCTGAAATATGAATTTCAACAAGTACACCTGAACACCACCCTCAGTTGGCAAAAACATTTTGTAGCAAGAATAGTTGGATTGTGAACTGAAAGTTTTACTTTAATAGTTAAGAAAAAAAGAAATGATGATAAATAAAATTATTATTTTTTTTAGATGTGCCTTTAGGCAGTTATTATTCAAGAGAACGGATTTTAAATAAACAGAAGTACAGAGAACAAATCTTACGTTCTGGTTTCATTCCTACATCAAGACATTTTTTTAAACGACAAGCAGGACAATGACGACGTGTGTACAAATCCATCACACAGTTTCCATTAGCTTCACATGTAAACTTTGCTTTGCTTTTAATCTTCCTGCCAAAAAAACTCTTGCAACTTTCACAGGAGATGACAGTGTAGTGGAGACCACTTGCCTTGTCTCCGCACACAAGGCACTTCTGTTTCGTGTAGTCCACAGACATTTTTTCAAACCTGTAAGAAAAAGTTAAAATATTTAAATCGATTTCAACTTGAAAGTATTTTAATTCTTAAAAGGACACACCGTACTGTAATATTGGAATATATGAGAAAAATATTTGCCATTTACTACTTTGTTAATATAAAGTTACTTTGATAACAAATTAATATAGGTTTGTTTTATTTATCAAGATACTATTATGATGGCCTGAATGACCTCGCCTTTTTTTTATTTACAATATAGAGGAATAAAAATACTAGGAAGGATAGAATGGCATACTTCTACTAGTAGAAGCAGAATACATTTTAAAAAAATTTAAAAACCTGAAAATACATTTGACGTTTAGCTAATTCACTGTCGTAAGCCTAAGGTACAGGTATGCTGTTAGCCTGCTAATTGTGGTTGTGTCTTTTCATGGGTTGGTGTTCGACTGAAGGTTAAAATCACCTTTGTGTTTTTTCTTTCATTTTTTAGTTTAAATTTTAAATTGACTGATACTGATAGTAGGTTCAACGATGAAACCAGGATGTGAATGTGTATGAATACTAATAAATTAATTCAAAAGATACTCAAACTAAACTATCAATTATTACTTGTTCAGGCTTATACAAATCACATGCTTTGTTCGATTTGGCTTATTATCATCGGTTATAAATATCAAGAAAAGAAATTAATTTATGTCATTGAGATGTGCAGCAGTTATGCATTACTTTAAATCAATGGAAAGTAAAACTATTAGGATTAAACAACAATCTATAGTCTTATGTCACCCATCATAATGCTACGTCAGTATTGTGTGTGCATTTGCAAAACTACCATTTACAGTAGGAACAAATTGAAGTGATGGGCCATTAAATTTGACACAGAAAATTAATCTTTTCAGAGTAATTATTACTTGTAAGGCTAGATAGATATTTTTATTGTACGTATTCCTCTTAAAACATACATCAATTAGGAAACAGTGTACAAAGTATAGGCAATTAATTGTTATACCTTATATCATGGTACAGGATATAATTAGTAAAACTCCAGTGACAAAAAGAATCTTGTACAGCAGGAGTATTATATGCTAATAAAAACCTCTGAAGTTAAAACAACTTGTTATGGCAATTTAAAATTCACAGTTAAAAATAGCTGCCTATAAATAATCTATATTTTAATCTGACAAGTTTTTTAAAAAAATCATTAGAATTATATTTATTATTTATTGTTGATATTAAAATTATGGGTAACTGATATTGTTTGTGCAATAAATAACTAAGAATATAGAAAATATTGTATATGTTGAATTTTCTGTGTGTAATTTTCAGACTATAAGTAGAAATAAGAAATGATACATATTTAATTTGTATGCATTGCATTCCAATGTGTAAGGCTGTATGAACAAACAAAGTTGTAAATTATAATACTGACAAGAAAGTGAAATGCTGCTGCACATCAATGTATTGAATTGTTGATTAAAACAATTGTTTCTTTGTTAGTGAGTATCTCAAAATAACTAAATAACTATAAATACAAATGAAATATTCTGTATAGTCATAGATACATATTTTTATACTTATTGCATTGGAATCAGGAGGAAACAGTCTAGGATGAATTAACAATGACTAAAAAAAAAAAACCAACCCATCCATGACACATTCACTAATGTCCTACTCCACAATGCAGAATTGCTGGCCATTAGCCTAAAAACAGAATTATGCAATAAAACTGAAAATACATTAAAAATAAGGCAATGGGATATAAAAAGCTAGATTGATAGGAGACAATCTGACGAGCAACACTAGCTGCTACTTAAAATAACTGCATTTAACAGAGATGGATGAATTTCATTTTAAATTATGCAAAAGTACACACCAAGAAACATGAAACATCTATCAGTCTTATGTAGCATCTAATAAGCCTGTTATCCAGCAATAGAAAAAAGGTACTAATTGCAAAAATGTAGTACAGTATGGGCTAATTTCAAATATATACCATAAAACAAATAATTATCCCGTTTGGTCTATATTAAAAGTATATCATTTTATTTCTAGTACAGCTTGTAATATTACTATACCATATTTATTTGAATAAACACCCTGCTTTGAATAAACGCCCCCATAGAACATCGTTTGAAATAAACGCCCCCATATAACATCGTTTGAAATAAACACCCCATATAACATCGTTTAAAAAGCCACCTGAACAATAAACGCACCGGGGTGTTTATTCAAATAAATACGGTATATGCTTCTTTCTAAAGACCATTTTTTTTTCATTTAAAGTACACATTAAAATAGAGAACTAACAGCTGGAAAATGTTGAAAATTTATGTTAATCTGTAAGTGAAAATGTTTAAATCAATAATGACCTCTGCACTTAATCACTTTCTCAAACAGTTTATCTTTTGTATAGATTTTGGTCCTCATGAATTAAATTTAAACATTTTTATAAGATACAATTTTAACCAGACTTTAACAAGATTACATTACAAACTTCGGCAAATCGCAGACTACGGTTACGAATAGTGGGAGCTGTTCTACAACTAGTAAAGCTAAAGAACTCCTTGCAACCACTAACATCTAGTAGTTGCCAGATAAAGATTTGTTAGAAACAGTTGAAACGTTGCACATGTACGTATTCATTGTTTAATGTAAAGAATTATATACAGATTAAAGATATGGTCAAGCGCTTTGTTTATTCAAGGTAGTGTTTATTTTTTAGGATGTAATTTGGTAATATGTATAATCAATTATATTCTACCTAAATAACGAGGAGGCATTTATTCCAAACAATATTTGATGGGGCTGTTTATTCGAAGTGGGGGTATTTGAATAAATACGGTTAATAGTTCATTTCGGACCAGCTCAACTAAATAAAACTAATAAAAAAAATTCAAACTGAGATAACTTGTTTATATAACTAAATGTCTTTGGAGACATTGGAAAAAAATTTGACCCCATCGTGCGTATGTGTCTGATCGTTTCTGTTTTGCAACCAACCACAAGACTACCAGTGGCCGGCTTGCCTAGCAACCTATGACTTCAGCTGCCTAACTATGGTCAAGTAATGATCATTGATGATTAATAAATCAGCACTTGCCGTATATGGGCCTAAACTAGGCCTAGAATGGCTCACTAATAATGTGACTTGTCAAATGTCATGTGTAACAGCTTTATTGGGGTTCAGGTGCGATAGTAACAGGTAATTTATTTGATTGTTTTGCTTTGATAAAATCTCAAAGCAGTAAGAGTAGAACTTTCCAGATCGTCTGAGAAGAGCAACGACCGTAATAACCAGACGATCACGCGTACGTGATGCCATCGAGTGAGTGAGTGGCCGAGCGGTTAAGACAGTGGAACCGTAATTACGTAGCCATAACATCGGCAGGGGTTCGAGGCTCACTCACTCCATGGTTCTGGTGGTAGAACGAGTCTTCTCGGATAAGGACTATAAACCGTAGGTCCAGTGTACACATCTAGCTCGTGTGCACTTTAAAGAACCTAGTACATCTTTCGAGACAAGTAGGGGGTTACTGTACCCCGGTGTATTAGTACATCACAGCCACTGATCACCAACTGGGCCCTCTGGGAGACCAGTCTTTGACTGAAGAGGTTACCAAGTATAAATATATATTTCAATCAAAATGTTCGTACAATTGCTCGTTCCTGTTTATCATAAACTAAAAGCATGTTGCACAACTACAAGTTGACGAAACAATATATTATAATTGTTCTTTCTTCATTAAATGATGCCTTTTTTTTATTGACATTCTATTTAATAATTCAAGAAATCAATCAGTAGTAAACATTTTGTGGAATTAAATGTAAATTCTGTGGCCTGCTGTACCAAACAAAAATATAATCCGAAATTAAACAAATTTTCTAATAATAATAATATTAAATTTTCTAATAATTTACCATAGAGGAAGGATTGTTTTGACCTGACCATTATATTCAATGATAGTGACAGCCAAAAGAGCAAGGCCATATTATATGGATGCAGTCGCGAGCTCAAGTTAGTGTTTACCGACCAACCAACCGACCAACATAGTTTTTTTAAACTAAAAACATTGTTAACTAGATTTGAACTCGTCACTACGGACGAGTTAGGTTATCCGCATCGAAAAATCCACGCGCACGCCACACGTCAGAATTTTGCGCGCAGAAAAACGATTATGCCATTGAAAAAAATTTAGTGCGCTCTCTACTTTGCGTCACGTATAAGTATATACGGTATACGCTATATACTGTATAGGTACTACATACAGTGCAGAATAGGTGAAAATAAGTGACCAAAGTTACTGACGCTTTTGCACATGATGACGTAATAAACATTTCAAAAAATGGTAAATCATGCGAAAGATAATTGATTGACCTAGACAATACAAAAAAATGGAAGGCAATGGAATACGGATAAGTGGAGATGCGCTCTATTAAATGTGACGAGCTACGAGGAAAGAGACAAAAATCCTATATTTTATATTCGAGTGGCCATACGATGACGTCACAATGTCCGGTTAGCCATATTGATGCATGATTTGATATCTGCAACTCATCTACTACCAGAATATGTAATTATAAAAAAGTTCACCACGTAGTTTAAAATCTATGACTGTTTAAAAAAAGGCATAATTTTGACAAATTTTTGAACTTTTTCATCAAAAATGCGCGTAAATTGTTTAATTCTACGTGCTCGTATGACGTGATTTTAGGTCGAAATTGTTTGAAAGTTGGTAAATTTTCTAAAAAAGACAGGAAAAACAAAACCCAAGCAAAAAAATGATGTTTTTGCGCTACGTGCGCACGTGCGCGTAAAAAAATTGCGCACGCGTGGGAATTTTTGAAATGCTCAAAATGACATGAAACGCGTAGAAAGTTGATTAGATATTGATTTTTCGCATTTTGAAATTTTAAACGCGCGTGCGCGCGTAACTTTTTGTAAAACTTGCCATTTTTAATCCATAGAAAGTTTGCGCATTATATGACTTAAATGTTCACCAAGTTTCAATACAAAATGACTTTTAGTTTTTATTCTATGAACAATCATTGAAATTCACAAAATCGCGCGTAACTTACGCTGCGCGACTCGAAATTTGAAAAAAAAAGTTTCTTGCACATCTACAAGTAGAGGGCAATCTTTTGACAAAGTTATACAATCATTTGTTAGCCAGAATTAGAGATATGCTTGCAACAAAATTCATGGAAAGAAAGAAGAATATCGAAAAAAAACTAGATTTGAACTCGTCACGTTGACGAGTTAGGCTATCGCCCAACGCATCGTAACACGCACATGTTATTTATTATGCTTAGTCTACAATAGGCTGCACTACAACGATTGTAAAGAACAGCTGGAATACATCAAAATCGTTTAATAAGTGTCAACAGTTGACGGTATTAGCATTGTAAACGGTTTAGTTGACGGTTATTTTTTATTTTACACCACTCACGTTTATTCAATTGTTTGAAAATGATGACCTTTTCAAATTAAAAAAAAAAGTTCATAAGTCTAAAAAGGAATTATTTTAGTAATAAAATATTGAAAATTGGAAGAAAATTGATAACGTTTACGCGGTATGCGCTCTATTGAATGTGACGAACTTTGTCGAAAGAGACAAAATCCCTATATTTTACATTTGTGTGGCCATACGATGACGTCACAACAGCCCAGAGGTAAAAATTTTGCATGAATTCATGTCTACAATATATCTGCTTACATATTAGGTTAAAAAAATTGGGGGTCACCAGACATCCCGGAGAGCTATAATCGATTCAAAATAGGCATATTTTTACACAAATTTGCATAAAATTACCAATTTTCAAGCGCACGATTTTTAAAGTTTGACGTGCACGTGTGTCATTATTTTGCATTCATAATTCAACAAATATGAAAGAAATATATCATAAAACTATGAAAAACAATAATCAAGCGCAAAAACGGGCTTTCTAGGCTGCGTACGAGCGAAGTGCGCAATAGCGCGCGCGCAACGCAAATTTTTTTGAAAAATGTGAAATGCTTAAAATGTCCTGAAACGTGTAGAAAGTTGATTAGAAATTGATTTTGAGCATTTTTAACTTTCAAAGCGCGCGTACGCGCGATTTGACCAATGTTCAAAATTTTGCTGATGATACAGGAAGATGACCCTTGACATGAAGCATACGTGTGTCAAGTGGTATTTAAAAATAGCTATTGGTTTTCAAGTTATAGTCAATCTAAGAATTTCAGAAAATCGCGCGTAGTTACGCTACGCGACCATATTTTCATAAAACCAAAGTTTGTTGCACAACTACATATATACGTGCATCTGCTGGCCAAGTTACAACATAACTGCTATTGCCATTTTTGAGATATGCGACCAACAAAAAATGAGCAGAAAAAATGAAATCTCTGACAATAACAAGAGGTTATCCGCCAAGTGCGGATAACCAACTAGAAAGCCACTCCGAGAGTGCATACCTCCGCCTACTGTAAAATTCTCCTACATAAGATTTCTCCGGTTAAAAAAAAATATATATATATTTGTGTGTGTCTTAATGCTGTTTGTGATTTAGGCTAATTTCACTACAATCATGTGTATGCGAGTTTGGTGTAATGGTTATGTAACAAGCCTTTCAATTAAAAATAGCTTCAGTTGACTAAAAATAGAACAGCAACGCGAAAATCAAACGAGTGAATTTGAAAAGAAAATAGGTTTTTTAAACTACTGGCATCAAAAAACGTGCACATTAAATCAAATTATGTTTCAAAATTACAAATCACAAATTATAACTCTTGCCTCTTGTACAAAAATGAAGTTTTTTGGACAAGTAGTTCTCAAGAAAATGCAATTTCAGTATACTTGTTACTTTAACACTGCTCGCCGGCTTTTGAAAAATTCTGTCCTATCTTTTAACACTAGGAGGTCTGAAAAGTATACTAAAAAGTTGTCCAGAATTGGGACAATGGTCCCAAAATTTAATGGAATGGTCCTTGACCACATATCTATCTGTATATTCATTTTGGTAAAGATCTTGTAATTACTTTTTGAGTAATCCTGCTAACAAACAAACAAACAAACAAACAAACACACACTACCGATTACATATACCTCCTTGGCGGAGGTAAATTAAACAGGTCTTACAGACTATAACTGCCTGCACACATCTCATAGACTCTTCTCCCAGACGTGCTTTGGGGTTTGCTCATGCCCAGTCCGAATTTACAAATTCCCATTTTTGAGCTGTAGTAAACTATAAGCTTCCATGTGATACAGTTTCCTAATGCTACCGTCCTCTTAAAATTTAACTGCATAATAGCGCTTTCTGTATAATTTCCTTTGTCATTCTCTCTTATTTGTCTTTAATCAGTATGTTTCACATTAGTATAGAACCTACATTTAAGCTGAAAGTTCAAATACTATACAACAAGCATTACTTTAATCCCATATGTGTGGACATTGGTCATGTGAAAGACCTTTAACTGTACCTTTTAACCCACATTTCAAGTTTATACGCTGACCTGTGAGCTATAGAAAGTCTGCTCATTGAAAAAAAAAAACCCATTTAACTTTACATTTTCCACATGTCCAAACTTCTGCATCTGTCATTTTTTTCATTGTATAAATCTGCAGCTGAGAGACAGGTAAAGATAAGATTTAACAGACCTGCAAGCCCGTTGCTTATTGTGAATACCACATTTATTTGAATAAACCTCTCCCAAGTAGCATTTCCCCACATTCTGGGGCGTCTATTTTTAGATAGCCCCACCACAAACTACCCCAAATAAACACCTCTCCACATATACTTATACAAACAATATTTATTATACACAGGTTCTATTGGTAGACTTTTTGTATTTTGATATTTTTTCATATTTTACTACATGTAAGGAGAATTTATTTGATTATATACCATTGCACATAAAAATAAAATCCTCCCGCTAAAAAAACGCTTCCTTTAAAAACACTCCTGAAGTTTGAATAAACATGGTGACAATAAATTTGAATGCATTTCATGTAATTGTAAGATAAAACAAGCAACATCAATTAGATGCGAAGTCATTTTTTGTTTTAAGTTTTCTAAATGAAACAAAGTGTATAACTATAACAATGAATGGTTGAATGTTATTTGCTGTTGACTGATTTTCCTCGGTTGTTAACCGCTGGAACAAAAACTAGGTTAACTTATAATGATGCCAATTTCACTGTCTGTTCTTAATCATTTTCTGTAAACATCCATATTGCACCAATTTTACTTCTACATTCTGTCTATAATCAAACAGAAATAAAGAATACAAACAGAGCAATAGACTAAAATGTAACAGTAGATTATAAATTGCACCTGAAAATGGCTTTTATTCTATCTTTCCTGTCTGTATAATCAGCATTGAATTTGTGCTGCTTAATTTAGCTTTATTAGACTGTTTATTCAAGATACATTTATTTAGATGTGAACACCAGATTGGCCAACACTGGATGCGCCATATTAATGCAACATATCAAGCAAGCCGCTTTGAAGTGAGTCGGCAATAAGTCAAATCCAAACGTTAATGGCAAACCTTAATGGTGGCTGGAATGGTTCACTTGCTGTAGTAATTGTTCTATACAATAGTTTTTCACAAGGGAAATAAAGGCAATATTAGTGTCTCCTGATGTTGCACATCACACTACTGACCATCTTATCATACAAAACTAAATTATTATATTTTAATTGAATAATCAAGATTATTTTATTTAATTCTGTATTCTTAATTTTTTAATATGCAATATTTAAGAAGTTTTACACCTCCCAGAACACTCTAAAAAAGAGGCATTGTTCTTGATCTTGATCTGCTTCTACTATCACAAATATTATATATATATATATTATATGTAGAGCACCTATGCCTACGTAACTGTACAACTGAATATTTTATCTACGAAAAATGTTTTATATTAAATATCTATACAATCATTTACATTAAATTAGTAATAGATATGCAAGTGTGATGTTTCATTGCCAGATGAAGATTTGTTGACAACATATACGTATCTACTGTATTACTAGTTTAACATAAGGACTTTTATACAGATAAATATTTTATATAATATTTTCCAGTAATTTGCCTTTGAATTTAGAAATCAAAAAGCAAAAGCTAAATTAAAAGATTAAATAAACAGGCAGAAAGAAGAAAGAATATGATAATGAAGTTTAACAAAAAATAAATATAAATATAAAGGAATGAAAATATGAACATTATAGAAATATACATTGTACATGTATTATATACATTGTACATGAAATATACATTGTACATGAAATATACATTGTACATGAAATATACATTGTACATGTAATATACATTGTACATGTAATATACATTGTACATGTATTATTTATTATGCAGAAAATTTAAGCTTAGTTAGGCCTTTTTTAAGGCATTTTATTTTCAAAAACTTTCCTTCCTATAAAAATTTGCAAGCATATATGTTCATGCTACACATTGCATTTGTGCAGATCATCTCTACAGTGACAAGTTAAAATTAATGTGAAAGAATCAGTTTGAGAATTACTGGGGAGAAACATCAAGAAAACACAAGGCCTAAACTATGTAAATCATTTTCCAAAATATATACATAATAATATTTAGTTTCAAACAAAGTGAATACTTTGAAAGCAAATAGATACAAAATGAAATATAAACACCATTACTGTACAATCTGGTTTAACCTTGAAAATAAAAATATGCTGGTACATTAATCACAAAATTTAATAAGTCAACATGGCCTCCCCACAAAGTAAGAAATCCAAATGGTTAACATACAAATGTTCAGGTGAAGAAGTCTTCTTCATATTGTTAGTCGTTGTAGAAAACAAAGCATCCATGATCATAAAATATTGCTCATTGCAGGTCACAACTCAAACCTAATATGACCTGACTCACAGTTCACTGATGTGGACTTATTTGTCTGTAGGCAATAAACTGTTTGGATTTCGCACATATTTACCAAAGAATCATAATTCCCTATTATCACAGATCCTATTCATATGCTAATTCATACCTGGGTATATAGTGAGGTCCCTGGTTTGATCCACAGTTTGGTATACAAACACTTTTTCAACCATGACCTTGGGTCAAGGTATTATTATAATACATGAATATGAATTATACTTTAATTAATTGAACAGTAGGGCATTTCAAACTTTCTGATATAAGGCCTACTTGTGTCACCTACCTCACTTGAATTCTTTTTTTTTTTAATATATAAATATGACAAAAATCTCTTCGAAATGACAAAAAGTCACTGAAAAAGATCATGTTTTTATTTAGATAGTAATTAATCAATTGCGCACAACCAACGACCACCATGACAACATCGCAAAAATATACTTTTTGGCAGATAGGAAAAAAAACCCTCCAGTCCTGAGTTTTTGTGGGAATTGAAAATGTAAATATGGGGTGTCTTACAGCCTAACTAACAAATATGTCTGTACACAACATAGACTGAATGAACCAGTACACCAGAGTAACTCCCTACTCTTTCGAAAGATGAACTGGGTTCATCCTTATCTTTATCTGAGAAGACTTGTTGTACTACCAGAACAATGGTAGAGAAGTGACTTGATCATGTGCTAATTGTATAGCTACTGTATGGTTTGCAGCACCACTGCCTTCACCCCTTGGCCACTCTACTTGGAAAAACAAGTATTTTTTTATATGTAAGAGCATCTCACTCTTGTTTCAACTATATACATAATTGAAAATATTTTGAACTTAATAATTATTATAATAAAAAACAAGACAACAAATGTAATTAAGACAAATTTAACTACTTAATTTCAATTATCTAGTTATTAGTACTAGTTTACTGTTCAATCACTATGGATACGAGTTAAGTATTCGAGTGTTTTCGTCAGAAGAAATTAATGATTTAGTTTATAATAAAAACAAAATAAACAGTTAAATTAAACCACAAACCCATTGACTTTCTGACAATGGGCTTCCTTCCGAGAGAATATTTTATTCCTCAAATTACAGTTTTATCAGGTAAGTAAATAGCTACAGTATTAATATGTGCCATTAAAAATGACATATCTACAAAAAGATTATGCATAGTAGATATGAATGAAGCAGTAATTTCTAGTTGCAACTCGCTTCAGGACACCCTACTATCAATAGGCCTAGTATATATTTTGCTAAATCAATATATTTCTTAAATTAAAAGTCAATTATTGATCTTCGTCACACCGATAACCAATCCCCACCCCTCAAAAAACGAACGAACCGTTCTGCCTCCCTAAAAAATCTTTCCGAATGTTGCCGGTACTATACTATATTTTAATTTTTATTGCCCAAGTTTTAAAAAAGATTTCTGTAGCTTAGGAAACCAATTTACCTCAAAGCTCTCTTTTGTCACAGAAGCAGAAGTCATCAAGAAGGAATGTTATTAACATCACAATTATAAAATGATTAATATAAAATTAGTTAGCTTCCTTCATAGCACAACATTAAGGGTATGTTCAGACTCACGGAGTTACGGTGGAGTTATCTACGGCGTTAAAAGTCAAGGTGTTCAGACACAACGATTAGCATTCCAAACGTCTTGCGTTTAAAGCGGAAGTTCCGTCATACCGAAACGGCCGATGGGATACATACACACAATAACAACAACAGAGCTGAGAGTGACACGCACGAAAGTTTACAACACTAGCTAGGCCTAGCAATATAATACAATGTTACCTTCAAATGTAATGTTTTTTTTGCCGATTTTTTTGCAAATCCTTACAGAAGATAGTAATTTCGAACATAATTATTACACGGACAATGACTTTGCCATTATTTGTATGATTTTAATTAATTTTGTGAAATCATGTCGCCGACGCCAACTTCGTCAGGAAGAATTTTGCAGTTTAGATGCAATTTCTTTAAAAACAGCCATCTTGTTGCCGGCGCTATAGCTTTCCAATTTCTAATTTGTCTATAAATTCAGGGCTGCCCCATAATGAAATCAAATCAGCCACTTCTGTACTTTTCCATGTAACATTTTAATTCGAATGTTGCTGTTGATCTAGGCTAGCTCGAGGAATAGGCTATATATTGTTTTGCTATTTAAAAAAACCGCGCGAATAGACTGCTGCTAATTGCGGTCGTGTCTTTTCATTGGCTGACGTTGACCGGAGGTTGAAATCACTGATGCATCAATGGATTAGCCTTATGAAATCTACCCTCTCCCGCTGGAGTTATTAACGCCACTGGCGCGGAGTAACAGCTCCCTAACGCTAATCCGCGGCATGGTTCAGACACAAAAATATGTACGCCGCGTACATAACTCCACCGTAACTCCGTGAGTCTGAACATACCCTAAGTGTATAGTACTAGTTACTTTGCTAGTGTATCAAACTATTGGCCGAATGATTACAGAAGACAGTATACTATAATATGGTTGCTGATGGAATTAAACCACAGTCATCAAAGCACATGTTTATTGACGATTAAAATAATGACAAATCAGAAAATCAAGTGTTGTGTAAAAAACTAATTTTTGTTAAGACTATTAAATTGATTATGTTAATTAATTTAAAAAGCTGCAAAGGTGCTACAAACCAAAAATTATACTGGAATTGGAAATTACAGGAATACTACTATCTACTGTATAGTGAAATAAAATGTTGACATGTATAACAAATAATAAAAGTGAACAACCCATGTGGTCTGACTACCAGTAATATCATGCTCCAGCACCTTCCAACACGTTTAATGGCTAACCTACTTTCAAACAGCCAAATAAACAAAGAATATTTATTATTAGTCACACCTTTGTCAGTGGGAAAGGTTACATTTTAATGTTTAGTCAAAGCTGTTCCTACTTTTTCTTTAAATCTTTGTTATACATCATATAACCCAGATAACAAACAAAATTCCTAGGCCCTCTCACAAGTTCTGCATATTTGTATTCCACAGGGCTCTCCAATGGGAGCTCTTAAGAGCTTTAAGGCCTAGGTCAGATGAACTTGACTGCAGAAAAAATAATCAATCTTTCAGAGTAGTCAGTAAAACAATTGTCTCACTAGATATTTTCCTTTGATATTCATGGCACTTGGCTAAAGAGGTGGATGTCCTTTCTAACTCCTTAATTACAGAAAGTAAAGGTACAAAAATTGCTCTGCAACAAAGCAGATTATAAAAGCCAAGCTGGTAAGTAAATGTGAACAGCATAAACAAGTATAAAACTATGAACATGCACAAGTTCCAAGTTTTTATTGTTTACTTATCGTCAACAAATTTGACTAATCTTTAACAGATTTGATGTGTTTTTTGATTTTACACATTTCAAACTTGCAAAAAACCTGGTACAATCACAATTTCAATGTTTACCCGAGGTGCATAACACTATAGAAACTAATCAGAATAATTATTTAAATACAAAAATAACTTCATAAAACAGAATTCAGACAGTAAACATTGGTTTGAAAAATGTTTTTAATTTAAACCAAAATTGTGTTAATTTTCGGGAGATTGGATGAAAATTTGGTAGGGTTGGAATGTCAGAACTTTTAACACTTTGACTGCCAGAGGTTTTTCAAGTTAGAAACTGCCACCGCCAGCGTTTTTAGCCCAATTCGATGTTTTTATTAAAGCTGATTGAAACTATGTATGTGATCTGATTTATATGTAATTTAGACTAAAAAAATCATAAAGATTTGAGCATTACAATGGTACCAAGAACAATTTCAAATCGCAATATGTAAATCGTAATAGTAAAATAAAAGTAACCCACTTTTTGAGTTTTTTGTATTTTCGCGCAAGAAAGTTGAGATATTCGCGATTTTGTGCAAGACATCACAATATGAAGATATTGCCCGGTGAGATCAACAAACAACGAAAAAGTTACTTACACGGCACCGATAGGCCTATAAAAATAAGTTATCACTATCGAAAAATGTATTACATTTTATAAATCATAAATCTTACATCAATGTTTCGCCAAAATCCACATTGTAAAGACACCAGGCCTAGTTAAACAGGCCTAAAGTTGGTCCGCAACCGTTTTACGACTATAAGGCCTAGGCTAGCCTAGTACTACTAGCCTAGCTAGTAAACTGATGATAATATCCATACCATTTCTAAACAAGTTTGTTGCGTGAAACTCGGTCACTTACACTACAGTGAAACACCAAAACAATTATGGTATACATAGGCCTACAATAATAAAATTGAAGACTTCATATTGAAAACTAGAAAGCCACTCCGAGAGTGCATACCTCCGCCTACTGTAAAATTCTCTTACATAAGATTTCTCCGGTAAAAAAAAAATATATATTTGTGTGTCTTAATGCTGTTTGTGATTTAGGCTAATTTCACTACAAGCATGTGTATGCGAGTTTGGTGTAATGGTTATGTAACAAGCCTTTCAATTAACAATAGCTTCAGTTGACTAACAATAGAACAGCAACGCGAAAATCAAACGAGTGAATTTGAAAAGAAATAGGTTTTTTAAACTACTCGCATAAAAAAACGTGCACATTAAATCAAATTATGTTTTAAAATTACAAATCACAAATTATAACTTTTGCCTCTTGTAGAAAAATTAAGTTTTTTGGACAAGTAGTTCTCGAGAAAATGCAATTTCAGTTCACTTGTTACTTTAAGACTGCTCGCCGGCTTTTGAAAAATTATGTCCTATCTTTTAACACTAGCAGGTCTGAAAAGTATATTAAAAAGTGGTCCAGAATTGGGACCATGGTCCCAAATGGTCCCAAAATTTAATGGAATGGTCCTTGACCACATATCTATCTGTATATTCATTTCGGTAAAGATCTTGTAATTACTTTTTGAGTAATCCTGCTAACAAACATACAAACTAGCCTTCGCGCATAGCGCGATACTTGGCCAAATCAAAATTGGCCTCCTAACCATGACACGATTTTCGCCAAAAGTGTGTGTCTTATGCTGTGTGATTTAGGCTAATTTCACTACAATCATGTGTATACGAGTTTGGTGTAAAGGTTATGTAACCAGCCTTTCAACTAACAATAGCTTCAGTCGACTAACAATAGAACAGCAACGCGACAAACACACGGGTGAATTTGAAAAGAATTATGTTTTTTAAACTATTCGCATCAAAAAACCTGTATATTAAATCAATTTATGTTTTTAAATTACAAATCAAAAATTATAATTCTTGCCTCTTGTACAAAAATGAAGTTTTTTGGACAAGTAGTTCTCAAGAAAATGCAATTTAAGTTTACTTGTTAATTTAAGACTGCTCACCGGCTTTTGATAATTCTGTCCTACCTTTTAACACTAGCAGGTCTGAAAATCATTTTTAAAAGTGGTCCAGAATTGGAACCGTGGTCCGGATGTTTACCAAAATTGGGCGGTGTCGTCCTTGCACCAGGTGACATGTATGGTAGTAATTTGGAGTCATTCGAATCTGTGAGCTGTGAAAACTGTGAGCGCTAGAAACAAACAAACACACAAACCAAACAGATCAACATACTTGGCCAATTTTCAATTTGGCCAAGTAACAAACACACACTACCGATTACATATACCTCCTTGGCGGAGGTAAATGACTCCATTATTTTTTATTCAGATAACAAAGAAACATGCCAATCCACAAAAACCTTTGTAATGCTTCGGCGGCATAGCTAGCGCGCGACCGATACACAATGCGCCAAGCCATCGCTCTACGCGCTACTGTGATGCGCGGTGTATGTTATTTCGACAGGTACCATTTTGACAGTTGTTCGTAACCAAATTAGTTACTTTCAAATAGTAAAATATTGACGGTCCAGACCGAATATAGTGTCCATATTTATAGTATATACCAATAATTAACCTATCTACCGCATTTCGTAAAAAAACGCGAAACACGAAGATCTTCGTGTTTGGCAGTCAAGCGTTGTGTTTCCAAACACAAAGATCTTCGTGTTTGGCAGTTAAAGTGATAAGTTTACAATTCTTCAGAAAAAGGTAATCCAAGGTGCAAGGCAGTAAAGCAACCCAAACAATTTATGCGATGGCATTGTTTTACCACTTTAAAAAATGTGAAGTTTAATCAAAATAGTGACAATGTGCAATGTATCAATTTACAAAAAAAATACATTTTTTCGCAAATTTTTGCATGCATGTGCCGTTGATTCTTGTTAAATGAGAGTATTTTACAGCATGCAGCAAGGCTGTCTGATGATCTGCTTTAAAAAATCAACCTGTAGTGTACACGAACGTGCCATCTATAATTATTCTATGCAGCGCCCAAAATGGGAGTGCCGCATTTGAATGATTTGATCATGCCTTATTTGGCGCAGACACAGAAGGAATAAGTTTCACGCTCTAATGAACTCATGTCATACGAAAATAAATCTTTTCTATCAATTAGAATATATATATATCTATCTATCTTGTACAAGTATCTTCACTTGCACTGATGAAGAGCTAGTGTTTCCTGAAGGCTCTGCTAACTTTTCTGGCTGTTTTACTTTATCGTTTTGATTTAGCTTTATATAAACACAACAGGCATAGAAATAAATTCCAAACCGCCGGGTGATATATTTATATATATATAAATAAATGATAAAGACGCTAGTAAATTACCATATATATATATATATAAATTTGAGTACAGTAAAACATGTATTTTACGAATGTTCAAGTTTACGAATCAACAAACAAATAGGTTGTGACATTGATGACGTCATCAACAAACAAATAAAATGTTTAAATAATTGATTTCCAACTTGAACTTAAAATTGATAGTATCGGTGGGCGGACTTAAAAAAATATTCTTTATACTTCAATGCCACACGTAGTGTAGGTACCTGCGCCATACATCGAAGGCGTTAGATACGCACATGTCTGGCAGTGACCATTTGTACAAATGTTTTATGATCATGATTTTGTTCAAATTTGGTTGAAATACATTACACTACTGTAGTCCTCGATATACACAAATGCAACAGATATCAAATTGATATTGTCTCTATCTTTCAGTGTATTAAATAATAAATAATTAATGAATGGGTTTAGTTTTATCAAAACCACAAATTACTCTATAAACTAATGTTCACATTATTATATTTATATTATTTTATAATTAAATCATTTGTGAATACACAAAGAACTGAGCTATTTTAAAATATGGAATAGCTTCAATGGATTATTAAGCAACAAACAACTACAGTTGCTTAGTTAATGATATACAGCCTGAAGACAATTTCACACACAAAACACATGGTCTCATTTATCTAGCTTCTTTTGCTAAATTTCTAATACCACAGATCCACACAATAATCTCTCATTCCGTATTATACATTATTAACATTATATTAAATAGTTTACCAATTATCAGCAACAAAATTAAAATATTTTGTTCCCATTCCATAATAAAGAAATATTGATTGCACGAACAGAGTTGACTGGATTTGGAAGGCGCAGAAGGTAAGGTATTGGGTGGCATTGTGCCAGTTTATCTGTAAAGTGTCTGTCTGTTAATATCATCTTTAATCACAATAGTCGGCAATCTTCAAACAATATCTTCCTAATCAGTATAAAAACCATTCTTGGTGTGCTGTATGACTAACAAGCTGTAATACTAATATAGCAGCAGCAGCAATACATTTTCACCCTAACTTTGTTTAATGCATATATTTTAATAGCAATTTTATACTAAAGTGATTAAATACATCAGGGGAAAAAACAATACGAAAAAAAAAACAAAAACAAAAGACAAAATAAATGATTAATTTGAAAGTTATAATTACCATGAAGGCTAATCTCATATGTTTATCAATTATTTATTTGATCAACATCAACATATAACACATTTAGTTACTGTATATGCATATAAATAAATACAGTTGTATTGTTTGATTGAAAAAAAATTATACTACATATTATGCTATTTATGTAAGTGATAAATATATACTAACTAAAATAAATATTTAATTAGTTCAATAAAACATAATATAATAGAAATATACAAACAAATATTTTTATATCTAGTCTAAAATAGAATGATAATAGATCTTAAGGTTGTCTCAAAATTCCCCAGAGTATGGAAATCGCAGATAACATTTTAGTGTGGAATTTATCTCACAGACATCGTTTTACACATTAGCTTGAGTTGTGTGTTTGCAAAGCTGCTGGAAGCTCCTATCTCTCCCTTCCTACCTTAGGGCACACTGCTTTCCACAGATAGGCACGTAATGCCATCAACTACGTACCTCAATTATACCGATCCCCTACCGTTAACCTGACTCAACTGTTTGTCCTCACGGCCAAACATTTCACTGTCATTTCTTTGTAAATACTTTAGACTACTCTTTAGTTGAATCTCAACATAAAAGCTACAGTTTATACATTATTAATTGAATGTAGTGTTTAACTACAGGCATATCCTTTACAGTTTATTAGTTTTTATCTTTAAGTAATTTCTGAGAGATAAAAACAATTATTAACTATATTTGTTGCTTATCTGTAATACCATACTGTATACAAATTATTTAAAATTTATATCTAAATTTATACCAACTAATGCAATAGCCTACATTATACAGCATGTGAACAGGCTCTTAATCAGTTTCATTTTATGGTCAACTTGGTATAAAAAAATATAGCTGTAGACAATAGAATAATAAATTAACATCACATATGTTATTTTTAAAATATAACTTTAAAACAAAACGTTTTATGACAAAATTTCAATTTCAAATTTCTTTTGCAAATAGCTTTTTAATTTTCTTCTACACCAAATCAAAATAGGAACAAATAATTGTAAACAAAATTGCATTTTGTAAAACTGCACTGAAGTCTCTAGTAATAGTATGGTAACTGTATAATAAACATGCATGGATTTTTATATGGTGTCGCCGTATAATTTATGAGCTAGGCTAAATTATTACAACAAGCTAAAACTCTTCAAAGTAGAGTAGGCAGCAAGGCGACGACTCTTTACATCAACAAAAAATATGGTGAATTTGAATACTATATCATTCATACTGTTACAGGAATATATTTTATTTATGGAGATCATTTGATCTGATAGTTATATAGGCGTAAACAAAAGTGAAAACACAAAAAAACTATTTAAAAAAATCACTTTTTCAGCAAAACAGAATGAATATATTATTTTTACTGCTTTTGTTTCTATTTAAAACAGGGGGACTGGATACGAATTGGTGGGATTATATTTGGATTCACTAAAAACTTCTACTAAACTAAATTAGCCTAAATTAGAGAGCACTTGCACTGATGAAGGGCTAGTGTTGCCCGAAAGCTCTGCTAACTTTTCTGGCTGTTTACTTTATCGTTTTGATTTAGCTTTTCGCTTTTTATTTTTGTATCTCCATTGAGATCCAGCCACTGATACCCACAGCATTGTCATTTTTTTCAGTAATTTGCCTTTGGATTTATATATATATATATATATATATATATAAACACAACAGGCAAAGAACATTAATTCTAAACCGCCCGGTGAGATATATATACAATTGTTTGTAGATAATTTCTTTTACATTGCAACATGGGTCGAGTCAGCTTCTAGCTCAGTAAATCTTCCTTTTGAGTTAATTACGATAAAAAGCGAAAAACAATGCACTACCCAAATAGCTTGCGTCGAATGTCATATCATGGACAATCTTAGGCCTAGCCTGGCTAGACTTAGTTTTGTAGGCCTAGCTGGTATTTAAACATCGTATGAACATCGTGCGCTAGCTACAGTACAGGCCTAGTCTGGCATTGCTGCATTATCTTTCTTTTTATGTTAATAAAAATTGAAAAGTTACGGTTCTTCTATTTGTTTTGCTTTCGTGATCGATCAAAAGTGGGTGCATCACAGAAGCAAAACAAAACTATCAATTCACATGTATTTATAGCGGGCTGCTTTAATTATTAAAATTGACTTATATTTCACATTTTTACAATTTAAAGGCAAAAAATATTATCGCAATAAGCTCATACAGTATTTGAATTTTCATAAAATGCCGTTTATGACCATTCACCTTAAATTAGATAAAAAAAACGTAGGGGATGTGGCTTTAAATCTTTATAGATACAAAAGTAGCATATAATAGTTGATATTATAAGACAACAGATGTTGACCTAGTTTTTGAATAAAGTAGGCCATTTTCCTTTATTTCAAACATTTTTGGAGCATTATTCTGATAGTTTGTGTTTTTATTTATAAAAGCAGTATTTATATACCCAGGGAAGACAGTTCTTGACTGGCTGAAAGATGTTAACAAAACAACAAACAGCATTTGAGAAAACAGTCCTGTGAAAAGAATCTGCCTGGAGACAAGCTGCATGTTATGGATATAAAAGATTTCAAAGCTAACATTAGTGAGAATAAGACAAGTTGTTATACCTATTCCATCAACAATGAGTACTAGTAGTACAGGGCCGTAGCAACCTTGTTAGCAATGAGTATTGGACTACTAGTTGAGCAATGGCTTTTGATTTGCGTCGAGTTGCGTTCAATGTGAATGTCTATGAAAACAAGCATTAAGCGCCGTCAAATAATTTAAATACTGTACTTACAAAAAAATATGTTATCATTCGACATTTCATATTGAATAAACCACATGCAACAAAATACAGTATTAACAATGCATGTTGCTATAAGACATTATTCCCACTTGTTTTGTGGACAAAATAAGGTTTTTGTTTTTGCCTGATTCTGAACCATAAAACGGCCCTTACGGCCTGAAGTAGTTTACCAATAAGTTCGCTAGAATCGCATATTTGATTATCAAAATTAAAAATTCTAAAACTGATCAACTTAAAATACCTAGGTTGTACAAAAAGGTTAAATATATTAAAATTGTTGATTTTACAATAGAGTAGTTGATACATTTCCGAGACATTATCATTTATAGAAATATTCATTTAGATTTTGTGAGTCGTTTTAATACAAATAAATATATATGCTGCAATCCATCAATTATGGATAGCAGTCTCATGAATAATTCTAAAAAGTAAATTACATTTCCAAAATTATATATTTTAGTGTTCAACCGACATGAAAAATTCCCATACTACGCTTCTAGTCTGACAAAACTGATATTATTTATGTTTTCTTTGTAATATATTATAATAAGTCATTTGAGGTGAATGTACTTGTTTTTGCCCTTAGCTTAAGATTCCATAGACTGTGGGTAGAAGATCATCTTTCGTGACCTGGGGACTACTGTATATAAAACTGGAGAACATTTTATATATAACAGATTGGTATGACTAGAATTGATTCAGAGACTTTGTGTTTTACATTTTAAATAAAAATCTTCATTATTTTTTTTGCTCACACAAACAAAGTTTCTGATCACATACTAATGTAAATAATATTTTAATACTAAACAATTGATAAATGCCTACACAGTGAAATCACATACATACTGTAATTGTTTATATACCAGAAGTACAAGTAGCAGATACCAACAATCATAACATTTAAATCAATGCAAATAATCTGGCACTTTTTATATAAATGTTAAAAAACATTGTCATTGAACTTTGAAATAACCCATTAATACTCAATGGAAAATAAAATGCTCAACATCAGAAAAGATTCTAGCCTAATCAATGACAAATGAATAGAAATGAAACAATGACAATGGAATTGAAATAATGAGAATGTTGAAATGTGTTTTGTTAAAAACTCACCCCTGAAACAGATCCTCATTCTCCACAATCTTTTTCCAAAACACCTCCATTGAGTTGTTGTACATATAATCACTTTGACTTGCCAGCTTTTTACTTAAAAAATAAATTAGCACACATGTACTACAATCTAGCAGAACTAGCACCAGTCCATACACATCAGCAACATATACTAGAACAAAACTTATTTTTGAATTTGTAGAGTTTGATTAGTGAAGAATTTGAGAGAGCTACAATGTGCTGCTTACGGCTTATTTAGCATGAGGCATAGAGTACATCATTGCAAGAAGCCAGACTGTGATATGGTGATAGCTAGCAAGATGTGCAATATTGTAGCTAGGCAGGCAATTCAGTCAAGGTCAAATTAGCTCACTCCCTAAGTTGCTAGAGATTTTAAGCAGCATATTTTATGCAATGAAGGTTTGGCATGAGTATAGACTCCCTGGCTCATCAGGCATTGACTCTTAAACATTATATTAAAAGACGAGAAACACAAATTTGAACAATTATCAAAACGTGTACTTTGAGAACACTTTTAACACGACCTATTTATTGTAGATTGATATAATTATTACCTGTATGTTTTATACTATGTACTTCTAAACTAATATCTATCAAATTTGTCAACAATTTAAAGAAAGCCATCAAATAGTTATTTTATGGTAAATACCGTCTGCTTTGCTTTTTCAATAATAATTATTACTTAGTTTTTAATAATTTGAAATAATTAACTTATTAACTAATTTATCACTGACTACCATGAAGTTCAAACAAAATTTCAACACCAAGAAATAACAGAAACTAAAAAACTATCAGTATCAAATACATTTTTTATAAATATAAAATTTATAAATACTGAAGATATAACAGAATGTAAAGAGTCAGAAGTTATACTCGTAGCCTGATATACAGACAAGCCTAGCATTCCAATAGGTTGAGCATTGTGATCATGGCCGCTGATGAAGGTTCACCTAAGCTTGGAAGAGTTTAATAATAATAATAATACACTTATCAATTAATAAATTGTCCATGACCTACCCCACCCTTTACAAACCAGCAGATTGATGTATTTAGTAAAGTTTTCAGCTGAACTACAATGAATGAGTTTGATGATTATGATCAGATTCCAAAATTAATTCCAATACTGTACCAGGAGCATGTGCAGGATTTGTAAAACATTAATATTGAGTACTTTGAGAGCTGAGTCAGGGGCTGCCAAGAAGCCTGGTCGGAGTCCAAGGGACGAAGGCCCAGGAGGCTCCGGTGTTTTAGAGCAGAACTTATTTTGCTGTAAATTTCCTAAAGTGGTCACTAATGAACACAATTTTAGTCCATGACATAACTACAAAAAATTATTTGTAGCATAGAAAATATATGTGAACCGCAAAAATATTAAAACGTACCCAACACATGGACGGATATTCGTACATTAAAACTTTTTGTTGTATGAGCGGCGGGCGTGATACAATTAGTACAGTACTTTTCACTTCTAAATAAGTTATTATTACAGTATTATCATTATCTTAAAACTTACTTGTTTCAAATAGTGCTCTTTAACCATTTATTTTATGTATTAGTTCGTTTCTGATATTGCCTGTACAGCACTTTGATCTTTCTTTATAAATAACGAATAATTTTAATAATAATTGATTGATGATATCAAAAATAATTTGATGCTGTAACCGTAAGCAATTTTTGTGTTGTGTTCTTTTATAAATACAACTTGTTCATCTTCCAGGAAATAAACTGACTATTATTCTAAAGGTTAAAAGTCAGGAGAAGTCAATTTCAGGTCATCATGGGACATCCTAAACCCTCAGGTTAATAGTTTTTGCATGTTTGCAAATTAACTTGGTGATAAAAGAAAGGTGTTGATGGGTCAACAGCTAACTTAGAAATGTATTGTATTCTGAAAATAAAGTGAACATTTATGTCTGTATTACTTTATAGAATTAATCTATAAAATGGTTGATGAGTATAAAATGGTTGATAACAACTAAAATGCATCTTCAGTTATAGCAACAGAACTGGCCTGTAGCCACAATTTTTAGACAGGGGTTCAAATTTGGTAGAGAGGTTAAAAAGATAATCTGATTCAGGATTTCGGTTGTAGGGGTGGAAACCAACTTCACTACCTAAGCCTCACCATGGTCCTGAGGTAAGAAAATGTTGATAATAAGGAGCTTTGAGTTCGCCGGAAATTGATACCAGAAGCTAAATGTATTCACAAGAAAAGATACACTTAATAATAATAGTATACCACATTTCTAGAGCCCTTTTCGAATAAACTTGCTTGCCGGCCAATGTAAGTAATCGTGTGGCTATTGCTAGATTTAGTAGTCATACTCATAGGGTTTAGGATATTCAACCACCTCAGCCTGCCCCACCCTGATTGGTGAAATTTGGCATCAATCTATCATTTAATAGGGTAAGTTGCTGTTCAAACAAATTATAGCCAGTTGTGTAGCCTTTTTTATTACAAAAACTCATTCTTAAAATGTGGTGTAATAATTAAAGTGTCATCAGAATTATACAGGTGTTAACTTGTTACAAATTGAAAACAAAAGTGACTATTATCAGCAACATTAAATAAAGTGTCATCAGAATTATACAGGGGTTAGCTTGTTACAAATTGAAAACAAAAGTGACTATTATCAGCAACATTAAATTTCAAAAATTGTAATGCAAAAAATAGGATAACAAATTAAAGCTTAGCACTTAATTTCACCACCATTTTAAAACCCTGCTCTCTCCAAGTCTATTTCAAAATCCTGGATGAAAATGGTTTACTAGTGATCAATGAACTTGACCTATAGTTTGAGTTAAAACATTAATGAATATACTATACCTAAAATGAATGCATAAATGGCATACTGGAAGTAGTTAAACTTACCTACCCTCATGTCATATACAGAACACAGTACAATATACAACTTTCGTCTGCAATTCAACTTTTGGTTTTTGCCTAAAGTTTCCAAATGGGGATAATGTCAAAGGGTAAGTACATCATTAAAGTAGACAGAAAACCTATTTCCACAGCTATTCCTTTGAGACAACATCTTGAAGTGATGATGTCTAGGCTATGTCTGTTTTTGTCAGGCCATATGAATACAATGCTACATTCATATAAACTGTTCAGGTCATTACCAGCTATGACTAAATATTTCCAATTAAGTTACTAACATATAACTTTCATAGTAATTGAATAAAGACTGTTGACATATTTGTTCGAATCCAGTTATTGACATATTTCTTAATAAAAATAAGTTGGGAACCTTTACTAATCGTACCTTTATGGAAATGTATGGAGAATATCTTTCAACATAGGTTACATGGTTTTTGTTTTGGTTATTTATAAACAGAAATTGCACTACAGCCTAATTTTGACGCGAAAAAAAAACTGGTTATTATAACTGTGTGAAATTCCATGGTATTTCCAGGACACATTTTCAGTAAATGCTAATTCTGTGTTACTATTTCTCTTCCTTATCTAGTAAGATAAAGAAGACTTTTAAAAGAGTAAATACATAATCATCACATCATTACCTTCAAAGACTGGATAGCATTGTTTATAAATTGACCTCAAGAAGCATGATAACCTTTGAGGTTAAATGACCCAGGAATATAATCACGGTATTGACCACAAAAACAAACCAGGCTTTTAGTTGACCACTTTAATTGAGTCATTGATGAAAGATTTAGTATTTTTTTAAATGTACACCTTTGAAGCCAGTACAGGTGTTCCTGAAGTGGATCTCCAATCAGAAATTCCTATTTTTTCTATTGTCAATTCTGACAAACCAATTCTGAAGCATTACATGTTTCTGATACAATGTTTTGGTGACATTTGGCCATAATTGTGCCTACAGGTAGCATAACCTGGCATAATATTGTGCTGCCACCTAGCATAATTTTGTTTTCATCGCTGACCACCCTGACTGCTGATAAAACAAGCTATGTAGCTGCTTTCAGCTCTTTGATCCAAAAAGTATGAATTGTAGTGTGAAATAAAAGTAAACTAGACATGAAACTCGTCACTTTGACGAGTTAGTTATCCGCCCAACAAACGCCACGTGCATGTCATACGTTGGAATATTGCACACAGAAAAAGATTATGGCATTATGACCTAAACTGAAGAGTATGATATGTTGTTAGTACTGAATGCTGTATATTTTGTGTCATATACTATATTTACAGTATCATAGTAAAATCTGTATACATATTACATACAGTGTAGAATAGGTGAAATTACGGGTCACGCCATTTATTCCAATTTTTAACATGGTGACTGACAGTATCAAAATGAAACACTAATATAGCAATTTCGGAAGGAAATTATCGCAGCAACAACATATTAACGTGTAGAAGAAATTTGAATACGTAAAATATAGATGCGCGCTCTTTTAAATGTGATGAACTATGAAGCAAAATATGAAAATACAACTTTTTTTATTCAACTGGCCATATGATGATGTCACAACATCTGATTGGCAAAATATTCACATGAATTCGTATCTACAATCCAATAGCTTCCAGAAAACGTTTTAAACATGATTATCACTTTTTATTCTGACGAGCTATAACAGATTGAAATTTACTGTAAAAATGAAAATAAGTGACCCACGTTATTTACATTTTTAGACATGATGACGTCATAAAAATTAAACTATTTTTAACTCATACGAAAGATAGTTGATTAAAGTAGACAATATTAAAATCTCGGGGGAAATGGAATACGTATAAGCGAGATGCACTCTGTTGAATATGATGAGCAATAACGAAAGAGACAAAAATCCTATATTTTACTTTCGTGTGGCCATACGATGATGTCATAACATCCGAGAGGTAAAAATTCTGCATGAATTCATATCTACAATTTATCTTCTTACATAATAAGTTAAAAAAATTGGAGGTCACCTTTGATCCTGAATAAGATTGAAGATTCAAAATTGGCATTATTTTGACAATATTTTATAACTTTTTCAACTAAAATGCGCGCAAATGGTCTAAATCAACGTGTTCGTATGACGTCATTTTAACCCTTTTACTGCGGAGCATTATTCCCACCTCTGTGAGTAATATATATTTAAGAAAAACATGATATTTTAATAAATTGCAAAAAAAAATACTAATTGAGATAATTGTGTAATTATTTTTGTGGTGTGTGATGGGCAAAGGGTTAGTCTACAGTTAGGTATAAAAAAAAGTAATTTGCATATTAATGACGTCATTACAGGTGTTTTGGATTTAATGTTTTTTATTGAATCAATGATAAAAACTATATTTTCTATAAGAAATTCTTATGGAATACATTTTTCCAACTGGATATTGATGAAGAAACGTATATCAAATAAAAATATTTAAAAAAATTGAACTATTTTTATTGTTTTATAAAAATTATGCACAAATCAAAGTTTTGGGGCAAAATCTTGAATTTAATGACATTTTCCAAAAATTCACTATAGTACAAAAACTAACTATTGTTTCAAATTTTTTTTTTTTGCGTGTTGTGATAAACACGATGTTGCCCTATTGGGGCTGGTAAATTTTTGTTACTTTCAAAAAGGCCACCATTACGATACTCAAAACAACTTTTCAAGGTAGAAATACTATTATATATGCTATACTATATATAATTAATTAATTAATTATTATTTTCAAGACGATAATACAACTATAGAGGGCCGTTTTTTTTGGTGGAAAAAAATTTTAATGACTTGCAAAAATATTCAATTTCGTCGAAAAAATATAGAGGGTGCTATACAGTATATTATAGGCAAATACGATTATATCATTGTTTTTTTTTAATTATTATTATTACTACTTTGTTTACCCAGGGTAAGCCCAAACAGTTAAAAACTGATTTCCATTGGGGCCCTGCATTGACTTAAAAACCATTTACATAATAGCATTTTGCTGAATATATTTCCTATGAAGTTCTGATTTAAATAACCCTATGGATGTGATGGTTCTTAACTCCTCTTCGACGCTATTCCACAGGGTTGCACCAACAACACTAAAACTTGTGGAGAAACATTCTTTTCTCGCAAAAGGAATCTTTAACTTCAACAATGTGGACTGCCTCGTTACACGTGACTGGGATAAGGGTGTAAATATATCAGTCATATATTCGGGAGTCATTTTATTTATGCATTTAAATACAAGGACAGTCCTTTTAAATGAAACTCTGTCCGAAAATGAAAGCCAGTCTAGGTCTGAGAACATATCTACAGAAGGAGTCAGATATGGACATTTTAAAATAAGCCTTGCAGCTCGTTTTAGACACTTATTAAGTGTTTTATTATGAGAAGCATACCTGCCACCCCATACTGTACAACAATAGTCTAATGACGGCCTTATTAGACTAGTGAATAGCGTGTTCATGCAGCCTTGTGGAATACAGTTGCGAATCCGATTTAGCATGCCTAGTTTAGAAGAAACTGTTTTGTTCACGTACTCGACATGTGGTGACCAACTTAACGTTTCGTCAATTATGACACCTAAGCATTTAAAGGATTCTACCCTTTCAACTGAATTGTTTGCAATTTTTAGATTAAGGTTGTTAGTAGATGTTTTCTTTTTCGATCCGATGAGCATTGATTTAGTTTTGTTTGCATTTATAGTGAGTTTGTTTCTGTTTGGCCAATTGTGTACTATATCTAATACTATATTTAAATTTGTTTCAATTTCGTCTATGGTTGGTAAACTACATGTCAAGGTTGAATCGTCAGCGTACATGAACAACTTACAGTTTTTAGGAATGCAATTTTGTAGATCACGTGTGTAAATGATAAAAAGCAGTGGCCCCAAAATCGAACCCTGTGGCACACCAATGTTTAGTGGTCGCGACTTCGATTTTGTGCCACCAATGTTTACATATTGACTGCGATCACTTAAATATGATTTAAACCACTCCATTACGGATGGTGACATGCACATACATTTGAGTTTTCCTAACAGAATTTCATGATTAACTGAGTCAAATGCCTTGCTCAGGTCTATGAAAACAGTACCAGTCATTTTACCCTGTTCCATGGCATGTAAACACTCGTTGGTTAAGTCATGTAGTGTTGTTTCAGTTGAATGAAACGGTCTAAACCCTGATTGACAAGATGGGATCAGCTTGTTCACATCAAGGTACGAATAGACGGCCGAATGTACCCACCTTTCTAAAAATTTTGAAACAATTGGTAGAATGGAAATTGGCCTATAATTATTTGTGTTACTTTTGTCTCCTCCTTTGTGAATAGGTGTAACAGAAGCCTTTTTCCACTCTGTAGTGTAATGTCCGCATCGTATTGATAGGTTTAGGACATGGGTTAATGACTTTGTCACGTGTGGGTAAGCTAGTTTTAGCATTTTTACACTGACGTCGTCAGGACCTGTTGCTTTACCAGCAGACATTACTAATATTTGACTTTGAACAAATTCTTCTGTGATGTCTGGCAATGTACATTGTTCGAGTGAATTTGACTCAGAGACGTTTTGGTTTGATTCAAATGTACTACTGTCTGTAGCATTCGCCATACGTTCACCGATTGTGGAGAAATGTTCATTCAATATATCAGCAATGTCGTCAGGATTGTTGATAGTAATTCCAGTATTGGAAATAATACAATTTGGGGCTGATTTTTTATTGCTTGGAAGGACCTCTTTAAGTTTCTTCCATAGCATTGACGAATCACCTTTGTTCTTTTCGATGGTTGTTTTAAAATATTCACTTTTTTTGGTTCGGATTTTATCAGTAACGTTATTCCGTAGCGTTTTGTAGGTGTTCCAATCTATTTCTAAACCAGATTGTTTAGCCTTTTTATGCGTGCAATCACGTTGTCGCATAAGTTGCATTATTTCACCATCCAGCCATGGCAGCGATGTGTTTCGGATGCGTTTACATTTGGTTGGTGCGTGATAGTTAAAAATACCCATAAACAACGAGTGCCACATGGACCACGCTTTCTTAACGCAAATACAGTTAAGTACATTATTCCATGGTGCACACATTAGGTCGTATTGGAGGGCATCATGGTTTATATCTTTGAAACGTCTAAAGTGTAATGAACGAACGTTTCCGTTTTTAGGAGTTTTCCAATTTTGGATACCGTACACAACATAATGGTCACTAATTAGAGCAGGCAATACACCACTTTCGCTAACAAGTTCAGGATTTGAGCGTAATATTAGATCGATTGTGGTGTGTGTTGATTTAGTGACTCGAGTTGGCTCATTAATTAATTGGGTCATTTGGAATTGGTCAAAACATGAGGTTAAAGGATTGGTACTGTTTTTTTCATTAGACATGTCAATGTTAAAATCACCAAGAACTATGATTTGTTTACATTCGCAGACCGCCTTATCAATATTTTCGTTGAGTTTAGTGATAAACTCAACTGGACTAGAGGGCGGTCTGTAAACAGAACAAATTAATATAGGGCGTCTTTGATTACATTTTACTTCAATCCAAACACATTCGATATCATCTGATTCTAAGTTTGTACGGCGACAGAAGGTCACACTGTTTCGGATATAAATTGCCATTCCGCCACCGTGTCGGTTTCTGTCTTTACGTATTACCGAAAACTCGGAAAGATAGATCTCGTTGTCTGAAATCGTATCGTCACAAAAGGTTTCGTTTAGGCAGATAATATCGAAAGGTTTTTTTGAAAATAATACTTTAAATTGGTTGAATTTATTTACTATACTTCTCATATTAAGGTGAGCAAAAGAGAAACAACCGACACTTTGGTTGTGAATGATACCATCAGTTAGGGTTACTTTGGACCTCTGTTCTGTGGATTGAGAAGTTCTCGGACTGTTCCCAGGTGTTGATTCCACTCTTGTTCCATACCCGGTATTACCGTGTATACGTATTTCAACGACGTCTGTTTATACCCGGTAGTACCGGGTATACGCAGTGAAGGGGTTAATTTGAAATGATGTTAATCTTTTTTTAAATGACTAAGAAAGGCTGTAAAATCATAATTCAAGAGAAAAACACATGATTTTCATGCTCCGTGCGCACCTTACGCGTAAAATTTTTCGCGCGCGTGGGAATTTTAGACATGCTCAAAATGTCATGATCAGCGTAGAAAGTTGATTAGAAATTTCGCATTTTGAAATTTTAAATGCGCGTGCGCACGTAACTTCTTGTGAAACATGCCATTTTTAATCCATAGAAAGTTTGCCCTTAATATGACTTAAATTTTCACTAAGTGTCAATACAAAATAACTTTTGGTTTATAATCTATGATCAATCATTGCAATTCATAAAATCGCGCGTAATTTACGTTGCGCAACTCTGACGTAATTCAAAAATAGGAGGTGCACAAGTTCACGTAAATGTTGATATGTTGACAAAGTTACGATATGTTCTGTTAGAGAAACGCGACGCACAAAAATTACAGAAGGAAAGAAGTATAATACAGAAAAAAAAAAAGATGATGAAACAGGACAGTTACAAGGAGTTATCCGCTACTAAGCGGATAACTAATAATGGCTAAAAAGTAGAGTGACTTTCAGGAAAGAATTTAATGTACCCTAAGATCTAAAGATTGGTTCCCAATAGGACACAATCTACGCTCGCGCTAAGGTCAAATTTTCGTTCGCCAAAATGGCGAAAGGTTTTGAAAAACATTAGCCAAATTGAAAATCCTTTAGCCAAATTTCAAAAACCATAAAAATTCGCAAAAATGTTTATTAAATAAATAATGCATGTATTTGTTTGTTATTTTACTTCTTTTACATTTATATTATTATTAGGTATCCCAATGAAGCTGATTTTCGTTACCGCGATTTTAACACATTCGTGAAATTTCAAAAAGTGACGTGTCTTTGAAGTTAAAAATATACTATTTCTTGTGTACCCATGAGAATAAAAATTATATGCCTGGAAAGATCTTGTTTAATAGATTATTTTTATATATTTTTAATCTATGTTTATTAAATATTTTAATAGAAAACGCGAGTTAAAAATGAGGTACAAAAGCCGGCGAGCCGAAATCTGCGCGCTAAAAATAACTTTGGAAAACACCTACCCATTTTCGCACCCGATCGCACAAGGTCCATAATAGGTGGTGGAGTAATTTTTGTTGCATGTTATCAGGCTTTAAATACTCTTTATTTTGATATGTAAATCGGTTATTATTATTATGTACATCCGCCTCATATGTCAATTTTAACGATAAAAATTCAATTTTTGAGTCTTTCTCATTATCAAAATCTGGCTAATTTAGTATTGAATTAAAGCTAATTTATATTTCTGTTTGATAAACCACATCGTTTTATTTGATTTTGCGTGGACCTGGAGCGAAGAAGCCAACAAGACCAACCACTGAAAAAAATAATCCCTACCATAAATATCAGTGTTTACCATTTTCCTTACGGGGGATTCAGTTCTCCGCTTATTACTAAATTACCGTCGCCCAGGCAATGTGCATGGTATGCATGTATTAGCGCGTTAATTAATGATTGGATAACCCCCGCAGTGGACTGTTCCATTTTCTGAACTAGTCTTCGCCGCACACGAGGCATGTCGAAAAATGTCGCCTCTCATCATGGAATATTTGCTTCGAAACGTCAATTTTACCGATTTATTAAATTATTTAATAAGTGGAATATTTATCAATCTATTATATAAAACAAGTACGTTAGGAAGAAATGTACCGCAGAAATTTAAGAAGCTTTGAATTTGCTATGCAGCGGCCGTAACCCATTCTATGTAGGCGGCCGAAACGCGCTTTGGCCAGGGTTGCCGTTGTAGTATACGTTGTTTCTTAGCTATTCAATTTAAAGCGCAACTTTCGGTTAGATAATCGGGAAATAAAATTAAACATGTAACATTATACTATTGAGGTAATTACTTTGTTAAATTTAAAATTCCCCTTTTTAAATAACAGAACAGCCTCGTTTACGGAAGTATTCGTCCACATTTCTTCTTGAAGTTCATTTTCTACGTCGAAGAATAGGGACTTCCCCTTTTATTTGCTCATCATCACGTCGACGACGACCGGCCACGAACCAATCACATTAACTGTGTGTCATTAAAACGTCATCGAGGCACGCTCTGCGCATGTTTAAACAGAACTAAAAAAATGAACACGGCGATTGTGACGTCGTCACATAAAATGCTGTGGTGGTAAAAAGTGTACCCGAGTCAGAAAGTACTGAAGTGTGGCGAATTCTCGCTCCCATAAGAAGTCACGCCGACCAGGCTAGGCCTAGGTATTTTCGCCAATTTGGCGAACGAGGCAATAATTATTTTCGCCAAATGGAGACTCCAGTCGCCATTGGCGAATTGGCGAGCGGTTAGCGCGAGCGTAGCACAATGCAATGAAACACATGTAATTAAACCAATCACAACACGCAATAGAGGCCGACAAAGATCCATGGCTTAATATTTAATATTGGTCAAATTGTGTTTTTTTCTCACTTGCCTGTTAATGGATGGAGGCAACCAACTATTATGGTTGCAGATGGTCGAATTGAATAGTAGTGTCTTGTTTGTGAATTCAAATGAATGATGTCTATAAAATTATAAAGCCTCCAAGTCAAAGTTTGAAAAAGTTCCTTTACAAATCCAATGGGAAGGAAGTTGGAACAACTAACCTAGATCAGCCAATCCTCTCATCTAAACGATCCACACTTGACTCCCAAAATTAAAACATGTGAAAATTCAGAGTTTATGTTATGAAAGTGTCAATAGTCCATAGTTAGTTATGTTAACAATACAAATTAACAATAACAAGTCTAGTTTAGTTACAGAAATAACTAAATCTGTACAGAAAGAAATCAAAATAATAAGATTTCTGTAAGTGGCGGGCTCCCCGCTTTAGAGTGTGAATTGAAATAAAATATTTAGAAAAAATATAAAAAACAATAAAAACAACATATAGTCTACAACACTGCTTCATATTTAAAAAAGCTATCCACGCAGTATAATAATAATCACATTTAACCACCCAAGAGAAGTACAGAAATGGTGCCCATATGATATTAAAATGTTATTTCATACAGTATTTTGAGGAGATGCAAGAGAAACATCAGGCCCAATAAGGAATATCATTAACATCAGTCTGTTGTATAAAATGATGACTTTAATAATTGATGATTAAAGCTACATTGAGATATGGATGGAAAGTGTGGTGATGATGCAAACACCTAAATAGTTCATTTACCTCTTAAATAATTAACTAATATGTTAATAGTACAAACTCTGGTGATCCCTAGAAAGTGAAAAAAAAGATGGTGGGTATACGGTGGAAAATTTTTGCTATAGCACGAAAATAAAAGTCAATAATAGTCATCTGATAACCATTATTTTTCATAGTTTTCACACCGCTCCTTTAGGCAGTTATATTTAAGAGAACAGAATCATTAGGAAACAGTTGCATTCGGTAGCTTATAGTTTACTACGGCTCAAAAATAGGTATTTGGAAACTCGTACTAGGCATGCTCAAACCCCTAAGCATGTCTGGGAGAAGGAGTCTTAACGATGTGGCAGTTATATTTTTCCTTAACATTTCCTGTAGCACAGTTTTGACATTCCATCTACCAATTGTTATGTTATCCTTTTTTTTGTCTTCCAGTAACATACACCTCTGTCCTAGTTTACATCAACAGAAGGCGCTGTCCTTGTGGCGGGCGACGACAGAGCCGGTATTACTTTGAATTGTAGTCATCATAGGTGTGTCATGTCACATGGTGGAGCACATCCCTCTACATCTGTCATCCTGGTTATATGTATATATTTAGGGTTGTATTTTTGTATTTGATGAAGAGCAACAAATAAAAAACAAACAAACCAATGGCTTGAGAAATGAAATAAATTAATTACTCATTAGTAAAGTATCATGAATATATCGATTTACTACATTTACTAATCAATGTTTTTATGAGATTAAAAAACAAGAAGTAAAAAAAATTAAATCATT
The DNA here is from genome assembly GCF_964355755.1 of Antedon mediterranea. Classification (NCBI taxonomy): domain Eukaryota; kingdom Metazoa; phylum Echinodermata; class Crinoidea; order Comatulida; family Antedonidae; genus Antedon; species Antedon mediterranea. Next base: position 24,893,218 of record NC_092679.1, on the reverse strand, counting down.
ATTTAAATGAATTGAATAAAGTTCAAAGAAACAAAGTTTAATAACCATATACTGCCTGCCTATATCGTTCACCTAATCCCACTTCAAAAGCCAGGCTTAGTAGATAATCCAATGTCTTCATATCTCTACTAACAGGAAGATATATAATCCACAACACTTGCCACAAGTTTTCAGCATAATAGTTTCTGGCACAGTTTCAGTGTTAAACCATTTGATATTCCATTAAAACATTGTTTTTATAAAACTAATTTGTCCAACTTTTAAAAAGTATGATGTGAATCAAAATCTAAAGATTAGATTATGATGCATGTTGTGGTGTTCATGTTCAATTTATGTACTCACATTATTTATGCATAGAGTTTGCAAGATGTCCACTACTGGACTATTATAAATCATGTTAATATTATGAATTAGTGAGGGCATGTGGCGAGGTGTGTTGGACGTGAGATCGTGATTTCGATCCAACTCTCTTCGCATTGCTTTTATTCTTTACTTAAATTTGCCTCTCTACACCCAGGTGTATAAAATGGGTACCGGTTAGATCAAGACACAACTTTTACTAGCTGCATATTATGATGTTTCTATACGTGTTTGATAAGAAAAATGACCGCGGTAATAAATGTGCAGCGCATAGAGAGCTATTATTATTATTAATACAATTGTATTCAGACAGAGATTTTAAACTGAGCATTCAATTTGAATCATAGATACATTTTCGATATGAATGCCGCTGCTGACTGCAGTAGGTAATGTTGAAGTGGCCACATTAAATTTAATATTTGTTATTTCATCCAAGGTCTTCTCAGAATTCTATTTTAAACTTGGGCAGCAATAAATCATCAAAAAAGCAGTGGCAAATCTAGGATTTTGAAATACAGATGCACATAACGGAGACTTTTTCAGTGGAGAGAACTGGTAAAATGTGCAATTGTGAAGTCTCTCAGTTGATAGGACACCCACTGGAGAGAACTGGTAAAATGTGCAATTGTGAAGTCTCTCAGTTGATAGGACACCCACTGGAGAGAACTGGTAAAATGTGCAATTGTGAAGTCTCTCAGTTGATAGGACACTCACTGGAGAGAACTGGTAAAATGTGCAATTGTGAAGTCTCTCAGTTGATCGGACAACCACTTAAACAGTTTTTGAGAGCACAAACTCTAAAAAAAATTTGGTTGGTATATAAGTTTTACTTTTGAATATATTTTCAATTATAAACAGTGCGGAAGAAAAATGTAATGCTTCCTATTTTATCAAATATTTTGGCCGTATATTTTTGATCTTTCTTTTGTGATCTTGAATAATAAAATCTAATTCAAATTCTTTGAACACATTTTAGCAAAAGGAACATCAAATGCAAATATGAATCAGATTACTATTGGTTGGTCCATCAAGGGATCCACTTTTTCCAAATTCGAACCCTCAATAAAAATCCTAGTTACAGGCCTGAATATCTAATAAAGAACAATGTTCAGTAGAGCAGAGTTTATGCATCACTTTCATCAGATTCAATGAAGCAGGTCCAAACATGATGCACAAAACTAGGAGTGCAATTAATACACCATAATTAATATATGTAATTAATCAAGTTTAAGCCATTATTTAATTTTTATTACCAAATTTTTAATTTCTTCTGAATTTAAAACTATTGATTAAAATAAAACACCATAAAAAAAAACAGTTTTGTTTTGGTTGATTCAAAGATTTTTACTTCTCAAATAGAGAGATATCAGATATTATTTTTACATCAAATTTGGCTTGTCAGTTGTTGATTTTGTATTGCAAGTTAGTAATAAAAAATAAAAAAATAAATAATAAATTTACATTCTTAAATCAAATTGAAATAAAAGACATTTCTTTAATTTCACAAGATAGGCCTACTCTGGAATATTTGAATCACCAATATCAACTTTGAGCTCGCATTTGAAAACATAAGAAACACCAGTATGATTGAAGGAATAATAAAATTGGTAAAATTAAATGGGAGGAACAGACTGTCAATTGATGTCAGGTAAAATCATGTACATGAATAGTTTGTCACGTTTCAAAGTCAGAGCAAGTAAAACTTATGAATCCAGAGCTTAACTGATAAAGTGATACTGCCTTTGACAAGTCAACCTCTAAGTGCTAAACATTTGGCAAAATCATTAAGTGCTAACTGTAGACCATCCATTGGGATCAACAGCAATACAGCCCTGGCCTCAAATTCACTGCCATTAAAATTATTTATTACAATCACAATTGGTCACTGAAAGTGAATAAAAATTGTAGGTTCCTGTGTCTGCTGCAAAAAAATAACCAATTTATTTATTTATTTTTATTTATTTATTCAGGTATATATAACAAATTTACAAAAAGCAGACAAAGCAGTAGTACAAAGATTGAAACAATTATTAACCTGTGTGAATAAATTAACCACAATTTCTTGGAAGTAGAATAACAGCACAAATTACGGATAACCAGTTAATAGCAGCCTACAAAATAATAGTTAAAACACCTAATTGATTTGGTGTTAGATCACCATTTCTAGTTAAATTGCTGTGCAACTTTTAGCTGCAACACAAAATAATGGTTATTTGATTGACCGCAGTTGACCTTCCATCAAGTATTGCATCTTGAATATTTGTTTGCCTCAGCATTTTGGGTAGCATTTTAACTTGTACCATGAAGTGAGAGATCTTACAGTTTGGAAGTTGAAAATGATACAAATGTAGAAATACTATATTTAGTAATAATAATATAACTTAACTGTTAAAGGGTTAAAGTTGAAGTAATGTGAAAGTAACTAATTTTCCATATCACATTTAAGCATTGTTTAAAGACACCTTCCCTACAATTTGTGACGTTTTGTAAAAATAATACATATATATTACTTTAAAAACATTAAACTAGGTCATTCCTTGTCTTAAATGTACGTTTTATGGTAAATTATGATAAAAAGTGAGAAACAATGCACTACCTACAGTAAGTAGCTCGGCAACTGACCTCTCGTGGACGGTCTTTAGGCCTAGCCTAGCTAGGCTTAGTTTTGTAGGCCTAGCTGGTAAACATCGGTAACGTACGAACATCGTACGCTAGCTATATACCTAGCCTGACGTTGTATAGTTGCTGCATTAATTGTCTTTCTATTTTTGCCAGACTTCGTTGATACAAATTGGGGAAAACCTAATATTTTCACTGAAAAGTTAGGAGTCTTCCATTTGTTTTGGCCCCACGATCGATCGAAAAGTGGGTGAATTACAGAAGAAAAACAGAAATATCAATCCGCGCGCAATGCATTTTGGGATTTATAGCAGGCCGCTATAATTATTAGAATCAACTTATTTTTCACATTTTTAACCATTTAAAGATGAAAAAAGTTATCGCAATAGGACCATATAGTATTATTTTTACATTAAATATAGTTTGTGTTCTTAAAATAGATCTAAAAAATGCAGGGAAGGTGTCTTTAAGAAATGGCGGCCCTCTCTTTTCACAATGAACATCTTTGACATTTCCTAGTTAAAATTACTAAAGCAGATTAATGACTTTGATCCGATATTTAATACAAATAAAAATAAACTATTACAACCATTTAATAGTAAAATAGTTTAGTTTTCAATTTTATCCTATACAGTATACTTTATTTTATCATCCTATACAGTATACTTTATTTTATCATCCTATACAGTATACTTTATTTTATCATCCTATACAGTATACTTTATTTTATCCTATACAGTATACTTTATTTTATCCTATACAGTATACTTTATTTTATCCTATACAGTATACTTTATTTTATCCTATACAGTATACTTTATTTTATCCTATACAGTATACTTTATTTTATCCTATACAGTATACTTTATTTTATCCTATACAGTATACTTTATTTTATCCTATACAGTATACTTTATTTTATCCTATACAGTATACTTTATTTTATCCTATACAGTATACTTTATTTTATCCTATACAGTATACTTTATTTTATCCTATACAGTATACTTTATTTTATCCTATACAGTATACTTTATTTTATCCTATACAGTATACTTTATTTTATCCTATACAGTATACTTTATTTTATCCTATACAGTATACTTTATTTTATCCTATACAGTATACTTTATTTTATCCTATACAGTATACTTTATTTTATCCTATACAGTATACTTTATTTTATCCTATACAGTATACTTTATTTTATCCTATACAGTATACTTTATTTTATCCTATACAGTATACTTTATTTTATCCTATACAGTATACTTTATTTTATCCTATACAGTATACTTTCTTGTATGCAAATTTCTATCAAATTAATTAAAAATATTCTTTAATTTTAATGTTGGTCAATTTTGTCACTAAAATGCTAAGATTAATTTATTAGAAGTAAATCTGTTTGCTGGTTTGTCATATTTCTGAGGAAATTTCTCTTTTAGTTTATAATCAATATTAAGATTTTATCCCAAATCTTTAGGCTAATAAACAGATTTAGACAAAAATAATTAAATTTCCCTCTCAAAAAACTTTTATCTCATGTTCTTTGTGTATATATCTCTTAGAAATATATGATTCATAGATATTTATGTTTTTTCTCCTTACAGTTGGGAAGTGAATCAAAAATTGAGAAAGTTGATGGCTGTATGATTGAATTGAACTCAAACATGACAGCATTCGTCAAATATCCATCAGAAAAATAATGCGCCTTGACATATTCAACAGACTTGAGTGACAGAAACATATCACATTTTTTTTGTTAAAAAACTTTCTTTACTTTCATTTAGTAAAAGTATTGACATTTTAATAAGTTTGTGTAAGAAGTTTCATTTCTCACTCCTGAGGACGATCAAAGCATATTGATCAAAACGTCGAGAAACTCAACAGTTCTTTTTTAGAACTATTACACGTGGTGTACCGCAAACTTTATATTAAACAAGTTTCATAAACTAACCCAACTTTTCAAAATTATATTTTGTTTAACTACGATGTTTATAAAATATTGATTTTTAACATTGTAGTAAAAAATAGGAGTTTAGCTTTAAATATTGAGAGCCATCATACATAATATAAATATAGTTTAAAAAATAATAATAAGAATATTACATGTTAAAACAATAGCATTCATTTACAGTGCAGTTTATTACATTATTTAGATGTTAAAATGCGGTGGCCTACATTTTGCATGTATCATGGGATATGTGAACGAGCCAATAATAAGTACACTCGCACTCTGTTCTCAATTTGTTTCTATTGCGTACATGTTACGATTGGGAAATGCTCTAATGTTTGTTCACAACTGGTGCTACTCAACCATTACTTTTTAACATCTAAATACAGTCAACAAATCGAACATGTCTAAAACGGCATACCGAGTTAGCATTAATCACAATATATAAATTATACTACATCAATTTATACATACATCCAACATCGACTGACCCATAAATTCTACAATGCGTCAACAAACAATAAAAAAGAAATTTGATTGAAAATAGGACAGCGTTCTACATCTAGATTAGTGGCAACAACTCAGCATTTTGGTACATTTTAAGTAGGGAATTAGTTCATACGAAAAGCAGGCCGCATATATTTGAATATTTTGAGCGAACTAGAAGTTGTAAACTATTATTAAGTCATTACGCATAACTTTTTGAAAGTGACATTTTATTGTTAAACAAAAAGTCTGATTAACAAAAATAAGCTTGGAATTTACTTTTATTTGAAAAATGTTAAATTAATAATGTGTGGATTAGCAAAACTTTCAATGGAAAGAAATACTCAAACATGCTTCCCAAATCTATTAGAGCAAAAAGACATACAGTAAATAACAGAAGTAAAAAACTAGATATAATGTTCAATAAAACATGAACCCAGTCAGAAGAATTTTGACCCCTGTAATCCTAAGTTTAACAATATAAATTAACTAATTTTATGAAAATGTTGTAATTAAATATTATGATTTATAATAAATGAATGTGTATTGGTTCTATGTAACTGTGTTTATTGTCAATAAACAGGAAATCCTATTTGAAGAGACACCCCTATCAGAGGGACAGAGATTTTGGGTGTGGTAAATGTTCATTCCTAAAGGGGACAATATTTTGTCCATCCCAAAAAAATTTTTATGTAGGCCTACAAGACAAAATACAACCAAATTTTAAACGTGTTCAAAAGCACTTTACATAATGAATGACTTCATACTTAAATGTTACACTTTTCAACAAGTACAATCAACCTTCTATTGGTCTGAGAGGAGTTATTATTATTATTATTATTTATTAAACAAAGGCACCATATTATCTTGAAAGTTTTAAAGACAGCTGCACTGCCCTCTGTTGTTGAATATAAAAAAACAGAGCATTTGGTGGCGTACATCACATAGGTATATTATGCAGTAAAGCTATATTCAAAATTATGTTGTTTCACACAATGGAAGATGTTGCCATTCGATTCTTTTATAAGATTGTTCACTATTTTACCAAGCCAAATGCATTCTAGGAAGTATTATCCTCCCTTGCAAAAGTTTATTAATAAACACAATTGTGGATCTCTATGGCATATAAAGAAATTAAGAAAAAATTTCCCAGACATCATTTTTTTAAGAAGCATGATAGTTGAAATAAAGTAATAAATATAGTTGGTTGATTCTAATAAATATTATTTGCTTCTGTGACATGCTTTATTAAAGTTGTAATAGAAGATCATTTTTCCAACATTAAATTAAAAAGGACCGCACAAACGCATGTTAAAGTATGTACCTACAAAGTATGTCATCTCATGACCTAAAGTATACATGTTTTATGGTGCTGAATTTTACTTTTTGCTGCACTTTTGCAAAATTTTGAAATACTCAAAATAGCCTAAATCGTGCTCTAATTTTATTAGAAATTGATTTTGAGAATATAAAAATTTGCACACACAAACTCCTACACACGTATACACATTCTGATATGTTGACCCTTGACTGCAGTCTATATGTAGTGAATTTAATTGATATCTGAAAAAATAGTTACGGCCGGTTTTTATTTAATTGGAAAGATATTGTAGAAATTTGAATTTAATTATTTAAGATAATCAGTGATCTTTTATTAAGATCACCAAATCATTATTATGTAATTTGTACGAAAGCCCATTAATGCCATTTTAAGTATATGTTTTTCGAACGTAATCTGTTCTAACGAATTAGGAATTCGTTTGAACGGATTAATAATCTGTTCAAACGAATTAGTAATCCGTTCAAACGAAATGCAACATATACAACAAGTGCCATTTAAAGTATATGTTGTAATTACTAATTTGTTTAAACGGATTACTAATTTGTTCAAACGGATTACTAATCCGTTCAAACGAATTACTAATTTGTTTAAACGGATTACTAATTCGTTCAAACGAATTACTAATTTGTTTAAACGGATTATTAATCCGTTCAAACGAATTACTAATTCGTTCAAACGAATTAGTAATCCGTTTAAACGAATTACTAATCCGTTTGAACGGATTCCTAATTCGTTTTAACAGATTGTTAATCTGTTTAAACAAATTAGTAATTCGTTTGAACGGATTAGTAATCCGTTCAAACGAATTACAACATATTCTTTAAATGGCACTTGTTGTATATGTTGCAATTGGTTTGAACGGATTACTAATTCGTTTGAACAGATTACTAATCCGTTCAAACGAATTACTAATTTGTTTAAACAGATTAATAATCTGTTCAAACGAATTAGGAATCCGTCCAAACGGATTAGTAATTTGTTTAAACGGATTACTAATTTGTTTAAACGAATTACTAATTCGTTCAAACGAATTAGTAATCCGTTTAAACAAATTAGTAATTTTAAACAAATTATTAATTTGTTTAAACGGATTACTAATTCGTTTGAACGAATTAGTAATCCGTTTAAACAAATTATTAATTCGTTTAAACAAATTAGTAATCCGTTTAAACAAATTAGTAATTCGTTTGAACGAATTAGTAATTCGTTTGAACAAATTAGTAATCCGTTTAAACAAATTAGTAATTCGTTTGAACGGATTAGTAATCCGTTTAAACGAATTACAACATATACTTTAAATGGCACTTGTTGTATATGTTGCAATTCGTTTGAACGGATTACTAATTCGTTTGAACAGATTATTAATCTGTTTTCAAACGAATTACTAATTTGTTAGAACGGATTACGTTCGAAAAACATATACTTAAAATGGCATTAATGGGCTTTCGTAAATTTGCATAGTGGGAAGATGAACAGTAAATATTTGAATGCCTAAATATAGCTTGGTAACTCTACTACTGTAGAGGACAGCAACACATTTTTAATTTCACTCCTGAATGGAATATATAGAGGGCGGTAAATCAAATTTCACTCAATTCATAAAGATATAAATTTATACTAGAAATTGCAAATGCTGTGAGAAACTGTCACGATAAATATGGTCCGGGGCCAGTATTGGCTCTAAAATTGTGGCCAAAAGCAGTCCAAAATTGGTCCGGGCTTTTCTTCTGTCGATTTTAATTGAATTACTAGGCCTATGATGCTGTTTTAAGTTGTTTATGGCTAGAAAAATATCCCATGATATATATTAGTAAGTTATCTTGTCGGATAAATACTATAAATAAATGTATTTTATCTAAAAACATGACTTAGGTGTTCACTCATATTTCGGCCTGCCACACACTCACACGAACGGGTATGAGACGCTGATATTGCCAGCTAGATTTTATTTATGATTGAGGCCTTTTTCCTTCCTCAGCCTAATCAATATTGGATAATTGGTTATCCGCACTTGGCGGAAAACCTCTTGTTATTGTCACGATCTTTTTTTAGTTATCCGCACTCAGCGGATAACTCCTTGTAACTGTCCTGTTACTTTTTTTTTGGTTATCCGCACTTGGCGGATAACCCCTTGTTATTGTAAGGATCTTTTTTTTTTTTTTCTATCTTATTCTTCTTTCTTTCCCAGAATTTTGTGTCACGTGTATCTCAAATTCTTATCAACATTACATCGTATAATTTTGTCAGAAGATTGACCTTTAACTGTAGAAGTGCAGGACATTTCGTTTTTTTACTTTAGAGTCGCGCAGCGTAAGTTACGCGCAATTTTATGAATTTCAATGATTGATCATAGATTAAAAACCAAAAGTCATTTTATATTGACGCTTGGTGAAAATTTAAGTCATATCAAGAGCAAACTTTCAATGGATTAAAAATGGCATGTTTCACAAAAAGTTACGCGCGCACGCACGTTTAAAATTTCGGAATGCGCAAAATCAATTTCTAATCAACTTTCTACGCATTTCATGTCATTTTAAGCATGTCAAAAATTCCCACGTGAGCGCATATTTTTACGCGCGCGGTGCGCACGTAGCGCTAAAAACCTTTTTTTTCGCGTGATTTATGTTTTTCCAGTCTTTTCTAGTAATTTGACCAACTGTCTAACAATTTCGATTTAAAATCACGTCATACGAGCACGTCGAATTGGACAATTTGTGGGCGTTTTTGATGAAAAAGTTAAAAAATTCGCCAAAATTAAGCCTTTTTTTAAACAGTCATAGATTCTAAACTACACGGTGAACTTTTTTTTAATTACATATTCTGGATGTTGATGAGTTGTAGATATCGGATCATGGATCAATATGGCTAACTGGACATTGTGACGTCATCATATGGCCACTCGAATATAAAATATAGGATTTTTGTCTTTTTCGTCATAGCTCATCACATTTATTTGAGCGCATTTGCACTTATCCTTATTCCATTTCCCTCCGTTTTTTATATTGTCTTGGTCAATCAATTATCTTTCGCATGATTTAACATTTTTTAAATTGTGATGACGTCATCATGATTAAAAGCGTGCATAACGTGGGTCACTTATTTTCATCATTACAGTAAATTTCAATCTGTTATAGCTCGTTAGAATAAAAAGTGATAATCATGATTAATACGTTTTCTGGAAGCTATTTGATTGTAGATACGAATTCATGTGAATATTTTGCCAATCACATGTTGTGACGTCATCATATGGCTAGTTGAGTTCAAAAAGTGGTATTTTCATCTCTTGCGTAAAAGTTCATTGCGTTTAAACGAGAGCGCATCTCAATTTTACGTGCCCAACATTCTTCAAATTTGCAATAATGTAATTATTTAGATAATTATCTGTTAAAATTGTTATCTTTATATGTCAATTTGATGACGCCATTGTGTTAATAATTGGATTTAAAAGATGGGTCTCGTAATTTCGTCTATTCTACACTGTATATAACATATACAGTTTATTCTGTAAAACACTGTAATATGATATATGCTACATAATAGGTACAATTCAGCACTGTAAACATATTTATTTCATGTCATAGGATGGCATAATAATTGTCGAGGTTCATATGGTTAAGTATGTGCATGGTTGCGTTTGCGCGGATAACCCGAACTAGTCAAAGTGACGAGTTCAAATCTAGTTTTTTTTTTCTTTCTTTCTCCTCTATTTTTGTGTCTCGCGTATCTCAAAAACGTGTAAACATAACATGTTATAACTTTGTCAGCATGAGATCATTCAGGTGAAGTTGTGCACCTCCTATTTTTGAATGACGTCAGAGTTGCGCAACATGACTTACGCGCATTTTTACGAATTTCGCCTATTTAACATAGATTGAAAACCATATAGCAATTTAAATTGAAACTTAACAAAAGTTTAATTGATATCTTGCGCTAACTGAATGTGAAAAAAAATTGGCATGTTTCACACGAAGTTACGCGTGCACGCGCGTTTAAAATTTCAAAATGCGAAAAATCAATATCTAATCAACTTTCTACGCGTTTCATGTCATTTAGAGCATGTAAAAAATTCCCACGTGCGCTCAAATTTTTACGCGCGCGGTACGCACGTAGCGTTGAAAACAATTTTTTTTCGCGTGATTTATGTTTTTCCAGCCTTTTCTAGTAATTTTACCAACTTTTGAACAATTTCGACTTAAAATTACGTCATACGGGCACGTTGAATTGGATAATTTACGTGCATTTTTGATGAAAAAGTTCAAAAAATTGTCAAAATTTGTCAAAATTATGCCCTTTTTTAAACAGTCGTAGTTCCTAAACTAAACGGTGAAAGTAATTTTTTTTGCATATTCTGAAAGTTGATGAGTTGTAGATTTTGGATCATGCATTAATATGGCTAACCGAACATTGTGACGTCACCGTATGGCCATGCGAATATAAAATATAGGGTTTTTGTATCTTTCATCATAGCGCATGACATTTAATAGAGCGCATCTCCAATTATCTGTTTTCCATTTTTACCCCGATTTTTATATTATCTAGGTCAATCAACTATCTTTCGTATGAGTTAAAAATATTTTAATTTTTATGACGTCATCATGTCTAAAAATGTAAATAACGTGGGTCACTTATTTTCGTCTTTACAGTAAATTTTAATCTGTTATAGCTCGTCAGAATAAAACGTGATAATCATGATTAAAACGTTTTCTGGAAGCTATTGGATTGTAGATACGAATTTATGTAAACATTTTCCCAATCGGATGTTGTGACGTCATCATATGACCAGTTAAATAAAAAAAGTCGTATTTTCATCTTTTGCGTCATAATTCATCACATTTAAAAGAGCGCGCATCAATATTTTACGTATTTAAATTTCTTCTACACGTTAATATGTTGTTGCCGAGATAATTTCCTTCCGAAATTGCTATCTTAGTGTTTCATTTTGATACCGTCGCCATGTTAAAAATTGGAATAAATGGCGGGTCCAGTCATTTCACCTATTCTACACTGTATGTAATATGTATACAGATTATATTGTATATACTATATATGACAAAAAATAACAGAATTCAGCAATAACAACATATCATATTCTTCAGTTCAGGTCATATTGCCATAATCTTTTTCTGTGTGCAATATTCTAACGTATGACGTGCACGTGGCCTTTGTCGTGCGGATAACTAACTCGTCAAAGTGACGAGTTACATGTCTAGTTTTTTTTTTTTGGTTATCCGCAACGAAGTTGCAGGATAACCTCTTGTGATTGTACGAAATCAACCTGTATGATTTTTGTGTAACGCTTTTCTCTAAAACTCGCAAACATAACATTTCGGTAACTATCTTAACATATTGACATTTACGTAACGTCGTCAAGCGAAGCTTTTCATGACTTTTACAATTGCGCAACGTGACTTACGCGCGATTTAACGATTTTGTCGTATTTAACATAGCTCGACAACCAAATAACATTTCAACTTGAAACTTTGCAAAAGTTTAATTTATATCATGCGCTTAATTTCTGTTGAAAAAAAATTGCGTGTTTTACACAAAGTTACGCGCGCACGCGCATTTAAAATTTCAAAATGCGCAAAATTAATTTATAATCAACTTTCTACGCGTTTCATGTCGTTTTAAGCATGTCAAAAATTCCCACGCGTGCGCACATTTTTACGTGTGCGGTGCGCACGTAGTATTGAAAACGTACTTTTTTCGCGTGATTTATATTTTTTCAGCCTTTTCTAGTAATTTTACCAAATTTTAAACAATTTCGACTTAAAGATACGTCATACGAGCACGTCGAATTGGACAATTTGCGCGCGTTTTTTATGAAAAGGTTAAAAAATTCGGTTAAAATATGCCTTTTTTTAAACAGTCGTAATTTCTAAACTAGACGGTCAACTTTTTGTGGATGGCATATTCTGGAAGTAGATGAATTTTAGATATCGGATCAGGTATTAATATGGCTAACCGGACATTGTGACGTCATCGTATGGCCACGCGAATATAAAATTTAGGATTTTTGTATCTTTCGTCATAGCTCATCACATTGAATAGAGCGCATCTCCACTTATCCGTTTTCCATTTTCACCCCGATTTTGATTTTGTCTAGGTCAATCAAGTATCTTTCGCATGAGTTAAAAATATTTTAATTTTTTTGACGTCATCATGCCTAAAAATTTTAATCACGTGTGGCATCAATTTCATCTTTACAGTAAATTTTAATCTGTTATAGCTCGTAAGAATAAAACTTGATAATCACGATTAAAACTTTTTCTGGAAGCTATTGGATTGTAGATACGAAATTATGTAAAAATGTTGCCAATCGGATGTTGTGACGTCATCATATGGCCAGTTAAATAAAAAAGGTCGTATTTTCATCTTTTGCGTCATAATTCATTACATTTAAAAGAGCGCGCATCAATATTTCACGTATTCAAATTTCTTCTACACGCTAATACGTTGTTGCTGAGATAATTTCCTTTCGGAATTGCTACCTTCCCGTTTCATTTTAAAACCGTCAACATGTTAAAAATTGCAATAAATAGCGGGTCCCGTAATTTCACCTATTCTGCACTGTAACATATCATATTCTTCAGTTCAGGTCATAATGCCAACGTGAACACTTCCTTTTGTCCTCAACCTATCCCCTTAATGTTAATGTTGCACCACTTGCGCGGCGGATAACCAAACTCGTCAAAGTGACGAGTTACATGTCTAGTCTTTAATCTTCTTTCTTTCCACGAATTTTGTTCGCAGCGTATCTCTAATACTGGCCAACATAAGATTGTATAACTTTGTCATAAAATTAACCTGTAGCTGTAGATGTGCAGCCAAGCTTTTCGGCGATTTCAGAGTTGCGCAGCGTAAGTTACGCGTGATTTTATGAATTTCAATGATTGATCATAGATTAAAAACCAAAAGTCATCTTGTATTGAAACTTTGTGAAAATTTAAATCAAAGCATGCGCAAACTTTCTGTGGATTAAAAATGGCATGTTTTACATAAAGTTACGCGCGCATGCGCGTTCAAAATTTCAAAATGCGCTAAATTCATTTCTAATCAACTTTCTACGCGTTTCATGTCATTTTGAGCATTTCAAAATTTCCCACGCGTGCGCAAATTTTGTACGCGCGCGTGCGCACGTAGCGCAAAAACATCTTTTTTTTGCTTGATTTTTGTTTTTTCAGCCTTTTCTAGTAAATTTATCAATTTTCAATCAATTTCGACTTAAAATCACGTCACACGAGCACGTAGAATTGGATAATTTGCGCCCGTTTTTTATGAAAAACTTGAAAAATTCGTCAAAATTAGACCTTTTTTTAAACAGTCATAAATTCTAAACTACATGGTGAACTTTTTTTAAATTACATATTCTGGAAATAGGTGAGTTTTATTTCTCGAATCATGCATTGATATGGCTAACCGGACATTGTGACGTCATCGTATGGCCACCCGAATATAAAATATAGGATTTTTTTCTCTTTCGTCATAGCTCGTCGAATTTAATAGAGCGCATCTCTACTTATCCGTCTTCAATTTCCCCCATTTCTTTATATTGTCTAAGTCCATCAATTATCTTTCACATGATTTGCCATTTGTAAAATTGTGATGACGTCATCATGTTCAAAAGCGTCAATAACTTTAGTCACTTATTTTCACCTATTCTGCACTGTATGTAGTACGTATACAGGATATAGTGTATACTGTATATACTTAGACGGGACACAAAATAGAGAGCACAATGAAATTGTTTCAATGGCATAATCGTTTTTATTTGCGCAATATTCTAACGTATGATGTGCCGTGGCCTTTGGTGACGTGGCCTTTGCGCTGCGGATAACCTAACTCGTCCGAAGTGACGAGTTCAAGTCTAGTTGTTTTATAATAATTGTATTGAATTGATATATTGATTGATTAACCATAAATAATTAATAAATTAAATTGTTTTTAACATCATGGGGAAACGAAGATGTTAAAAAAGAACAAAATGGATTAAAAACAGGCAGAGATACATATTGTATACAAAAAGCCTAACAATTAGTACTAATTATTGATGAGTTACTACTAATAATGATAATAACAAAAACAGGCTTAATTTATAATATTAAAATAACAAATAAAACCCCGTAGTTTTCAATATAATGACCTTTTTTTAATGATATATACATTATGACTCATTTTGCGCACCATATATTTGTAAGACCGGACCATATTTGGCGGCCAAAAACAGTCCTACTGCCCGGACCGATTTTATCCAGGCCGGACCAGTTTTGGCGGCCAAAATTGGTCCGGCCGGACAGGTTTTGGCAGCCATAAATGGTCCCCCGGACTGATTTTGGCAGCCAAAACTGGTCCGCCGGACCGATTTTGGCCCGGACTGATTTTGGTGTGACAAAACAAATTAATAAATTGGCTTGAGAGAGCGGAGGAGGGGGTTGCAATCTGAGCTGAACAATTAATTGGCGGTCATTAGAGTGAATTTTAAGGTCATTTTAATCGATTGAATTGAAATGAAATTACAGGACCATCAATTATTCTAATTTTTAACATAATGACATCATCAAAATAAAAATAAGAATTGTCTGAGCAAGAACATATTGAAACTTGGAAGAAAATCTGCACATGCTATTTTGAGGGTATTGACCAACTGCAAGCCATGGATTCATTGGAGTCAGTGGAGTCAACGGCCCACGTGACCATGTTAATTGCAATTCAAGCGAGTCAGTACGAAGTGACCATGTTAATTGCAATTCAAGCGAGTCAGTACGAAGTGTAGCTGCACTATTGTACCAAAAGTGCGAGGCACCATAAAACATATTAAATAATTTAATATAATCTAGTATGTTCATATGAAACATTAGAGAGGAGAATTATAAAATAAAATCATTATTTTATGTTATGTTGTTCTAAACATACCCTACTAGTAGGCCTACTACTACTAAAATAAAGTCAAGCCTGCCTGCTGCTCCCTTCTTGTTGGTCTCGCTTGTAGTTATTTTTTTTCAAAATGTCCCCCGCCGGCCCACCACACAGCCCACCACACAGCCCAGGCCTAGTAGTCTAGCCCCTAATACAATATAGGGCTTCCTACTAGATGATATTTTGTTGAAAAAAATACGTTTCACAAGACTTAGATTTAAAATATCTGTAATCTATAACTGTATTTCGTCCACTGACAGCGTTGATATTATTTATTATTATTATTATTATTTATTGCCAAAAACCAGTTACAAACAAACAAAACACAGAAACTAAGGGAAGCTAGAGCGTACTAGGCATACAGCGAATAGCCGTCTCTACTCCCCGGCGGGCGGGCTACAGTATACTATATAGATAGGGCCTAGGCTAGCTAGCTAGGCTTCTTAGACGGTGACCAGGCACCACCTAAAACTAACTGTAAACATCGAAGTCGCATTTGGATATTCGAAATTGTTAACATAATTACATTAACGGTAAGTGATTCATAAATGTTTATGAATTGTACACAAATATTAACGAAAACTTATTATTATTCGAAGGCTCGCTCGCTGTTGGTATTTTTTCCGTTGATTGCATCAAAGAATATAATCTTTGATTGCATGCATTGCGTGGATTGCGTGTATTATGCGTGCCTCGTTGACTCGCACTTTGGCAACACTCTATTTTGACTATGATGAACTTTTATGAAAGAGGGAAAGAAATAGGTGAGACGACATGCACATAACTCTGTCAATCAGTCGGTTTTTTATATGGTTGATATGTGGTTATTTATTTATTTACCTCCGCCAAGGAGGTATATGTAATCGGTAGCGTGTGTTTGTTTGTTTGTTTGTTTGTTTGTTTGTTAGCAGGATTACTCAAAAAGTAATTACAAGATCTTTACCAAAATGAATAGACATATAGATATGTGGTCAAGGACCATTCCATTAAATTTTGGGACCATTTGGGACCACAGTCCCAATTCTGGACCACTTTTTAGTATACTTTTTTAGACCAGCTAGTGTTAAAAGATAGGACAGAATTTTTCAAAAGCCGGCGAGCAGTCTTAAAGTAACAAGTAAACTGAAATTGCATTTTCTCGAGAACTACTTGTCCAAAAAACTTCATTTTTTAACAAGAGGCAAGAGTTATAATTTGCGATTTGTAATTTTAAAACATAATTTGATTTAATGTGCACGTTTTTTGATGCGAATAGTTTAAAAAACCTATTTCTTTTCAAATTCACTCGTTTGATTTTCGCGTTGCTGTTCTATTGTTAGTCGACTGAAGCTATTGTTAATTGAAAGGCTTGTTACATAACCATTACACCAAACCCGCGCATACAAATGCTTGTAATGAAATTAGCCTAAATCACAAACAGCATTAAGACACACACAAATATATATATATTTTTTTTTTACCGGAGAAATTTTATGTAGGAGAATTTTACAGTAGGCGGAGGTATGCCCTCTCGGAGTGGCTTTCTAGTTTATTTATTTATTTACAATCTCATTCAACAGCAGGAAACCCGCCACTTACAGAATGGAATAAAATATAAATATATAATTTAAAGGCCTATACAAAACAAAGTTATACAATCTTACTAATTTTATTACAAAAACAATTATAACGGTCAAAAAAGAGATCAATAGAATTATCTTTAACAACACAATTATTAAAAAGAAGACAAATACGCAAGATAAATCCATTCTTGGTAACATTATATTTATCTACAAATGTTATATTTATTTATTTATTTATTTCTTCTTTCTTTAAACTGAAATACACTTTCAATACAAATGTACTGATTTCCAAAGTGGTTCAGTAAACATATTTACAACAAAAATAAAATAAAAAGAAAAACAAAAGGAAAGAAAACAGATATAAAACTATTGTGAAGGCAAAAAGGTTAATACATATATGTTTTCTATAGTGAAGATTTAAAAGTTGCCAAAGACATATTATGCAGTTCTGATTTTATGTTATTTGGTAGAGAATTCCATAATTTAGTTGATCTATAAACAAAAGTTCTTTTACCCTGAGAGTTATTTCATAATGGAATAGATAAGTCATTATTACTTTGCTGGGGTAGCACTAACATTTCATTTTGTTTAGCCATTTGGCGAAAGTCAAAATATTTTTTTTAGTCAAATCAGTTTATCTATAGCCAAAATGGCTAAAGTCAAATTTTTTTATTTAGCCAAATGAATCGGTTTTTATAGCCAAAATTTAAAATTTGTGAAATATAGTGGTAAAAACATTTTAGTCAATTTATCTATGTCAACATATATATATATATATATATGATTATCGTCTTGATTTAGCTTTTCGCTTTTTATTTTTGTATCTCCATTGAGATCCAGCCACTGATACCCACAGCATTGTCATTTTTTTCAGTAATTTGCCTTTGGATTTATATATATATATATATATAAACACATCAGGCAATGAACATTAATCCTAAACCGCCCGGTGATATACTGAAATTTAATTAATTAATTTGAAACGTGTATATATATATATATATATATGTTTGATATATATATTTCTATGTTTTTTTTTTGTAAATATTATTTTATGTTTATTGCCGAAATGAATAAAATAAATAATAACAGGTCTATACACTGTTCCCTGAACATTTTTGTAAGGCATTGAGATAAAGAACCATGCCTAAATCACTGTATGATTAAAAAAAATATTTTTTTTGTTTTGTTTTTTTACATGATCAAAACAATTGTTCAAATTGTTTTTAATCATACAGCATTTATACAGTTATCAATTTAATAAGAAACATTTTACAGTTTTCTGAAATCCCCTGAACGCTATGTTACTTTTGTTTTTTACGCTTGGCTGGTCATGTTCGCGTGTGACGGCTTCCATGGCGTACCAGGCGAAAATCGTGTCCCAGAATCACTCAGAATCGCCGCCGCGCAGCGGGTTAATGTTTTTAAATTGGGTATGCTCAAGAGGTGCGAAAGTACAGAACCGCCGGCGCGCCTAGGCCTACAAAATTATGTACAACAACGCAACGGTATATCGTATGCTAAAAATATTGAGGAAAATTCCTAGCAAACGAACACTCGTATCGTTGTTAAACGTAAGATAATATAGGCAAAGCACAGAGTACACGTCTTTCCATCCCTCAAGGCTGCGCCGAAGCGTTTCTGTCAGGGCGAGAAATTTATCCGATTATTATTTATTTACACAACAACACAGAAGCCGGCGGCCGGCCCCGCTCAGATGCACGTGTGTGTTTAGCTAAATCCCCGTTAGACTCTACCATTTCCCGCATGTTGTTTTGTTTACACTGACGCACGAGGAAAGTTTATTAAGGCTAAAATATGAAACTACATTAAATTGGAAGACTCTAAAATGCATAACGCATACATTTTTGATTTCGATAAGATTAAGACGTCATTCATCGAAGATACTACAGTATAATGTTTCTTTTTAATCTGAAAAGTACACCCCTATCGAAAAATAGACAATCCCGGTAATTAGCCGACCGTCGGCTACGTAGTCGATGGTTTGTGCAGCGCACAACATGTGATAGTTTGGGTAGACTTCATCATCCATGTGTCGTGTAACGTCTGTCTCTCTGTGCAGTCTAACTCTGCTATCTCCATCTTTTTGAAATAACAAAGAGACGCCTGGTACAACGAAACAAGTTGACGAAAAATGGAGCTTGAAGTAAACAACGTGATAACGAACAAAATAAATGCTTGGAGATCGACAAATGGACCTTTTAGTTGGACTTTATGCTTTCGCCAAAATGATTATTTAATTATCTATTTTATCATGTCATCGCCAAAATGGCTAAAGTAGCCGTTTTATTTTTCGCCAATCTAGAAACGTTTTCGCCCATGGCGACTTGGCGATCGGCCAGTGCGAGCCTAGCTTTGGGAGCGGGTGCATTTATTTTGGTTATCTACAGTAAATTGAAATAATATTGTTAAGTATCTTGGAGCTATTTCTTTTAAATATTTAAATAGCATTATAAGAATATTTTCATTCCATTTTTCTGTAAGTCTACTCCATCCAAGAGTACTTAAGATATCATTAATAGGGGTATACATGTCTACAGATAACAATATTCTACCTAATCTGTTGATTAAAACCTGAAGAGAATCTGAAAAACTTATGTTACAATTGGACCAAACACAGCAACAATAATCAAATAATGGAATAATTAAAGCATTTGCTAACATTTTTAAAGTATACATAGGAAGATACATCTTAATACGACGAATCACACCGATACGTTATACTAATCTACAAATGTATTTATAGTTAAACAAAAATTTGTTTATGAAGTATAAAAATAAAAATTCCATATGAAACAGTTTTGTTTTTTAAATAATTTACTATAAATTCAGGAGTTTTATTTTCAGCCAATTATCTAGGCGGTTTTCATTTGTATGTACTTCTGATTGACAATATTTTCTAACTACCATCTACTAGTGATTATTATAGACATATTTACTTATTCAGGATACTTAAACCATTATTTATGCATATTACCTTCATGTACATGACTAATTTATATACAGTATATACTATTATATTATATATATAATTCATGTTATAACAAATTGTGATCATCATGAATAATTAGCATTAATTCTTACAATACCCAGCAGGCCATATATATAATTAAACTGGGAACAAAGCAATAGCCAGAAGTATAAAACCTAGAAAGCCTATCTTTGTCAAACTGCTTAAAAAATGCCAATATTATATAATTTATATATGAATAGGAATACATCAGGGGCGGATCCAATATGTTAAAATATGGGGTCCAGACCTGACAACAACAACCTCACCCTCCCCCATGGTCCCCCCACCATGGTAGGGGCTGTGTCAAAGCAAATTTTGGCAAATGACACCTCTAGATGGTCAAAGTGGTATTGTACTCTCGCACATAAAATTCATGATAAGTGACACCTCTAATTGGCCGCGAATGACAATCCCAGCAAATCAGCGATCGTAATTTTTCGCTGATAAATAAAAACACAGATGACATTACATTTTTGGCGTGTTCTGTGTGTACCACAGATTGTTGATCTTTCTTCAAGCAGATTCTTCGACAGTGTTTTGTTTTGCGTTCAATGTGTACCATATAGCCTATATATATACGCACTACACCAGTAGTAAGTAAGTAGTAGTAATCAAAACCAGTACGCGCTGATAATAATTGATAGATACAATATTTTAACCACATATTATTCACATGTTTGGTGGTTAAATGTTTGAAATAAATATTAACGTACGTAAGGAGTTGAATCGTGGCAATTATTAACTAACAATGGAATCAACTCTTGGTAATAACGCTAAAGTAAAAATCCATCCTTGGATCCGCGCCTGTACATTTTATTTTTTTTTAAAATAATTGTATAGTAGTAGTGCGAGTGACAAGTGAAATGTATGGTTCTGCATGACTGCTATTCATAAGTGACATCATTGAATCCTTGCCATGTATATTTGTGATGGTCGTGAATGCTTGGTTTTATTTGTCGGCACTTGTGTTCTTTACATCTAATATCATTATTATGCTTACAAGTTCAAGGTTGAATATAGGCAGCAGCTGGGGAATATACACTATCCCACATAATGACTGCAAATACTTATTTTTAGAAGTCATTTTCAACTGTATTTTTTTTAATCTGTAGATGAGTTGAAAAGTGACAAATAATTTTAATCTCTTTTTTACATGGCTAAATATATATATTATAATAATATTCAAACAATAAATTCCTTGTATTTACAATGATTGAATACATAAATGTATGAGGAAGATAAAATTGAGTGAATTATTAATTGATTGATTAAGTGAATAAATTATGAATATACTAAATGCATACAAGAGCGAGTGAGTGGCCGAGCGGTTAAGACAGTGGACCAAGCTTTGATCAGTGAACTCCAGGTTATCCAATACAAACATGTTACAGCTGATTCTCGTATGTTAAACTTCCTGCAGTATCATGCTGCTTATGACATCATTCACGTCCAACCCCCACCCCTCAAACTCATACTAGATCTGCCTCCAATAAGAAATAATACTATGAAATCAACCAATTAAATGGTAAAAACTGTATAGACTAAACAGTACAATACCTTTTGTTATAGAGAATGTGTTTCCTTGACGTCTTCCTGCCTAAACAATACTTTCCTGCCTACACTTTTATGTTTGGTGGCAATAAAAAAAAAAAAACAACTGGAAGGTCTGTACAGTAGACTTGTTCTAAGGTTAAAGTAAAATAGGTCGCAAATACTCTGGAATGTTTTGTTTTAACTTATGAAACTTCAATTGTCTACAGATTAGTAGCTAAAATACAGGTATTACTATTATCTCATATGGCTCTCAATATTGAGATAGAAATAAATGGAAATAAAATAGTTGGTAAAAACTAGTTTTGGGTTGACAACGGCCTACTACATGACGGAGAGAGGGAAAGTATATTTTGCAGTAGCTATGCTTACTGTGTACTTGCCAGCAATCACACTCTATTCTTGCTTTACAATTTATGGTAATTGAAGATGATTAAAGAGATGAATTTCTTACCCTATATACAATTTAAAGTCATTTTTTTACATGGTTTCTAGGATTTAATCAACGAAGGCTTAGTAATTAGTCAATTGGAAAAGAGATGAGGAACATTGATGAATATTATATCATAACAAAATATGTTCATTGACAATCTATTTATGTTTTTCTTCAGTGCAAGTAGAATTTAGCTTGACAAAATGGGCAGACAAAAACCAGGTCAGGTCACCGAGCTGTAGATATTTTTTATTAGCAGACAGATGTACAACAAATATAGCTCAACACTGGACATGCATACGCAATTATAATTATAATAACATTGTGGCTTTATTTTATTTTTTTGTGTAAAATGTTTTCATTTGTAATTTTTGGCATTTCAGAATCCTTCACAAAATTTATAAATTACACGTCATCTAGAACAATATGGTTCATGCCCATGTTAGAAAAAATGTCTGCACCAACTTTTGGTGAGATATTGTGAAAATAAAACAATGGAAGAACCATAACTTTTCAGAAAAAAATTGTATTAACAATTTAACATTGTGCATGATTCGTTTGGGCAGCGGATAACCCGAACTCGTCATGATGATAAGTTCAAATCTAGTTAAATATATTATATTATAAACATACATTATTTCATTGTTATGGTACAACAAAGCAAATGCCAATACCTTATGTATAGCTGTGGAAAAAGGAAGCTTCTGCTTCAGTCGTATGAATTGAGCACTGGAAATATTTGCATATGATTGTAGAATTCTATACTAAGAGTCTGTGTTAATTGTTTAGTGAGAGGCACTTTTAACATTTTGATTGCCAGAGGTTGTTCTGTTAGAAACTACCACTGCCACTGCCAGCATTTTTAGCCAATTTCAATGTTTTACTAATCTGATCTAATTGTTGTAATTTTCAAAAAATCAAATACAATGGTACCAAGAACGTTATTCAAATCACAATATATAAATCGTAACAGTAAAAAAAAACAACCAACTTTTTTTTATTTTTCATAGTGATACTTTAAACAAATTATGACTATTTGCACGTAAATACTGTACACTTGAGAATCAAGCATTAGAACATATCACAACCTAAACTATTGGGAGTTAAACTGGGGCTTAGATTGTTCTGTGATGGGAAACGCTTAATTTTGAATCTTTAAAAGAGTGAAAACATGAGCACTTACCACGGATGTAACTTGGATATGATTTGGATCAGCTTAAGTACAGTAAGACAGAGTTAATAACTATGTGTAAACACAGTTTTAGAATGGCCGATTTTTGTTTGTAATTATTTGACTGGGAAAAAGATACCAAATTTGATGATAGAACCTGTTTATCAGTTTGACAAATGACTTTGTAATAATTTATCTTCTGTTATCAACTATACTGAAGATCAGTAATATTGAATTCAAATCTTATCAACAACTTGCAGGTAAAAATACTATACATGATTGATAGTTTGGTTTCAGTTTCTTTGGAATTATTGTCATTTCTCTCTGACATGTCTAGTACACTTTATCATACTATTGCTATTGCTATTCATCTTTCTAGATAAATGCTTCATGAATTTACTTGTAAAAAGTTCAAATTTCTGGTTATGGCCTCTTCCATATTAGCTGATTGAATAGCAACCTATTTTGCTGAAGACAATCTTGCATTTAATAAAGTAAATGGAGTAGATGTGTCATGAATATATAACGGATATGAAAAAAAGATGAAAAAGATTTGATA
Source organism: Antedon mediterranea (assembly GCF_964355755.1). Taxonomy (NCBI): domain Eukaryota; kingdom Metazoa; phylum Echinodermata; class Crinoidea; order Comatulida; family Antedonidae; genus Antedon; species Antedon mediterranea. The sequence goes on along the minus strand of NC_092679.1, from coordinate 24,869,231 downwards.
ATATTGTAGATTAAATAATAATTTATATATTTACTTGACATCAAAGTTTGTGCTCCCAAAAAAACAAAAGTTGGAGGTCGTCGTCTAAACAATTATCAATACTCAAAATGCAATGCACTTCGGTTATGTTAACAATGTGGCGTTAGTTAAGATAGGGTATGTAGCTGTCGTACATAACAGCTTAACAACACCACTGCTTAGATCAGACGCAAAGGCATACACTTAGATGGTCAACTAGATCTCTGAACTTGGGTTTAACTGTGTTCATGCAAATGGATTTGTATGACACGATTATGCCAATGATGATGTTACAATTCAAACTCATCAAATTCCATACATTCTATAATTATCTGTTCTAATACATATCTTAATATTTAGGGTATTATTTTACTGCTTCGCCTACTGGATGACTTTCACTTGATGTAAAATATCTCTATGGTATATCAATGTAAAACAATTGATTGATTAAAAGTATTTCTGATAGACTGATTCATATAAATTAATCATCCATTTGGCTATTGATGGAATTTGAAATTCATTAATGATAACTTTTGCAAATTTAAAACCGAAATAGCAAATATGATATAATATTAAGACATTGTTATTGGCAAGCGGCAAGAAATCATCCCATATTTTTAAAATAATCCTCCGGAGGCACACCTGTGATGATACTGAATACTTCTAGAGAAGTCATTAAATACACTAATTTTAATTATAAGCATCATTAAAGGTTCCTGCTTGCTCTTCAATTTGTCAGTTGTTATGCACCTTTTATTGTTGATTGCAATGGGAATAAGGTGGCTTATGATACAACTCAACATATGACTTAGTAATACAAATTTGACAAATCAGACAAAATTAAGAACACAACATTAATACTACAGTATAAAATATTTTAGAATATAAAGTCATTGAAATCTCAATTCCAACCACTGAATTATTTATTTATTTATTTATTTATTAACAATATTTAACCAGGGTGGCCCAATAAGTCAAAAAGACTGGTCTCCCTTGGGGCCCTGGGTACAATAGTACATTATTCTGCTTTCAAAATAAAAAAACCTAACTTCTTCAATTAAGGCACACAAACCATTTTCACAATGAATGAGTAGGATCAACCATAAACATAGCAAGATTTGAATGATTCCACCCTCTATCTTTACTTTTGATTTTGTTATTTATTTTTACTCCGTAACCTCTTCAGTCAAAGACTGGTCTCAGAGGGCCCAGTTATGATCATCAGTGGCTGTGTGTGTACTAGTACACTGGGGGATAACCCCCTACTTGTCTTGTAATCTTCGTAGTAAACCCTTCCTTTAATATTCCTGTTCGTAATCTTCGTAGTAAACCCTTTCTTCATGTTAAATACTCTCGTGTCAATGTTTGTAAAAATGGTATTTTCTGTAGACTCTTGTCTTTGTACAATTCATGTCTTTTAAAATCTTTAACTGTAATTTCTCTCAATTTAAATGTATTATTAATGAAATTATTTAAATAATCTTATTTACATTTTTGTATATATTTATATTGGCTTATATTTTGTAGTTTAGTTATTTTATTTTCAACCTGTTATTGGTGTTTTACACTGTTGGCTTGAAATAAAGAATAAAGATGTACTAGGTTCTGTAAAGTGCACATAAGCTAGATGTGTACAATGGACCTACAGTTGTTAACCCTTATCCGAAAGGACTTGTTCTACCACCATAACCATGGTGAGTGAGCTCAAACCCTTTGCCGATGAACCCTCGGCAACTCACTAGTACTGTAATGCATACTGCGTAAATAGAATGGAGATAAAAACTAATCAATTCAATGATCACTATACGTGTGATTATAAATTGTGGCAAGTTTTCATTTAGCTGATTTATTGAACATTTTGAATACATTTTTTATCTAGGGGCTTAACTACAGTTACGATTGTATTTGTAGCTTAGCCTACACTAATGCACCTAGGCTGCTCTAGTAGGCCCAATTCTCACAGCTGAAGTATGCAATAGTAATTATTGACTTGAAATAATAGCATGAAATAAATGTGGGAACACCAGAGTAAATAAAAGATATCTAACTCAAACTCATGAAAATAAGGCGTCTGCAGTAAATTATTTCAAACGACAAAAAAGCGTTTCAGATACTTGCCACCTTTCAAACGTTTTTGACAATCAACCGTTCTCTTTATGCGCCTCATTAATATTCATATCCTAGAGCGCCGTTTCTCAACATGGCTTCCGAAACAAAGCTAGGGCTAGCTATTGTCTTTTGACAGTCAAAACAAATTTTGAGAAATACCCTTAAAAATCTAGATCTGTGATTACTAGAATTAGAATAGAAGGGGGGTAGTAACAAAGTGCGAGGCAGCGAGGCACGCGAGGCAGGGAAGGCATGCGAGGCAAGTCAGAAATGTATGCGAGGCATCGTTTTACGATCATCAAAAAATATGAGGCATCATTTTATCATTTCTCAAAATTGCAAGGCAGGAAATCACCGAAATTGAAGTAGCCTAGGCCTAGGCCCGCTAGGCTAGTTTCCTTTTGCACCTGCCTTGTATTTTAACCAACTTTATCCTGAATACCACAGCTTAGAATTAGTAGGCCTACTTTAATGAAGAAAAATCACATAAAAGTAACAATAAATCCATTTACAGACGTTGTTTTTCTCGCATTTCGCACACTCAATGTTCAATATTTTGGTTTCTATGGAACGCCAAAAGAGCAAAATTAATTAGAGGGCTAAAAACTCTGTGGAATCCATTTATATTTAACGCATTATTTGGTGAAAATCAAGTACAATTTCAATAGATTTTGTCACTGTCAGTAAGGAAAAATGTTACTGTTGATAATGTACACGGTTTCGTTAACCTTTTAAAGAATAAAATAGAAAAATTCATCATAATATCCTTAGTAGGATGTCCTAGGTCTAGACTAGGTAGTGATGTTGATTTAGGATCGATTATTATTCTTTGAAAACAGAACAGTATCAGCAGTAACATATTACAGCATTTTTATTGACAAATTAACAAATATATTGAAATAAAATTTTTCACCAATAAATGCATGAGAAATTGACGCATTCCACTGAGTTTTAGTCCTCTATTATCGTTGCTCTTTTGGCGCTCCATAGAAACAAAAATATTGAACATTGAATAAGTGAAATTCGCGAACAGTGTGCAAGAAACACGCCTGTAAAATCATTAATTTAAGGATTTATTTGTTACTTTTTATGTGATTCTTTCATTAAAGTACTCATGAGGTATACTTCTAAGGTGTGGTATTCACACGATAAAGTTAGTTATCAAATTTGGAGTAAAAATACAAGCGAAGGAAACTAGCGCCAGGTTTATTAGTACGTACATGGACAACAATAAATAAAAATCGTTCGTAATATACCTAGCTTACTAAAACAGGAATAGTGTATCATTATTAAATATTACACCAATTATTATTATATCAAAATTGATTAAATTATTTTCTACATAGGCCTCTTATCTAGGTTAGGGCTAAGCATATTAGCTAAAGTTTAATTTTAGGCCTAGTATTACAATTGTCGGACGTAAGTCTTTTTTCACACGCGCTCCAGAATTCTGTCGCAATTTTTTTCTTTGCGGCATGTTATTGGATCGCCATATCAGTTACCTTTTATTCACCGCCAGTTATTGAACTTGTCCTGGCAATCGCTGTTCACCTTATTTGCGAGAGAGGTACACATGTTGTTCCTAGAGAATGGAATGTCAAAAATGTCTTTGGCACGCCGCTCAGAGAGAAGTCTGTGCGTTGCTGCTGAAACCACGTGCTATAGGAGGGGAATGCACCACAATCCTCTGAGCTGAGGGCTGAATCATTCCGCTACCTGCTAAATAGTAAAGAGGGATTTTCCATCTCTCGGGTCTACCGGATCTAGGCGCAGGGGTGTGACAAAATATTATTTTCACTCTGCTATGTTCGAGAGACATGTGAGTGAACACGCTCGAAATGCCAACAAACATTGCAGTCATTTGATGAGTGTGTCGCTATAACAATTATTGTTTATCGAAAGTTGAAGACTGTCGTTTCGATTTTTTAACCGTAGTTTGGGCACTTTTGTAAAAGTAAAATTTGACACGATATGACTTGAATGAAAAAACAATCGTTACATAAAAATAAACAACATGATGAGTGTATACACGAATCTATTTAGATACGCTTGTATCGATTGATTATTAGGCCTATAATATAGCATAAGAGCACGTTAAGATATGCCTCGCACCTTTTTGAAATTGTAAACTATATGCCTCGCATGCCTCGCACTTTTGGAAATGATAAAATGATCCTCGCACAAATATTTGGCATGCCTCGCTTGCCTCGCTGCCTCGCACTTTGTCAACACTCATAGAAGGGCATGGATGGGTAAGTTTGTGGTAGGTAATTTTTTGTAGGCATAGATCTATACAATGTACAATAATCTAATAATTAATACACAAACACAATCTACCATTTTTATATATAATGTACAATGAAAGTAAGATGTTGGTAAATTAAAAATTAAATATAAATAGTTTAGCCTTTTATTTATAATTTTGGTGTTGCTAAAAATCTCAGACATCCCTTCTATACAAGGTTGTGGAGGTCATTGTCGGTCAGGTTATTGCCTTGGTGTAAATACTGACCTGGAAATCTGAAAAGTTCACTGAATGAGAACCTCCTAGAGGGAATCTCCATAGCGGTAACCTAATTTCTGGCTCTCATTGAGAATTGTGCCCTGAGGATATTCTGCTGCTGCAGCATCCCCAATACAACCGTTGACAGAAACATGGTAGAGGAGTAACACAAGATCAAAATAGCTTTATTACTTTCCGTAACACCAACTTATCCTGTATGACGACAAAGCGTAGGACAACTGCTATGAATAATGAACAATTCACTTTCTACATTTTAAAATTAAACAGACTAAGATGAGCCATTTTGTTAAGTAATCATGTATGAAGAATTGAACAGCGCCATTTTCCTTTTGTTATTGGACAACCATGACTGTAGTTTTCATTTCATATATTTTGTCAATTTAAAACATGATAAAACAATACAAACAACAATTTAAGTCATTTGAGTATAAAATACAAGATATTCAATAAAAAGATAATAAATATATATATCTGATTATCATACACATGTTAAAATACTGCAACAATGAATCTGTTAAATCTGTCTATGTTTGGATATCACTGAGCAATGTGCAAAATACCTGATTCGTTTATGCTTTGTGATTTAAAGTTACAAGATCAATAGCAAGATCCATCCATATTTTAACTAATAATTACTACTCAGCTGTATCGTATTATGCATGCAATCAGAATCAATAAAAAGTTATTTTTCATACCATATATACCACAAATCAATGATGAATATATAAATACTAAATTATATAAATTGTAAATATAAACATCATTGACAATCAAGAGAGAGCAATGGATAACCAGACGTCTAAAGATGAATTGGGAATCAATCATCAATCCCATTCCTACAATATGCCTTCTCAAAAATAAGAGTTCAATGTTTATGCTGTAAAGCTAATTCCTAGCATATTTATAATTTTAATTGCAGGTTAAATTTGTATTAATTGGCTCAACGTAGTATTATACGCAATTAGATTTTGATGGGAGTAAAGAAAACAACCGATAATAAGTGTAGAAGGTAGACCCATTATTTGTCCCCTCGTCACCCCCTATCCTACCACCACAGTGTTATCTGTACTTCTATAGCAAAGCTCTTTGTTAATATTTTCGGGTCATCACAGTGGTGTGTCATCTTCAACTTCGTTGGTATGGACAGGTTTTAGGTTTTGTTTAATACAATTTACATATTATTTTCAGGTTTAATACATGTACTATGCTACATAGGATTGTAAGGTATTGTATCTATTATTTTCTATTACTGTTCGGTGACCTCTTCAGTCAAGACTAGACTCTGATGAGCGATATTGTGACAGTGACTGTGAAACCGGCCACTGTTTCCTTAAAGTGCACATGAGCCCAATGTGTACACTGGACCTCTAGTTTATAGTCCTTTCCAAGAAGATGTTATGGCTACATACAGTTCCACTGTCTTAACCACGCGGCCACTCACTCATTACTATTTTGGTTTTTATACAACATTAGTTGTACAAACTATTTTACCTAGTCTACTGCTGTTTACAATATCCTACTTGCTAATTCTGATTAGTGAAACGATCACGCTTCACCATTTCATTCTCTTGACTTCATATAGATATTGTTTAAATTGGCAAATTTCCTTTGTTTAAAGATATTTATTTAGTAGATTACTCACACATTTTGTATAAAATGTCTTGTGTGTAATACATATAAGAACAGTAGCCATGGACCATCTTTATATTTTAAATTGCATCAAATACATATTTTTAAATTATATCTGCCTCATTTTCACTTAGACATCTTCAATTACTGTAATCCTTCTAATAATGACACTATCATCTGTTTTTGTAGAATGTATTTGATACAATGCTAATGTACTGCAATTGATATGGATTTACCACATGTACTTGAAACCCAAAGCAGTTGCATCATTCAAGGTTGGCTAAATGAAACTTCACTACGGGCCTGTTTCTGCTGCATAAAAAATAACCGGTTAAAATCGGTGTGAATAAATTAAAATCGGTGTGAATAAATTAACTCCATTTTCTTGGCAGCAGAAACAGGACACATTTGTGGTAACCGGTTAAAAGGCAGCGCAAAATAACCGGTTAAAAACACCAATTTAAATCGGTGTTAGAACGCCGTTTAACCGGTTATCGCTGAGCAATTCTTAGCTGCAACACGAAATAACGATTATTTGATTGACAGTTGTGACCCCGGGTCAGATACCGTCGCATACGGTGCGTGTTTTCCTCGTGGTTTTGACAGTCGAACGAAGAAGTGAACATGTATGTGGATGAATGAAATCACAAGATATGTTATTCAGTTGTTGTGTGGGGGGAGAGAAAGTACAGGGAAGGATGGCAGGCAATAGAAAAGAATCACAGATAATAAATAAGAGCATTTTTGCGAAAGTAAAAGAGGAATTTGGGGTGGAGTTCCGTTCCGGGGACTACCCAAGCTAAGCAATTTGAGGCGTTAGTAGGCCTACACGCTCGCGAAGGATATGGATGGTCCTACAGTATATTAACACCAAAACGGAAACAAAAGGGACTCAGAATGTTGCAAATACCTACCAAACGATAGTAGATAATGGTTAATTAATTATGAAAACCCAAATTTTATAGCAAAAATCATCCGAATTTATGTTATAAACGATGAATTTAGCAACAAAAACTTAATCCAAACGAGGGTATTTATGGCACGCCCTTAGTGCCTTTAATAGGAGAACAATGAACAATCTTAATTTGATCGTTTTATATAATTTTTTTAGAAAAACATCACATCGACCGAAAACAAAGGTTATGAGAGCCTTTGATAATATATTAAATATGATTTTATTAAGCATAGAAATGTTATTATTTATGTTAGTACATAAATATACGAAACAATGTTTAATACTCATTATTCTATTAAAGGCACTATGTGCGTGCGATATTCTATGACTTGGATACTCTCGTTTGATTTAAGTTTTTGTGGCTAAACTCGTCGTTTTTAACATAAATTCGGACGATTTTTGCTATAAAAGTTAGGGTTTCATAATTAATTAACATTAGGTAGGTATTGCAACATTCTAAGTCTCGTTTTTGTTTCCGTTTGGTTTTTTGTAGGACCGCGCTCGCTCGTTCACGTGGGAAGGGCCGTATCATCATCGCCTTTGTTGAGGAATTTTAGGCTAGATAAAAATTATCCTAGGCGATCGGGCGCTGCACGATCCTCCCCATGTTATTGAAGGCGCCATGAGAATTAATTTTATTAGCGATCAGTAAGTAGGCTTTACAAAAAACAAAACTTGTAGACCTGTAGACAACATTTTATTATTTTAACATGTTTGAGATGTTCGGCGATATACACACGTGTGTATTGACGACGTCGATGTAAACAAACAGCCAACTTACTACTTTCGTCTGAGTGTATTGCATTTTGGGTAATGATGACGTTTTGCTCGAAGACCACCCATAGATTTAACCGGTTATTTCGGAGCACAAATTGAGCAGAAACGCGGTCTTGTTACAGAAACAGACCCTACTACTACTAGTTTGATAGAAAATTGCAAAAAAAAAAACAGAATATACTTTGGAGTTAAGCAAGAACGATTATTATGTGTTCAAATTAAATGGAAAATGTATGCTTGGTCAGGGAAACATTAGTAAGCAAGAACGATTATTATGTGTTCAAATTAAATGGAAAATGTATGCTTGGTCAGGGAAACATTAGATCAATGCAGCTAATTACATAAACGTTATTAGGTCAACCCAGTACCTGCTTAAGCAAGCAACAGCGAGGGACAACCAGAGCCAAATGCTAATGGAGATGGTCAAGCACGGCTGGCCAGACACAAAAGCAGATGTAACAAGCAGCATCAGAGAACACTTCAATTATCGAGAAGAAATAACAGCACAAGATGGCGTCCTATTTAAAGGACAGAAAATCATGGTACCTACCGAGATGAGGAAAAGCCTCAGATTGCAAAAGACTCACTCAAGCCATCTGGGTGTGGAAGCATCGATCCGAAGAGCTAAAGACAGCTTTTTCTGGCCAGGGATGTCAGCAGACATCAGAGAGGTAGTTGACAAATGTCAGATCATACCCGATACCAACCAGACCATGGTAGAATATTTCTCAAGACATACTTACGCATAGGAGTAAAGATTTCCTTGTAACACTAGATCACTACAGTGACATGTGGTTCCTGGATGAATTAAAAGATCTAACAAAACCATCATAGAATGCACAAAGACGCATTTTGCTCTACAAGGAATTCCATCTTAACTGATCTCGGACAATGGAAGGCAGTGGGTGAGCAGAGATTTTGCAGAATTCACTGAGAAATGGTAATTCGACCATGTAACCAGTTCACCTTACCACAGCCAAGCAAATGGGAAAGCCGAGGCAGCAGTGAAAATTGCAAAGAAAATACTGAAGAAAACATCAAAAGAAGAAGCAGATTTACAGATTGCTATTCTGGACTGGAGAAACACTCCAAATGAGGCCGAACACAGCCCTGCCCAACGACTCTTGTCTAGAAGAACAAACACTCTCTTGCCAGAACAGATATTCTTCTTCAACCCCAGGTAGTTACTAGAGTTCCAAAACACATTAAGAGAAGAAAACAAAAATCTAAACTGCAGAACTTCCAGAACTTGTCATTGAGGAGACAGTTAGACTCCGACCGGAAAACAACAACCTAGAGTGGAGAACCGCGACGTGCAAAAGAAAAGTAGGACCTCGTTCTTACCTGGTGGAAACCACAAATGGCAAACTATACCGTCGCAACAGAAAGTTTCTACGGACAACGCGGCCAACAGTTCAACCAGACAAACCAAACAGTACAATGACCATGAACAGCCCTGTAACAGAATCAGACAGGACAGACAAGGCCACAGACAACAAACAACCATCTACTGGAAAACAAGACAAGGTTACCAAACACACCAGCCCAGCCCAAAAGAAATATAACTATGCCGGCTCGATTCAAGGACTTTGTTGTACCAAACACACCAGCCCGGCCCAAAAGAAATATAACTATGCCGGCTCGATTCAAGGACTTTGTTGTACCAAACACACCAGCTCGGTGCAAAAGAAATATAACTATGCCGGCTCGATTCAAGGACTTTGTTGTACCAAACACACCAGCTCGGTCCAAAAGAAATATAACTATGCCGGCTAGATTCAAGGACTTTGTTGTACCAAACACACCAGCCCGGCCCAAAAGAAATATAACTATGCCGGCTAGATTCAAGGACTTTGTTGTACCAAACACACCAGCCCGGCCCAAAACAAATATAACTATGTCGGCTCGATTCAAGGATTTTGTTGTACCAAACACACCAGCCCGGCCCAAAAGAAATATAACTATGCCGGCTAGATTCAAGGACTTTGTTGTATGTGTTAGTATAAGAAAAGGTCGACTTAAAACAAATTGTAGTTAATGACAACCTTTCTTGAATGTTTAAAATACTGCTCAACATTCAAGAAAGGTTGTCATTGGTTGTCATCTGGCGGTGTAAATACACACAAACCAATGAAATTCCAGGGTTCATGATTCAGGTGTAAAGGAAATTTATGCACACATGACACAGAATTTTTGTTGACAGTGCAAAACATGCATAGTACTTGAATCAGTATGCTTAAATTGAACTTCCAACAATATGGATATTAACTTTCATATATTAATTCAAGAACCCATAGAAAATAGGAATGGTATGGAGTGCAGTTCAGTGGTGGCGCCAGCGGGTGGGGGGGGGGGGGGGCTACGGGGGCTGTAGCCCCCTCGTCGGGGAGCCTAGCCCCCCCGTCGGCGAACGCGAGTACTTTTCGTCGGGGAATATAATATACAGTAAAAATCATTCGCGTTCACTTCGTTCCATTTTTTTAGTACATTGGATGGAGAGCTATTACAATTTTTTGCATGCATTATGCCACCGATCTAATAAACAATAGGTACGCACTTGTCTGGCGGTGTCCCTTTGTACGAATCGTTTAACATTGGGCCCAGCCCATTGCGGTTTACGCGTGATATCATGTTCCATCCAGGGACCAGAATGTGTACTGTTAGTTTCCAGGCGAACTTTACTTTAAGCGTTACGTTGTGAACTGTGTATCGACGTACGCTATACAGCAAAAGGGTACGAATTATGTTCGCAATCTATTGTTTTTTTTTATTTACGATTAACCCTGTACCGTGGGGTACCTAAAATAGACGTTTCACTGTAGGCTCGCCTACATCACTAAACAAACATTTTTCCAACATCTTATTATAGCTAAGTTATTACATTTCCAATGTCCTGTATGTCATGAACTGCTCATCATACATCGAAATTCCAGATTCACATCTGGGAAATAAACTGATTTTCCCTGAAGAAAAATGGTCTACGCTTGCGGACGCATTCCCCTCCAAATAAAAGGTAAAAAGGGGCACTTTTTTAGGCCTTTAGGCCTGAATTTTTTAAAGTCATAAGTGTAGTTTTTGAAGACCTGCAGCTCTAGTTTTCAAAATTGTCTTAGCTCAATCGTCCCCAATTATAGAGCTGGTCATGGATACTTATACATTTCGTTTCATATTTCGATGTACAATATACAGTTAGTGCATTGTCTGGGAACATAGAGCTCTCTTTTTTTTTCAATTTTTTTTCCATATCCATGGTAGGGCTGGTTCTGGAGACGTACCGGTATATATTTTGTTTTATGCTTCAAAGTATAATACGTTAATTTTCGGGACTTAGAAACTCTATTTTTCAAAATGTTCTTAGCTCCACCCCAACCATGGTGGGCTGGTTCTGTAGACCTATAATTTCGTTTCGTATTTCAATGTTTTGCAGGGACCTAGCAGCTCTATTTTTCAAAATGTTCTTAGCTTCACCCAACCATCCATAGCGGGCTGGTCCTGTAGACTTATAATTTCGTTTCATTTATCAATATGGGCATATATAAGTGCAATTTACAGGTACCTAGCAGTTCTATTTTTCACAATTTTCTTGGCAGCTCATCCCTAATGGTAGCTGGTCCTGGAGACGTATATATTTTGTTTCTTTTTTTTTCGAAATTTACTATAATCTAATTTCCGGGGACCTAGCAACTCTACTTGTTTAAATGTTCTTAGCTCTATCTCAACCTCGGTGGGCTGGTTATCTGATAGACTTGTAATTTCTTTTCATATATCAATGTATAATTGCAATTTCCGGGGACCTAGCAGCTCTATTTTTCAAAATGTTCTTACAGACCAGCCCATGGGTGTTAGTCTCGCGCATTTACAATTTTCGGACCCCCACCAGACAGCAACCTGCCTATGCTGGTACTGGTACTGGTACTGGTTCAAATAACCGTCTCACAGAGACATCTGGTAGCCATTGACTTGAAGTTGGCTTTTGGATGTGTTACTTTTAAATGTAGGCCTACAGTATGAGAGTGACTACTACCAAATTACACAGTCACAAAACAACTTATAAAACAGTTCATATATACAGTTAAAACATTGCTGGGAATTATAAATTTCTGTTGAAGCAGGCTCTAATGAAGTTGCATCTAGTAAGTTGACTTTGTTGTACAACTCTATCAAGTACTGATGGTATCTTCCGACCTCTTCGTTTACTTTGTGTTGTGTGAAAAGTAAGAATTTTTGTAGGATCTTCATTTTCTTTTCTAATTACATGTCCGATCCAGTTGAATTGTTGCTTGTAGACATATTCTTCTAGCGGTTGACAGCCAGTAATTTTGTAGAGATCGTCATTATCAATTACGTAACGCCAGTCTATATAGTTTTCATCTGTTTCTTCATCTGAGGATATGTCTACATGGTTTGGTGGGCAGACTCTTTGAAAGCCATTCACTAGCATTCTTCTTAGGAAGGTTTTGTATGTTGTGCTAAGTTTGGACATTTCACTTCCTGTTGCCCTCCAAGCATGGCAACCATAGGTGAGTCTACTCCTAACTAGACCATTAAGAAACATCATTCTTGTTTGTAGGTGCGATTATAACAATATACATCTTGGCCCGTGGGAAGTTTTACGTTCGCGTATATTTTCTATGATAGGCATATTGAACTTCATTTTTAAAATTGAAAGAATGGATTTACACAGTCATCGCATAGGATCTCGTGCAATGTGTTTTATCGCACAGTATTTTATCTATATACCATACAAAATGGAAAAAGTTGGCTACCCTAAATCTGATTAAAACGGCCTCAAATTACGCTATAACGCGTTGCTTCCGGGGGTGTCACCCCCACCGGGGGCCCTTGGCAGCCCCCTGGCCCCCAGCCTAGCGATGCTCGCTTCGCTCGTATAGCCCCTCCGTTGGGGAATTTAGCCCCCGCGTTGGAAAGATCCTGGCGCCACCGCTGGTGCAGTTAATATATAAATAATGCCTTGGCAGATGGTTATGTCTCGCTACAAGCCATTAAAAATTACATCACACTGTAAACAAAGGCATGTGCTAGTATAATGAAAATATTGTTTGAAAACTATACTATTATTAACATTATTTATTATAAACTATACTATAGGCTCACGATATTCGTTTCGCCAGATTACCAACGACGATTGGAAAATCGATATAGCTAAAAAGAATGTAGTCCTCCTCCCCAAATAGGCGACTGTATTTTGCTGGACGCAAACAGCTAAATTCGGTAGCACATGGTGGAATGATTATAGATTATGCGATTGTTAATTTAGGGGTGCAACAAATTAATCGTTTCGAACAAACAGTCAAGTTGAGGCACAGATGTGTTCTTAAAATAGTAGACATCCCTATCAATAATGGAATCTAGTATGCGCTGTGAATCATGTGGTTACAAAACAATGTTAAAATGTTGGGATGAAAATAAATAAGCATTTTGACTAAAACAGTACAGGCACATGTTCTTAAATTGTGAACACCTTTATAATTAATGGACTCATACCAAGTACTCTGCAACACACAATGTTCAAGGCGTTGGTATATTTTGTTGTTTTTTACTAAATGGAAAAATTGCTTTACACCCGACTAGCTAGCTTTAAAAAGACACAATTACAACATAATTATAATAGATGGTTTATTGGGCAAAGGATTCTGCAATTATTGATATTTTGTAAAAATAATGCATATATAACTTAAAAAACATTAAACCAGGTCATTCCTTGTCATCTTAAATGTACGTTCTAAGGTTAGTTATGATAAAAAGAATATACTACCTAAGTAGCTTGTGTCGATTGTTCTCTCGTAGATGGTCTTAGGTCTAGTTAGGCAGGCTTAGTTTTGTAGTCCTAGCTGGTAAAGAGCGGTAATATTTGAACATTGTACGTTAGCTATAGGCCTAGCCTGATGTTGTCTCGCTGCAGAATTATTTGTCTTTCCTGTTTTGACAGAATCCATTAATACAAATTGGGGAAGACCTGGTATTTTTGCTGAAGGTGTTATATGGTTCTTTCAATTGCTTCCCTGCATGATCGACCGAAAGTGGGTGCATCACATAAGCAATATGAAAATATCAATCCGTGCGCGAGGTATTTATAGCAGGATGCTTGAATTACTAGACTTATTTTTCACTGTCAATTGTTCCATTTAGTATTTATTACATAAAATGTAGTTTGTAACCTTAAATTAGATTTTTTTTTAATATAGGTAAAGTGGCTTTTAGGGGATACTTTCGGGTCAGATACTAAAGTGAACAATAACTGATCTGGACTCAAGAAATTAATATAATTATTGGTTTTTGTTGCTATTTGTGTGAAAAAACAACAAACTAGAGGTTGCATCAGCCATTTGGCACAGTCATGGATGTCCCCATCCCTAGTAGGGGTTGGCCGTAGTGTTAAAACATGTAACACTACATTTACTCATGTTAGCAAGGATTAACAAAAAAAAATGGCAACAAACGGTCACAAATATATGAAGCGCCTTAGATCGAGGCTTATTAAGCGCCTTAGATCGAGGCTTATTAAGCGCCTTAGATCGAGGCTTATTAAGCGCCTTAGATCGAGGCTTATTAAGCGCGAAGAACGACGTATTACCCAAATAATAATAACCAAATAATAAAAAATATTTAGGGCCCACCCTATGTTAAGTTCATAACACCGTCTTGGATATAATAATATGTGAATTAATAATGAATGAGCACCAATAAATCATTCTCCAGCACATATATATAAGATATGCTACAGATCTTGATCATCTAGTCTGCTCTACAGTAGCACTGTTATTATAATTTCAACCATCTTAACTTTATTGAGTAAAATTGGCTACAAAACATAGGTCAAACCTGGTCAAGTACCAGTATTATTTTGCAAATGACAATAAAGGCATATTATTATAACTGTAAATTCAAAAAGAATCCTAGAACAACTGTAAATTGAACTATAAATAAATAATAATATAATGAAACCATTTGCAATTGATTATTTTAACAAAACAGAATAATAATTAATAGATTTTTAACAAGATGTTGAAATGTTTTCCTCAATTGTAGGCCTACAAATAACACACTTTAATAAGCAGTAATTACATTTATCAGGATCCAGGTGCCGATTTAGGCTAAAATTTAACAGTTATGTCTTTTTAAAATAAAATAACGACTATATCTTTTCTTTGAAGGTTTGCATAGCCGGCGAAATCAAATGTTGACATAAAGTTTGCGATACATGTATTAGTTCTGAAATCATGTTTTCAGAACTAATACATGTGGTGTACCGCAAACTTGATATCAACATGTATTTTTTCTGCAACATGACGGATCGTTTTTATACTTTATGAAATATTTAGCGCCCCTGATCTATAATTGGTGGATCCTCCCTTGGAATCATATTAAAAATGATACCAACCTGGCTCTCTTGAATGGCGGTGCAATGGCGGTGTTGATCGGGCTTTTGCTTCGAAGACTTGATGTTGTTGAAGAGCTATGTTCAGACAGAGGCATTGTCAAACTCTCTGAGTTATGAGAAGTCAACCAATTTAAATATTTTCTCATTGGTACAAAGTAACAGTTTGTTGCAAATTACTGATTCAAATGTATACATAAGGAAAATTAATTGATCCACTGGATAATTGAATATTTGGTATGCACTTTCACTTCCAACCATCTAATGTTGAATCAAGATTGCTCCGCATTAATCCATTTGTTATTTAAAATTGTAAAATATCCAGGAAAGGTTCCAATAAAAATATTATAAGGAAACTGATCACAAAATTAGCCTCCTTCAAAGTTGGTATAATCATATACTTGACTCCATAAACAAACATATAAACCAGTGATACAACAGGTTTATGGTTTATCAAAATCAATGTTAACTTTTAAATCCATTAAAAATAGTTGTCACTGCAGCCAAACTTTAAAATGATTCAATCCACAAATGCATTTATTAATATTATCCTCCAAATTCTACATAAAGAAATCAATAAATAGATGGTAGTTAGTTAGGTAAATATATCAATGTGCCAATGTACTATAGCTAGGCATCAAAAATATTAGTATTATAGTTCATCAAAATGTTCATTTAGTAATAGACTACCCTATAACAGCCTTTAGGGAATTCCACTCAGGGCTTCCCACCATTTTCACAACAGAATAAAATGGTACTCACAAGGCCACAGCAAAAATTGAGTCAGTGACTCACAAATCTACACAAAGTACATATCGTAGAAAATCCCACTAATACCTCGTCACAGACACAATCATCAGAATAATCCAAGCCAAAATGATGTACTATGTATGGAGCCAGGCAGGCTAGATGGACAGGTCTCTCTTCAACTATAGTCTTAGTCCACAGGTATGGAAACCGAGACGTGATCTAAATGATACAGTATGAAGCAAAGCAATGTACAGTACTGCCTAGTCAAATCAACAGGGAAGCTCCCTACTGTGTGGAGGTTTATTATTGTCACAGCCAATTACAGTGTAGAGGCTACACATACACAATAGCTCCAACTACTCACTCAGTCTTGCTCAATCAAGTTCACATGAGGTCAGGTGAACCTTTCTTCCATACTGGAGCTACCATATTTAAATATTAATAGGTTTGGCTTGAGACTTATTTGCATATTTATAAGTTAGTATGGGATGCTCTTATGTTCAGACCATATGGCTCTGGTGACATGACCTACCTTTTCCTACCTACCTATAGTTGTGTGTATTATGCTTATAATGTTACACTTCACTGATTTCGCGTATTTTATGGAGTTAAATAATAAAAATTCAGTTATTATTTTGTGTGTAACAAAGACGCTGCTTATATTGTGGGTTAACAATTTGTAATTTAAGGAATAATAAAATGTACACTAGAGTTTATGTATATCTTTGTTACTGTTATTGCTACAATGTATTTATATTGTATTAAAACTACCGTGTAAATTATCCATAGAATTTAGTAAATGAATATTAATTATCAAGTTCAAATATACATTACATTTTATTAATACAATTTTCAATCATTCAAAATTGTTTGTAGAAAATAATAGTGTATTTAAATTAAAACCATATCCCATAAATTGCAGGCATAAAAACGGGACATGTTTTTTTTTGGTGGGTGACCTATTATATGGATTTTTGTTGTTATTGGTGAGGTGTCAAATACAATGGAACCCCTATTAAGAAGACACCTTCGTGTTAAAAACAAAATAGGTGTGCCCTCTGAATAGGGGACGTATCTCTATTCAGGGGTCACTAACTAAAAAAAACAAAATTGTTGACCCCTTTAGAGGGGGTTTTCGTGGGGAAAAAAACAAAACAAATATACTAATTTAGCAGACTGCTTCAACAATAAAAACTGTCAAGCAGATAAAGTATTATTATCAATTATTATGATACCCATTTTTATTTATTTTGATCCATTTTTGTATTACTAATATAAATGGATATAATTATTTGATTTTTTTTTATGACAAATCATATTCCCTTAACTGGGTAGTTAAAGCATTATTTCCCCTCGTTTTTTTGGGAAAGTGTCCCCTGAATAGGGGTATTCCAAATCCCTTTATAATTCCTCACTTATATTCCTAAGAGGTCTCTGTGGTCTAGTTCCGAGTCTCTACTCACTCATCCCATCCATTCGTCAATAAAACATTCTTGGGCCTCTGTCGCCCCTTTGGAATCGCTCTGAGGATTCACTTTTTTAAATCTTTTTTCTCTTAGTTTTCCGCTTTTTATTTCTTTGTTAAGCGCATTGAAGTTTTGCATATTGTGCTATTAAGCCCTTTATTATTAATATTATTACTGCAGACCAAAGGAAAAAGGTTTACTACATAATTAACTACTAAAATGGTGTGTGATAGCGGGTTGGGATAGTTTGGGAGATTATGCCCCACTTGTCTCCACCTTGGATGTTTGTTCATTATTATACACTTTTTGCTATTGCAGTTTTGTGACCTTAAATTAGATCAAAAAAACGTAGGGATAACTGTGTTTTTAATATATAATAATAGAACACAGAGCAGGCTATTCACCTCTCAGAAGGTCTCAAGGTAAAAAAAGGGGATCAGAATAGATTGACCATGACTATCATTTAACTTGTCTATATCTCTACTATTAATCATACTGTCTTAAGTTACTTTCTAAACTAAATATCAATTAGGCATGCAATAATTCCATGGCCATTCAACTTTAAAATATCTTACTTATAAAATATATGAAATTTCAATTTTTCTTACTCAGTGTATACAGTTTATAGATATACAGTTTATACAGTGTGTATACAGTTTCCAATAATAAATTATATTTGAATTTATATAGTACTGTACAGTATATATTTAAGAAGTTATGAGTATACAGTAGCATCAAAATAATTTTAATATAAATTGATACTTGATGACATTTGAACTATGGTGTTGTGCGGTGTATTAATGTCTTCCAGTGGCGGATTTAGTGGTGGGTATAGCGTATTACTATTAAAACAAGGCCAACAGCCATAAGTCGCATGCTCTCAGAAAAAAATGAACTTTCAAAAGTATAATGTACATCAAAACAGTTGATGCCAGATCGACAGACAGACCGACCGACCGTCCACGCGACTAATAATAACAATGTTGTAGCATTTCTTGACCCTTGTTAATTGTATTCGCTGTTTCGTCATTCACATTTAATCAAATCGCCATGAAAAAGTGTTTTTTTTCAATCATTAAAGTTGAGAATAAATAATGGTAAAATGATGATCGAGTCGGACGCTAATTTTTAAACGATTGCTTACACCAGGCCGGCCACACATGCAGCCGCGACCAGATGAGTAAATACTGTAGAAGAAATACGAAAAATATGAATAAAAGATAATTAATTTTTTTTTATAGAAACACATTTAAACACAGTAGGCCTACCTTTCTTAATTTTTAGGTCGGGTGCACAAGATTTACTCCTCCGACTTATCACTAGGAAGGAGGGACTCCAATTCCTCTAAAAATGTATTTTTCCTGAAATATGAAATTTATTATCCTTTATATTCATAAAATTAAAACATTTTTTTTTAACTTACAGAAAGATAAAACATCTCAATAAACAAATACAACAATAGGTTACAGAGGCAGGGTAGTTGTACAATATTGGAAAACCTCTAAGCACTATACATTTACCCCGGTCATTTTGGAATGAAACACATATGAAAACATATACTCCTATGTTGCAGCTACTGTAGTACAGTATCAGTGCAGAGTATTAATATTGTCAACAACTGGGTATGGATTAATAGGAAGTATGGCTATTTAAACAGGGTACTTAAAACATTTCCCCTCTTGGCTTGGATAAGAACTTATATATTACTTTATTCTGTAAGCAATCTTGAACAAAATCTAAAATTCATAAATAATAGTAATTTACAGGAAGAAATTCTAAACTGCTCTATGATAAACTAAAAATGTTTTTGATTCATTTTGAAACAATAAGAAATCTGATGAAATGAGAAAAAGCCAAAATTCAAACTTGGAAACCGAAATCCATTTTTCTATTTATAAAAGCCAATATTTTTTCAATTGTAATAGCACCCTCTATGATTATAGTGTCCTCTATAGTTTATAAATGTTGTAAAACCTTCGTATATTACATGTTTTAAGTTTGGGACGTCTGCACCTTCCAAACTTGACAAAAATGTCTTCTTCTACAGTTTATCGATTAAAACGCCTCAAAATATGCTAGAATGCCTAAACTAAAGCCAAAGAATAGTCATGTTTTAGGATAAAGTTTCTATGAATGGATGTACTACAAAGAGCAGGAACACAAGTTACTGTACAAAGCAAGTACTGCTTTGATCATGTTGGATCAAACAACAAGAAGTAAAACAAAGAAGATTAAAATAGTATGGATACATAATTAGACTAATGGACGATACGCCAATAAACAAGCAATGAAGGAAACTAAAAAGAAAGTAAAAAGACCACCAGGAAGACCAAAAGAAAACTGGATAAACCAAATAAAAAAGGATTTAAAAGTTTAAAAAATGTAGACTTTAGCACAATAACAAACCATCCTGCTCAAAACAGAAAAATATGGAAACAAATTGTGGAAAGCCTAATGTCGGAAAACGTTTTCAAGAACAGAGAAGAGAGCATCAAACAAACCGTTCCATGAATGCGGGGTTGTTGATTTATCCATGTAATTATTGTGTTTTACCAGGGTTTCACATAATTTTATAGGTATGTTTGTAGAATCTCCACATACATATATAACATAATTGCCATAGTAATCATGAATGTTCCGTAGTACTTGAGAACTCAGCTGCTATAATCAGTGGCGTATCCAGGATTTTGAAGTTGGGGGGGCCGGGAATTGCCAATTTGCCGACAAAATTGGTGTACATACACGACGTCTCTGATCAAGGATTACATAGTCATATTGTCTTATATCCGAGGATAACGATGCAAAATTAAAACCAAACCAACATTATCTGTTAGTATGTTGTATTCATATTACAATAAAGAAAGAATTAGGAAAATCTGATTTGTAGTTTTCGAAATATAGGGTCTAAAACATCGCAGAAAATGATCGTTTTTAGCCACGAAAGAAGTAAAACAATTTGCGGCCTCAGTCGACAATTCTGTTAACTACTCCATTTTTGGTTAAAATAATTACATATAATTACGTTTTTTAGTAATTTATTTTATATATCACCATTGGAAATATCAATAAAACATGTTATTAAAGATCCCTTCCCTGCAATTTTGGACGTTTTTTGGAAAATAATACATATGTGTACAGCCACATCAAAACCAGGCACTTGGTGAAATATATATTTTTTTAGTTGATACTATAATGGTATTCCTCACAATATATCCTTCAAAATGGTGTTTGGATATTTAAATCAAGCAAATATTCCCAGAGTTATGGCAATAAATGTATATAGCATTTATACAACAATTTATTTGTAATTACTGAGTAATTAACAGTCAAAGTTTAATGACAAATCAGACAGGAAGTTGCCCCATGCTGTTACAGTTTGAACAATTAACACCTTAGCAACACTACTTTCTAGATAAACAATCATTCTGAAATTTGGCACACTTATTCAATATAGTGTTTTCTGATATTCATGAAAATATCATCAAAATCCGAGGTGGTTATCATAGTTAATTATGACGATTACAAAGTACCACTAATTTACGTAAAATCTGTCAAATTCATTTATAATAGTGTAGTGTAAGAATAATACAGTAGGCCTACTAGTAGGTATTCAGGAAGATTGCCTTAGCTTATTATTAGTTCTAAACAAATTTTAAAAAAACAGCAAACATTTTATTAATGAACTTTATTCAATTTTATTTCTCTTTTTACTTTATTTTATCTGCTTTTTGTTCAAAATGGCGCAGGGCACACAATGTCCCTCGTTTCTGGTCGGCAAAATTCAATTACCAGTATTTTATTTGTGAGTGATTTGTATTGTACTGGTTTTTAGTGTTAATGTTATGTATGTAAGAGAAACTCAACAGTTCTTTTCAGACTTAATATACGTGGTGTACCGCAAACTTTATATCAACATTTGATTTCGCCATGCAAACCTTCAAAAAATGTTATGTATTCTATTGTTGAACCAGCACCATAACAGATAGCTACACCCGTTAGCTTGAACAATGTTTTTAAGCATGATGAATAACGTGAAATTTAGCCAAGGTACCAGTATTTTATTTGTGAGGGATTTGTATTGTACTGGATTTTACTGTTGTTAATGTTATGTAATACGTCTATTGTTGAACCAGCACCTGGTCTGATCATGACAGATAGACACACCTGTTAGCTTGAACAATGTTTTTAAGCATGATGAATAACGTGAAATTTAGCCAAGGTACCAGTATTTTATTTGTGAGGGATTTGTATTGTACTGGTTTTTACGGTTTATGTTTTGCACACACTCCCCACACACCCAACCCATCATTGGCAATTTTTAAGCATAATGAAATTTAACCAAATTGAAATAAATAAAATAGCCCAGCAGTAGGCCTAGTAAGTAAAGTAAAGCCTTCCAGGAGGACCCGGCTTATTATACTATAGAGAGGAAAACTCTATCTTATTTTAATTGGGCTAGGCCTTGTTGTTGTTATTACTATTATTATTACTAGCTAGCTAGGCCTACTATGCCATGCAGCCTATCTAGGCTAGTAGCCCAGCGTAGTAGTAGGCCTAGGCGGATCTCCGCCTAGTCTAGGCTTATAGTACTAGGCCTAGGCTACTAGTAGAGCCAGGTCTAGCCTACTGAACCTAGCTAGGCCTAGGCCTAGTGCCAGTGGATTGAGAGTTACATTGCTAATATCAACTCTTACGATAAATAACTTAGCTAGGCCCTTTACTTTAGTATGTTATAACTTATTGTTATCAAGTCTGAGTCAGTACACGTCACTTTAGTATTACTGTGTACAGTACTTAGATGAACTATAAAAAATATATTTTTCTCGACAAGCGTGTACTAGCGATAAGATTTTGTTGACCTGGAATTTTCCATGCTGGATGGGTCATGTGACAAAATTAAACCAATCACATCGCTTCTTTCAGCGTGTTCGTAGCAACAAGGCCGTTTTTGTTTACACTAAAGGGTTCTATAAAATCGGTTTTTATTGGTCTATATCGTACAATCTGTGACATCACTCATTTATTTTTAGATTCATGAACAAAATACCTATCGAATGATACCAAGCTTTCAGGGGTTATCTACAAAATTACGGCGTAGGAATGACGAAAATAACTGCTTTTTTATAACGAATTACCACGTTCTTTCAATCGAAACACGAGGATAGAGGCTCAGATTTATGTAATTTTTACCACCTTTCCATTTGAATTAGTTAATAAGATATGTATTTTTGAAATCTACGGTAAATTTCCTATCAGATAATGGTAAAAAAACAAAATGGTCAAAATATGAGTTTCACACATTCAAATGCATTTTACACAAATCCCTATCTAGCGACAAGCGCCTGGTTTTGATGTGGCTGTACACATATATATCACTTTAAAAACATTAAACCATGTCATTCCTTGTCTTAAATGTACGTTTTATGGTAAATTATGATAAAAAGTGAGAAACAATGCACTACCTAAGTAGCTCGCGGCGATCGACCTCTCGTGGACGGTCTTAGGCCTAGCCTAGCTAGGCTTAGTTTTGTAGGCCTAGCTGGTAAACATCGGTAACGTACGAACATCGTACGCTACCTATATACCTAGCCTGACGTTGTATAGTTGCTGCATTAATTGTATTTCTATTTTTGCCAGACTCCGTTGATACAAATTGGGGAAAACCCGGTATTTTCGCTGAAAAGTTAGGAGTCTTCCATTTGTTTTGGCCTCACGATCGATCGAAAAGTGGGCGAATTACAGGTGAAAAACAAAAATATCAATCCGCGCGCAATGCATTTTGGGATTTATAGCGGGCCGCTATAATTATTAGAATCGACTTATTTTTCACATTTTTAACCGTTTAAAGACGAAAAAAGTTATCGCAATAGGACCATATAGTATTATTTTTACATTAAATATAGTTTGTGATCTTAAATTAGATCTAAAAAACGTAGGGAATGGGGCTTTAAATGCTTATAAAATATATAAAGTTGTTTACTTAAAGACCCCTTCCCTGCAATATTGGACGTTTTTTGGAAAATAATACATATATATCACTTTAAAAACATTAAACCATGTCATTCCTTGTCTTAAATGTACGTTTTATGGTAAATTATGATAAAAAATGAGAAACAATGCACTACCTAAGTAGCTCGCGGCGATCGACCTCTCGTGGACGGCCTTACTGTAGGCCTAGCCTAGCTAGGCTTAGTTTTGTAGGCCTAGCTGGTAAACATCGATAACGTACTAACATCGTACGCTAGCTATATACCTAGCCTGACGTTGTATAGTTGCTGCATTAATTGTCTTTCTATTTTTGCCAGACTCCGTTGATACAAATTGGGGAAAACCCGGTATTTTCGCTGAAAAGTTAGGAGTCTTCCATTTGTTTTGGCTTCACGATCGATCGAAAAGTGGGTGAATTACAGGTGAAAAACAAAAATATCAATCCGCACGCAATGCATTTTGGGATTTATAGCGGGCCGCTATAATTATTAGAATCAATTTATTTTTCACATTTTTAACCGTTTAAAGACGAAAAAAGTTATCGCAATAGGACCATATAGTATTATTTTTATATTAAATATAGTTTGTGATCTTAAATTAGATCTAAAAAACGTAGGGAATGGGGCTTTAAATGCTTATAAAATATATAAAGTTGTTTACTTAAAGACCCCTTCCCTGCAATATTGGACGTTTTTTGGAAAATAATACATATATATCACTTTAAAAACATTAAACCATGTCATTCCTTGTCTTAAATGTACGTTTTATGGTAAATTATGATAAAAAATGAGAAACAATGCACTACCTAAGTAGCTCGCGGCGATCGACCTCTCGTGGACGGCCTTACTGTAGGCCTAGCCTAGCTAGGCTTAGTTTTGTAGGCCTAGCTGGTAAACATCGATAACGTACTAACATCGTACGCTAGCTATATACCTAGCCTGACGTTGTATAGTTGCTGCATTAATTGTCTTTCTATTTTTGCCAGACTCCGTTGATACAAATTGGGGAAAACCCGGTATTTTCGCTGAAAAGTTAGGAGTCTTCCATTTGTTTTGGCTTCACGATCGATCGAAAAGTGGGTGAATTACAGGTGAAAAACAAAAATATCAATCCGCACGCAATGCATTTTGGGATTTATAGCGGGCCGCTATAATTATTAGAATCGATTTATTTTTCACATTTTTAACCGTTTAAAGACGAAAAAAGTTATCGCAATAGGACCATATAGTACTATTTTTATATTAAATATAGTTTGTGATCTTAAATTAGATCTAAAAAACGTAGGGAATGGGGCTTTAACGGAATTCGGACAAATTCATTGCTCTAACTTTGTGTAGTAACGATCAGAGAGATTCATGGTACACGCGCGAGAGAAAACATTCCGCTGCAGGTGATTCGCATCCACCAATCAAATCAGCTAGAATCCTAAATCATTCAACCGTGAGCAGTGCCAATCGCGAGAAAGCTCAGCTTTGATTGGCTTACGATGACATCATATCACAAAATGGTGGTTTTGTAGTTGATCCTCACGGAATATTCTGTTCCAAAAATGAAATACATGGATATTTTTTATGGTATATGTGCTTTTTCTTTAAAAATTTTGAATAATAAAGGCCTCATATCGAGAAAAAAAACGGGTTTTTTGCACTTATAATAAATATATCTTAGACAAAAAAGCACATGGCATGTGGAACTATATAATCTCTTAGCGTAGGAAGACATACAAATCCCAGGTCATGAGAGGCTCAACTGCATGCAAAAACAAGGTTTTAGGGTAAGGTCAAAGACTTTTGAGTAAACAATCTACCGCGTACGGCCGTACGTACGTGCTACACATTTTTTACGTGTTTCGTTAGCATGTAATGAAAATAAAAAATAGTTGATCTGAAGGGATCAATGATGATATGATATGTAAATAAACAAACACTCAAAAGAATTATGTTTACAGTTCAATTATTGTCAGAATAAATAGTTTATTTTTTTCCCTGGCACCTTTGTTTGCCGACGGCCGCGATGATGTGCCGACGGAAACGAAATCAGGGGGGGCCCGGGCCCCCCCAGCCCCCCTACTGGATACGCCACTGGCTATAATAAATCTCTTTGAGATTCAAATTTAAAGAAAGAAGAAGATGTATTTAATAAGGCTCAAGAGTGTTAGAAACACTAAAAAGGATCAAATTACCATCTGAATTTAACAAACATCTTAAATGTCCTTACAAATAAGTGAAATGAAATCATAACATTTGAAAAGATAAATCGATTTAGAATCTTTAAATTTTACGGTTTTCAATTACGTCAAAGGCAGATCATCTCCAATGAATTTCAAATTGTTTTGGATAACTTCAATCTTGTATTCAATGCAGGTGCCTGCTCCAGCAAGTTTAGTGCTAAAATTACCTTAGGCTTTCACATACAAAAAGTTTAGAAAGAAAACCAATAATATGACAACATAGACTTAAGTGAAAAGATGATTTGTGTCCAGAGGGACTCATACTAAATGCATGCCCAAAGGCAGCATAAAAACATTAAATTTGGCAAATATATTTGCTTCCAATTTAAATAGATGTCTGTGGAAAACATGACATACGATGTAACGATAAAAACTAGTACACTATAAGTGACCTTTCTAAGCTGAATGAAATAAATTTATAAGCAAAAAAAATAAATTAAATTGTAGTTGGTTGGCAATTGCTCATATCTATTTTGTATAATTCTTAGAAATATTATAATAAGCAGACACTTTATGATGTACTGTTTAACGATACAATTATGCAATTTTTAAAATAAAGTTATTTAATTTATTGATGCAACAAAACAAATTCAGTACATATCCTATTACACCACTGACATTTCCTTCATTTTGACCCCGCCTCTTCTTTTGAATTAGAATAGCAAAAAAAAAAAAAGAAACCATGTATCTTTAGTATCAGTCCTAATAAGTCCTAATGCATGTATATAAATCAATCAATGGCCAGTGTACTTTCCAAATTTATATACTTGTGTGTATACAATAGAAGCCAACCACACACTATAGTTGTCATGTTACCATAATAAATATAGTTTGAATGCTACGTGAATGCTCAGTTATCACATGGAGGAAAACATTAATAAATATAGTTTGAATGCTATGTGAATGCTCAGTTATTACATGGAGGAAAACATTAATAAATATAGTTTGGATGCTATGTGAATGCTCAGTTATTACATGGAGGAAAACATGTCATGTTACCATAATAAATATAGTCTGAATGCTATGTGAATGCTCAGTTATTACATGGAGGAAAAAATTTATAAATATAGTTTGGATGCTATGTGAATGCTCAGTTATTACATGGAGGAAAACATTTATATTATAATTTGCACTGATGAAGGGCTAATGTTGCCCGAAAGCTCTGCTAACTTTTCTGGCTGTTTTACTTATCGTTTTGATTTAGCTTTTCGCTATTTATAATTTATATACCGGTATATATTTTTTTCTCCATGGTTATAAGTACTGATTTCTGGACTTGTTTCAATGTTTTTGTTGATAAAACATACCTGAAAGTATGTTTGTGTTTTTATAACATTGCCACCCATTAGAGTTTTTGCATACAATGTTGACCATAGTTATTATATTAATTATTAGTTTACTTAAAGGTTGGTTAAATAACAATATATGTCCTTAATGGCAACTATAATCGAAAACCCAGATTTGTTATTGGGATATGAAAAAGTATTACATTTGTTTGTTTTTTTTTGGGAAATTTAATTTTAGCCAAGACTTCTGACTGCCTTATTCATCAGTATCATAATCACATTATAATATTTGTTGTTTTTAAAATATTCAATGGAAATAAAATATCAAATATAATGTTATTAATAAATTCAAGATGCCATACTTTCATTTTTACTTTCATCCATTTGAAGAAACTACTGATGAGACAAGAAGATGCAATAGTTTACATGTAAAATACATTAGTCTCTAGGCAGACTAACCTTGGCACACTTTATGCATATTTTTTTTTTTTATGAAACAGAGCTTTTCATATTTTCTACTATAGAGAAGACAAAAGACCTGATTATATAGTCAATTGTATGATTTATTATAGCATCAATTTCCATAGAAACGTAATCAATATCAAATGCGTTCATTTATGATACTAGCAATTTCGTGGGTGGGTTTTTAGTCCAGTCTCTGCAATAACACTTACGGAGTGTTTTCCACATAGATCCTAATGCACATTAATAAAAATATGATGTAAATTTAAAGTGATCTGTGAATAAAAATTCAAATACGTAGTGTATAATCTATGGCAATATGGTTGATTTTGTGCTCCCAAAAAAGTACTGTAGTAAAGAATAAATTACTTAAAAATGACAATGATTAAATACACTGCAATTTTACTTTACATTGGTCAGTGGTGTGCAATTTAGGTACCATATAAATTTTGACCAAACCAGTAGTAGATCTGAGGCGGTGGAGTCATCTCTTACAATGCTACCAGTACTTTACATTGGTCAGTAGTGTGCAATTTAGGGACCATTATATATTTTGACCAAACCAGTAGTAGATCTGAGGCGGTGGAGTTATCTCTTACAATGCTACCAGTTGGATGAGTAAAACAATTATGGATGTAAAGCGGGTATGCTGCAAAATTTGATGTTTTTGGTGGTTAAAACACATTTTTATAACAAATATTAAAACATTCATGTCTTAAAATGTACGTTTTTCTATGGTAATTTTATTAAAAAGAGAAAAACTATGCCCTAAAAATGTATTTTGCATCGAACGTTCTCCACTAGTCCGAGTGTTTTAGCCTCTACTCCTTCCTATCCTGATAAAAATATTGGGCAGCATTGCAACTACAAACTTTTAATTAGTAAAAAACAAACAACAAATATCAATCCATCGATAATATGAAGGTATTTTATGGAAAGCCACTTAAATTATTAGAATTTATTTATTTAATTTATTAACAAATTAGCAATAGCAGCAAAACTGTGTTTATTTAAAACACATACCGTATCATAGAAATATTTACAGAAACATATATACAAAGGACATTTACACAGGAAATAAACAAAAATAAAAATACTGCACAAAGTCTGTTTCTAATTATGGTACAATAAATTATTTTGTAGAAATTACAATATAGCATCAACATATCTATGAAACAAATGTTAAAGCATGGTCATTGACAACAAACAAGGTCAATAAAGGGCATTGCACTAAATTTTAAAATGATTTTATTACAAAATTATAAAATGATTGGATTATTTCCTCATTGAGACAGCAAGAGAGGAAATGTATTTGTATATGTTTTGTTTTGATGGGTTGATATACTGTAACTCTTTTAGCATAGGCTTAGTTTTTAGGCCTAACTCCAACCTAGTAATCATACGTATGAACACCCTCATAGGCCCTACTCCAACCTAGTAATCATACGTATGAACATCCTCATAGGCCCTACTCCAACCTAGTAATCATACGTATGAACACCCTTATAGGCCCTACTCCAACCTAGTAATCATACGTATGAACACCCTCATAGGCCCTACTCCAACCTAGTAATCATACGTATGAACATCCTCATAGGCCCTACTCCAACCTAGTAATCATACGTATGAACATCCTCATAGGCCTAACTCCAACCTAGTAATCATACGTATGAACACCCTCATAGGCCCTACTCCAACCTAGTAATCATACGTATGAACACCCTCATAGGCCCTACTCCAACCTAGTAATCATACGTATGAACATCCTCATAGGCCCTACTCCAACCTAGTAATCATACGTATGAACACCCTCATAGGCCCTACTCCAACCTAGTAATCATACGTATGAACATCCTCATAGGCCCTACTCCAACCTAGTAATCATACGTATGAACACCCTCATAGGCCCTACTCCAACCTAGTAATCATACGTATGAACACCCTCATAGGCCCTACTCCAACCTAGTAATCATACGTATGAACACCCTCATAGGCCTAACTCCAACCTAGTAATCATACGTATGAACACCCTCATAGGCCTAACTCCAACCTAGTAATCATACGTATGAACATCCTCATAGGCCCTACTCCAACCTAGTAATCATACATATGAACATCCTCATAGGCCCTACTCCAACCTAGTAATCATACGTATGAACATCCTCATAGGCCTAACTCCAACCTAGTAATCATACGTATGAACATCCTCATAGGCCCTACTCCAACCTAGTAATCATACGTATGAACACCCTCATAGGCCCTACTCCAACCTAGTAATCATACGTATGAACACCCTCATAGGCCCTACTCCAACCTAGTAATCATACGTATGAACATCCTCATAGGCCCTACTCCAACCTAGTAATCATACGTATGAACACCCTCATAGGCCCTACTCCAACCTAGTAATCATACGTATGAACACCCTCATAGGCCCTACTCCAACCTAGTAATCATACGTATGAACACCCTCATAGGCCCTACTCCAACCTAGTAATCATACGTATGAACACCCTCATAGGCCCTACTCCAACCTAGTAATCATACGTATGAACATCCTCATAGGCCCTACTCCAACCTAGTAATCATACGTATGAACACCCTCATAGGCCCTACTCCAACCTAGTAATCATACGTATGAACATCCTCATAGGCCCTACTCCAACCTAGTAATCATACGTATGAACACCCTCATAGGCCCTACTCCAACCTAGTAATCATACGTATGAACACCCTCATAGGCCCTACTCCAACCTAGTAATCATACGTATGAACACCCTCATAGGCCTAACTCCAACCTAGTAATCATACGTATGAACACCCTCATAGGCCTAACTCCAACCTAGTAATCATACGTATGAACATCCTCATAGGCCCTACTCCAACCTAGTAATCATACATATGAACATCCTCATAGGCCCTACTCCAACCTAGTAATCATACGTATGAACATCCTCATAGGCCTAACTCCAACCTAGTAATCATACGTATGAACATCCTCATAGGCCCTACTCCAACCTAGTAATCATACGTATGAACACCCTCATAGGCCCTACTCCAACCTAGTAATCATACGTATGAACACCCTCATAGGCCCTACTCCAACCTAGTAATCATACGTATGAACATCCTCATAGGCCCTACTCCAACCTAGTAATCATACGTATGAACACCCTCATAGGCCCTACTCCAACCTAGTAATCATACGTATGAACACCCTCATAGGCCCTACTCCAACCTAGTAATCATACGTATGAACACCCTCATAGGCCCTACTCCAACCTAGTAATCATACGTATGAACACCCTCATAGGCCCTACTCCAACCTAGTAATCATACGTATGAACACCCTCATAGGCCCTACTCCAACCTAGTAATCATACGTATGAACACCCTCATAGGCCCTACTCCAACCTAGTAATCATACGTATGAACACCCTCATAGGCCCTACTCCAACCTAGTAATCATACGTATGAACATCCTCATAGGCCCTACTCCAACCTAGTAATCATACGTATGAACACCCTCATAGGCCCTACTCCAACCTAGTAATCATACGTATGAACACCCTCATAGGCCCTACTCCAACCTAGTAATCATACGTATGAACATCCTCATAGGCCCTACTCCAACCTAGTAATCATAGGGTGTCACGAAAGCTCAGACCACGAAAGCTCAGACCCCCTAAGACCTAAGATCACGAAAGCTAAGACCCAACACCTAAGATTACAAATATTTATCTTTCGCACCTGCCTTGTATTTTAACTCCTAACATTTATTCTGAATACCACACCTTAGAATTGGCACTTTCATGAAAAAGAATCACATAAAAAGTAACAAATACATTTTTAAATTGATGATTTTACAGACGTTTTTCTCGCACACAAAATGACTAGCCTACAGTAAGTACAGTAGGCCTACCCCATGGGCCATGTTCAATGTTTTTGTTTCTATGGAACGTCAAAAGAGCAAAAATTATATAGAGGGCTGAAAACTCTGTGGAGTCCATCTACAGTGTGGATGGAACAATGTAAAATTAAAATTGTAATGATAATAGTATAATCATGCAAGTACGAAGAAATAAATACTGGCAAATAAATTTTAATTTAAAAATCATGATAAGTTTTTTTGTTTCGTTTTCTTTCTGTTTTTATACTTGTACTATTATTGTTGCTCTTTTGGCGCTCCATAGAAACAAAAACATTGAGCATAGGGAGCTCGAGGAGTTACATTACAGTATATACAAAGAAACACATCTGTAAAATCATCAATTTAAAGGATTTATTTATTTGTTATTATGTGTTTCTCCTTCTGAAAGTACTTATAAGTCCTAATTTTAATGTGTGGTGTTCAGGATAAAGTTAGTCAACAAATTTGGAGTCAAAATACAAGAAAGGCAGGTGCGTAAGAAAAACATCCTCTGAACCAACACAATGGAGTAAATATATACCAACAAACAACCCGTCAAGTTTGTTTGTTGTAAAGAAAAAATATACATTTACTCAACGGGCGAAAATAATGTGAGTTTATCTATGTTTTGCGGTAGTATTAAATTATATTTATGGTAATAAATGAAACCTACTGTGTTTAAAATTATGTATGGATAAACAAGTATTGTTTTTAAGCTGTAGTATATCTTAGTATTTGTAATCTTAGGTGTTGGGTCTTAGCTTTCGTGATCTTAGGTCTTAGGGGGTCTGAGCTTTCGTGGTCTGAGCTTTCGTGACACCCAGTAATCATATGTATGAACACCCTCATAGGCCCTACTCCAACCTAGTAATCATACATATGAACATCCTCATAGGCCCTACTCCAACCTAGTAATCATACGTATGAACACCCTCATAGGCCCTACTCCAACCTAGTAATCATACGTATGAACACCCTCATAGGCCCTACTCCAACCTAGTAATCATACGTATGAACATCCTCATAGGCCCTACTCCAACCTAGTAATCATACGTATGAACATCCTCATAGGCCTAACTCCAACCTAGTAATCATACGTATGAACACCCTCATAGGCCCTACTCTAACCTAGTAATCATACGTATGAACACCCTCATAGGCCTAACTCCAACCTAGTAATCATACGTATGAACATCCTCATAGGCCCTACTCCAACCTAGTAATCATACGTATGAACATCCTCATAGGCCCTACTCCAACCTAGTAATCATACGTATGAACATCCTCATACTGTAGGCCCCACTCCAACCTAGTAATCATACGTATGAACACCCTCATAGGCCTAACTCCAACCTAGTAATCATACGTATGAACATCCTCATAGGCCCTACTCCAACCTAGTAATCATACGTATGAACATCCTCATAGGCCTAACTCCAACCTAGTAATCATACGTATGAACACCCTCATAGGCCCTACTCCAACCTAGTAATCATACGTATGAACATCCTCATAGGCCTAACTCCAACCTAGTAATCATACGTATGAACACCCTCATAGGCCCTACTCCGACCTAGTAATCATACGTATGAACATCCTCATAGGCCCTACTCCAACCTAGTAATCATACGTATGAACACCCTCATAGGCCCTACTCCAACCTAGTAATCATACGTATGAACACCCTCATAGGCCCTACTCCAACCTAGTAATCATACGTATGAACACCCTCATAGGCCCTACTCCATAACCTAGTAATCATACGTATGAACATCCTCATAGGCCCTACTCCAACCTAGTAATCATACGTATGAACATCCTCATAGGCCCTACTCCAACCTAGTAATCATACGTATGAACATCCTCATAGGCCTAACTCCAACCTAGTAATCATACGTATGAACATCCTCATAGGCCCTACTCCAACCTAGTAATCATACGTATGAACATCCTCGTAGGCCTACCCGAGCTAGGCCTAGCCTGGTTTTGTCTTGTTGCTGCATTAATTATCTTTCTTTTTTTGGCAAAAACTGTTAACAAAAAATAAAAAAGACACTGTATATTCTTGCTGCAAATTTGAAGGTTCAAAGGTTCGGCTGATGAGACTAAAGTCTTTTTTTAATTTGGCGGACCGGCATGATGATATACGTAAAATTAAGCGACCAATTTAGTAGCATTAATATATACTGTAGATGAATGAATCATAATACTGTAGGCATAAAAATATACATAATGATTTTTTTGATGCTGCAAACAATATACCTGTTACCCTATCATACACTAAACTAAAAAAAACATAGATAATTGTTATAAATATTATTGATATTCTGAGCCTTAAAATGTCAATGTATTATTGTATTTCTTCCTTTTTTGTATCAAAGTTTCTGAATAATTTTGTACCCAGGCTTTCCTTCAACAAAAGGCTTTGACTTTTTGAGATTCCCTAGTCCCTAACAAGTGATAATAGTATGATTTATTATGCTTATAAATATGCATAGTTAACTGCATGTTATAATATAATGATTTGCACAAAAAGCTAATGATTGCATAGAAAGGTATAACAAGGCTGCAGACAGTGAAGTGAACCAGTTTTATTAACAGTTCAAGGTAACACAACTTGACACGCCCCTTTTATTCCCATACAATAATTGAACTGTGAAGATGAATGTTAAAATAACCAATAATAGATAAGGAGGAGACAATAACTTATAACATTTACATCTTGTATTATTAAACAGTGGCCCAAAAGCTGACCTGGATGAAGAATGCTTATAACAATGAGGATGATAGCATCTCTTTTTAATAAGTTCTTGCACAGATCTTAAACCATTAACGCTATTCTTCAATAAGTACAATAGCAATTTATGTTGTTTAAAGCAGTTTACATGCAAATAAAAATTAATATATTATAAGTAATCACAATATTTTGGTTCGCAAGTAAGATCACAATCTAAGATTTTAACCAGCCTTTTATTGGCAATGATTCGTTGTTGGTTTGGAATGAAATAAAATAAAAAAATAAGGGCCAGGTGAAAAAAAATCTAAATATTGAATTGGCTCATATTTTGTATTTGGTAGATGAAAAACAGTTTGTTTGGTAAAATATCGCTTAGTTTTTGAGAAAATAAAAAAATAAGATTTTCAGAAAATTTTTGAACTGGAGTATAATTTAACAACCTCTCGAAGCCAAACGTAACAACTTAGCATTTTAAAATTGGCATCTGGACAATAATTTAGCAAGGTTTCAAAACTATTGATTGAATGAATCTTAAGATTTTTAATAATTAATAATTAGCATAGACCAGAGTTTACAAAGTTATGTGAAAAGATTAGAATTCAATGTTGAACTCGGCACTCACTAGAATTAAATATTGTTCAAAAAAAGATTTTTTTTTAAAAATTGAATTGAAATATTCAAGGTCATTTATAGTCGGCCTTGGCTTATTTAAATAATAATTGCTTGAGAACATTTGAAAAAATTACACCTGTAAGATGACTGAAAGCACTCCGAATCAACAGTACAGCGTTGAAAAGTGAGGAGATCTGGGCTGGTGACTGGCTTGTGTTTATGTACAATAAGGTAATTTGTATACTAATTTATATGGACAATTTTATAAATAAATAATGCATTAGAACTCAATACATCCAATAATTTACAATTTAGAAGATCCATGAGATACATCGCCATGTTGGCTTGACCCTTTGCTGTTGGACTATAGTCTGTGTATCCCCTTGGGCTTTTTAAACCATGCCCCTACCTAGTACATCCAATAATGTACAATTTAGAAGATCCATGAGATACATTACCATGTTGGCTTGGCCCTTTGCTGTTGGACTATAGTCTGTGTATCCCCTTGGGCTTTTTAAACCATGCCACTACCTAGTAATTTTGTAATATGTATACAAATATTAAATGAATTTTTAATCAGATTGATGAAGGCTTAAAGTTTTCATTGAAAAATATCAGATAGCAACTACTGGAACGACTGAATACGAAAAGAAAACAAATGTAGGCCAAATAATGTTGAAGAAACATGAATATTTAAATTAAAGAAAGCTGTTTGCTGCAAGTAAATGTTATTTCATTCAAGGCTCATACAATCACTCTGCATAATCAAAATTTATTGGCTAAAGATTTTGACCCAGTCCCACTTATCTTTTTGCTTTTGCAATACAGTATGCTTCATAATATCTGTTTTGCTAGCTGGTTAAAAAAGCATATTGCTCCGAGCATTTGAATATTTAAATGAAACATTGTCCATAGTAATTTCAATTCAGTCAATATTGCTATTGTTGGCATGGGCGGTGAATACAAATCTTATTTACCCAATACTTTTAGACCTACTTTTACTGTTATGCTTTGTGACATAATAATTATGTCATAATTTTTACAATGCCATTAATAGATTGAAATATGGAAATTTAGATTGTTGAAACTGAAACTGAATTTTAAAACCAAGAAAACCTTTGTAGTTCGATTAGCAGTTGTCCATTACAGTTTCTTTTATTATTTTCATGTTTGTATAAAACTTCATAACAAAATTATACCTCTCTTACATTGCCAGCAGAAATTCTGAGGAGTTCATATCCAGATATGTAAACAGGGTCACCACATAGAACATTTTCTTGAACCAAAATAACAAACTTAACATTACATATTTTCTTCCAAATGTTGATATTAAAGTTGAAAGTATGTAAGATGAGAGATGAGATAATCGTTTTATAATGTTATATTTATCATGAGACCCATTTCTGCAGAAACAGGGCCATAGAAAAAGAAAGTACAGTAGGTAACAATTATATTTATATAATAATAATAAACAACAAACTCTGCATAGATTTTATTCAAATGAAATAGCAACAGATGAGCCTGTTGACTTATTGACAGCTACTTAACATTTTCTATTGAATATGACTTGAGGTTGCTGAAAAATTATGAGTTCAATCGTAGTCCTGTATTTGGTTTTCCATTAGTAAAATTGAAAAACTAACTGTGAAAAGCAGCCTAGAGCTATCTTTAGCTTTGTTTCTGATGTAGTTCATAGGGAAAATGGTTGAAGTAGATGCTACAATGTAGCAGGTGGGATGAATTCCCAGCCAAACGCATTGAGGGCAGCAGACATGTATAATATTACAGAATTTTTCTGCGAGACTGCGCCTGTAAGTGAGAACATTCCGAAACTTGGCACAGTTTTAGACTCTTTTTGAGATGTGCTTTTCAAAATTAATCTCAGACTTCTTTGTCAAAGTTTTAGGGTATATTTATTTATTTTAAAAAGAGTAAAAGATTACTGCTAATTTACATTGTTGAAACAGATTAAGATTTTCTACAATGTACAGTGATTTGACAAACATTTCTGTGTCATCTTTTTATTTACTATAATATAGTTTTGATTGCAAATAATAACTTTACATTTTGTGACATATAAGTCCTATAAGTGTAATGCAGTAGACTATACTTTTTCCAATAAGACCCTATGATTATTAGATTGGGTGTGGTCTATAGATTGGGTGTGGTCTATAGATTGGGTGTGGTCTAATAAGTACTTTTAAAGTTTACTGAAGGATACAACATTTTTTATAAAGCTACTTACTACATAAATACGACAGTAGGCCTATAATGAAATATAATATAATTGAAAAATTACTACAATTAATTGGACAGACATTGTTAAAACTGTATTCAGAATTTAAAAAAAGCTATCCAACGATACCAAACAGTATGGTATTTGGTAAAATTAGATGTTGACCTTTTGACCTTTATTGGTCAGGTGACTTGTTCTTTTACTAAATAACTGTGTAACAATTACTTTTTGTATATGGATGTAATGAAATAAAATCATCAGTATTAATTTCTCTGTCCAATGACACCATGGATGACCATGTTAAATCAGGATTGTTTTTTACCATTTTGAAACCCAAAACGACCGCTTTCCCCTGGCCAAATTGTGTGCAACCCTTCCATTTTCTTTTGTTGATGAATAACTGTGTCAAGTTTTAGAATGTTATCACAATTTGAAGCATTTGCCTCCAAATAAGCACCTTATCTGTGGTAACACATTACCTCCATGGTTGAACACACCTAAACTGCACTGTAATTTAGCATAGCACAATTATAATATCAAGGAAACAATAGGCCTACCTTAATCATTGAAATTGGCTTGTCACGACGCGCATACAGAACGAAAGCTAAGAACTGCATCACACGTGGAAGCTTATTGCTTACTAAGGCAGACGCCCCCATCCCCCCCCCCCCCCCATCCCCCATAAATAAAATAATAACTCATGACAGGTGCCTACGGTGGCTGATTTCCGGCAAAGAAAAACATTATTTTATAATAATACGGCGTTGGGCGTTATAACGCCGTATTAGGGCGTTATAACGCCCTAATTACGGCGTTATAACGCCCTAATTATACAATCCGTTCACACGTAGGCCTATATGCGCATGCGTAGTACATCAACAAACCCAGAGCCATAAAGAGTTGCGACTTTGAATGGATTGAATCAATTTGTTTAAAGGTTTTTGTTACAATAATAATATTATTTTGATGATTTAAAAAAAAAAAGCTTTTCCATTTAATTTAACGGCTCTGGCTGTGCGCTCTATGCATGCGCGTTTATTTTGTACAGCGATTCTCTATAGTAATGCATTGTTTTTACATTTTGTTGTTTAAAATCGCAGTAACTTTATGATTGCGTTATCTTAACAAAAACCTTTAAACAAATGTTGATTGTTTTGATATTAAATCAATCAATCAATCAATCAAATAAACATTTATTTCTTTCATATTCATATTTGAGTAAAACCTTATAATTTCTGATATTTTATATATAAATTTTTTTTTTTAGAGATATATACAGTAAATCATAATGTATAAAAAAAGATGATTCAGTTATATAAAAAAATGAAAGAGGCAAAAAAACCCAAGAAAGTATCGATCAATTGGAAACAAAAATCCAATTGAGAACTTGTATGTTGGGAAGCCATGTAAGAAAATTATATACTTATATATATAAATGTAAACATATAACTACACATACACATAAAGATCAACAGACACACACACTCACACACACCAACAGAAAAGGAAGCAATTTAGAAAAAGTTTCTAAAGTTAAAAAAATATTACAAAATAGAGAAAACCATTAGTTATAATTTGAAATAAGATATTCTTTAAGTTTAAAAGAGAACATTTTGCTAGAAGACGATGATGAAATTTCGGGAGGTAGATTATTGAATAGTTTAGAACCACTATAGCGAATTGAGGAAGATGAAGGTCCCGTGATGCTCTTGTATTATACGAATGGATTTCAGAGTTAGTTAAAAAATTACAGGAAAAGTTAGAAGGCAGTTTGGAATTAATATGTTCATAAATAAATTAGATATAATTTAAAACCTACATTTTAGAGACAAATTACTCGACTCCATACACATAGGCATAGTTGGACACAAAGATGGCCACTAATGTACCACGTGACTTTCTAAAATCTGTGATTTGTACAACGCATGCGCATGGAGGTGTGAACAGATACGGCATTATAACGCCCTAATTACGGCGTTATATTACAAAATAATTGTTTTCTTTGGCGGAAATCAGCCACCGTAGTATACAGTTTAGTTACTCGAGCAATTAATAATTCTCAATGTAATTGGTATCTTTACAACCGATCTTATCTCAGTCCCCATTAACAACCAAGACAAACTATCTCAGTATCTGTTTAAAAAATGTTTCTAGCCACACACGCCAACATTGCTATAAACTTTTATTCATAACATACCAAATTATCATTTTGCATGAAACGGATGATATTTCGCTACTAATGTAGCAACAAATACAGTATAATGTGGTACGGTGTAGAATAATAATCCTCTAATGTAAAACAGAACAGAATTGTGTTAAATGATTAACAATACCATATTCCGACCCCGCACTACACCTGCACAAACTCATTTGCATAACATCGCACGGAATACCAAACTATACCTCATATATGGCATATGAGGTTAGGTATCATTACTGCTTCGTCTGCTGTTATTCACCATGATTCACTTTATCTATCTATTTATTTGCAGTTACACCTTTAGATCGGTGGTGGCACAATTAGCACAAGTAGATAAAATCAATGATAGCACAATTTATTACAAACACAATCCCCCCCCCCCCCACCCCAAACTCAATGATAACACAATTTATTACAAACACCCTCCACCCCCTCCTCCCCCACCTCTTTTCAATTTAGATAATGTAGCAATGTCGATATAATAGTTTTTGAGTCATGGAATTCAGTGAATCATTACGATTCGAACGAACGGTGCGAATGAATTTTGACAATCCAAGTTCAGAAACTATTGTGAGAAATAAAATAACACTATAATGCATATGTATTTAAACAAATAGGGAGAATACACTAGCCTACGGAAGCCCGTTCGGGCCACAAGTTAACTATATTTTAAAAGCTGTTATCTGGCGGCCGCCACTTAATTATCTGGCGGCCGCCACTTAATTATCTGGCGGCCGCCACTTAATTATCTGGCGGCCGCCACTTAATTATCTGGCGGCCGCCACTTAATTATCTGGCGACCGCCACTTAATTATCTGGCGGCCGCCACTTAATAATTAGTACATGTCCCGTCACGTGACATGTACGTGCATTGGATCGATCAGAGGCGATGTTGCATATGGAACGCCATCGCTGCCCGCCGGCAGCAAACTTTAATTCTATTCGGCTCTTTTACAACCATTACGTTCGACTCTTTTAGCATTTGGCGCATTTCTATTCGGCCCATTTACCATATTTACGATTAAAGATGTGTTGAATAACCTAAAATTAATTCATCTTTTTACAAATTTTGAGAGAGAAAGGGTAAATTATTATTGTTAAAAGTTAGGCTGACACTAGACTAGGTCTAGCTAGCCTAGGCCATAAATCAAACCTTTTCTCTTTCAAAATAGTCAATAAGGTGGGACAATTGCAAGTTCTCTAACACATTAATCATGTCAATAAAATGATTAGTCATATTGAAAATAGCCTTCAAATTCATTTAATTCAAGCAACCAAACACTTTACATGCTGCATCTGTATGTTTTGTAAACTTTTCATAGACTCATTTCCAGCCGTTGATTTTCTTCCATTTGACCCCCATGTAAAAGGTTAGAATTTAATTGCGCCGTATAAAAAAATAAAAAAGAGCCGAACGTAATGGTAAATGGGCCGAATAGAAATGCGCCGAATGGTAAAAGAGCCGAATAGAACTAAAGTTTGCTGCCGGAGGCAGCGACGGCGTTCCATATGCAACATCGCCTCTAATCCAATGCACGTAAATGTCATGTCACGTGACGGGACATGTACTAATTATTAAGTGGCGGCCGCCAGATAATTAAGTGGCGGCCGCCAGATAATTAAGTGGCGGCCGCCAGATAATTAAGTGGCGGCCGCCAGATAATTAAGTGGCGGCCGCCAGATAATTAAGTGGCGGCCGCCAGATAATTAAGTGGCGGCCGCCCGATAATTAAGTGGCGGCCGCCAGATAATTAAGTGGCGGCCGCCAGATAACAGCTTTTAAAATATAGTTATCTTGTGGCCCGAACGGGCTTCCGTACTAGCCAGACTCACTAGGCATCCATCGGTATCTAGTACACATTTTTATTTGTTCCTAATTTTCTGACATAACTTAGATGTTCTAAAAATTGAGGGCGCCAAACATAGCATTTACGAGATCGAATAGAGGCCACAGAATTAAAAAAAAAATAGTGTTGTGCTCCCTTGCATCTAGCACGGTAAGGCCCTCTCACAGCCTTGGGTCACGACATCAGATGCTTTGATGTTATTGCCTCATGATGACGTGGTGGAAAGGGGGACGTTTTTAATCTGTGAACCCCAAACACAGAAGCTCGCTTAGCCTTAACTCTTTTCCACCGACCGGCATGGGGTTTGAACCCACGATAATCGTGTTCCACGACGCTCTACCGACTGAGCTATCCGGCCCTCTGGTTTATTGGAAGGTTAAAATTAGATTCGTTTCCTCAATCTTACGTCATGAATATGCAAATTTATGACGTACGATTAGAAGGACGTATGACAAACGCGTATTGAATATACAGTATTATATAACACCTATATAAATTCCTGTCATTTGATTGGACGAATGTGGGTCACATGGCGTGCAATAGTACGCACTATTCAACGATCGTTAAATAGTACTTTTTGAAACATTTTTGTGTACGAAAAAAAAACGTCTAGATGTTATATAAAACAAATAATGAATGTTTTGTATTCGTGTAATGGTACAAATAATGGCACTTGGTGAATGATGAAAGGTTATATCAACTCGGCTTTGCCTCGTTGATATAACCTTTCATCATTCACCTCGTGCCATTATTTGTACCATTGCACTCATAAACATTCATTATTTGTATACTATTGTCATCCTTCATTACTCGTGTACATTGTGGAATAACGGATAGTGCTCTAGTAACTACCGTTTGAATTCTTTCAGCTCTACTAGCTGGGGTTCGAATCTCTATGGATTTTTATTTTTTATTTTGAAAGACAGATGTTTAGAGAGTCAAGTTAATTTAGGATAGACAGGGTCTGACTGGAGACTTTTATTCTTTCCTTATTTCGAAGTCTAATTTCCGGGCACCTAGCAACTCTATTTTTCAAAATAATTAGCTCCACCCAACCATGGAGTTCTCCATGTGTAACCTTATAATTTCGTTTCATATTTTAATTTTTTAAATTCAGATGGCCACATGGTGACATTATAACATACTCACGGTCTAAATCCCATATAATATTATAATAAATTCCTATCTACAAATCATTATAAGCTTTTATAATAAGTTAAAAAAATAGGGGTTCATCGGCCATTCTCTGAAGAGTTATAATCGATTCAAAGGAGGCATATTCTACACAACTTTGCATAAAATTACCCATTTTCAAGCGCAAGTTTGACTGTACATGCATGTGTGTCATTATTTTACATTACCAATTCATAAAAAATGAAAGGAATGTATCATAAAAAGTACAAAGAACAACAATCAAGTGCAAAAACGGTCTTCCTAAGCTGCCCACGAGCTCATTGAGCAAAGACGCGCGCGCAATGCAAAAAAAATGTGAATGAAATGAAAAATGTGAAATGTTTAAAATGTCCTGAAACGTGTATAAAGTTGATTTTGAGCATTTTTAACTTTCAAAGCGTGCGTACGTAAAAAACCCTAATCTTTCCAATTTTGCTGATGATACAGGGAGAGAAAATCATGAAGCATACATGAGTCCAAGTTTTACTTTAAAAATACTTTTAGTTTTTAATTTATAGTAAATTTAGGAATTTCAGAAAATCGTGCTTAGTTAGTTACGCTATGCCACCATATTTTCATTAAACCAAAGTCAGGTGCATGAGCACCTAGTGGGCGAGTTACAGTTGAACTGCTTTCGCCGTTTTAGAGGCAGCCTAATAAAGATTATATACAATAACAATAGGTTATCATTTTATTCTAATATGATCACCTAATAAGTATTATTGAATAATAATAGTGTAATAAAATAATGCATTATATACATTTATTTCACCAGAAATATCTAGAACAACTCAAAAGAGGAAAGACACATTTAAGAAATGTATTAATAATTAATATTTAATTATGACCATAAGCATGGTCAATAATTAATGTGTTCTT
Organism: Antedon mediterranea; assembly: GCF_964355755.1. Classification (NCBI taxonomy): domain Eukaryota; kingdom Metazoa; phylum Echinodermata; class Crinoidea; order Comatulida; family Antedonidae; genus Antedon; species Antedon mediterranea. The sequence continues at coordinate 24,826,044 of NC_092679.1, read as the reverse complement.
TGCATATTATCTGGGTCGGTTCCAGCCGGTTCATCTTATTTTCAAGCTATTGCTAGTTGATTAGTATGCTAATCTTTGTGTCTGCTTTTTAGTTTGAAATGCCTGTCATATTAGTTTGTAATCATGTATATTGACATCTATACAATGATTGCTTATGTATTTTAAATACATTATGTATAAACTGCTTGCCATTAAAGTGCTTACACAATTTTAAATTATTTCTTTTTGACCCAAAATTCATTTTTCAATTTAAATGATTAAAATCCGAATCCGTTCTAAAGTTCTTTTAAAAAAAATATTTGGCAGAAATGATTATAGAGGTTATAACATTTACAATAACTTGTGAACGGTTTCCTTTAGTGAGTGGGAGACGCATGTGGAAATGACGATGTACAACGAGAATATCTCCCCCTACTAAACCAATGCTGAAAAAATTACAATGATTACTTTTTAGTTGTTTATTTACACAAAACAATACAGTAAGTGAAATAAAATATTTAAATTGTAACAAGAATGTAAACTAACGGTAAGCTTATACCTTGATCTACTTTTACACAATATTTACATTAAGTTTAAACTCACATATGAAGCAAGATGAGTGCATTATAAAGCTCTGTCTAAACCATCAAACTAGTCTGACAAAAAAATGTGATGTGCCCAAATATGGTAGTGATATGACGATATCATGACCATATGTGGGTACACACATTTTTTTGTCCATAAAGTTTGATAGAGTAGACAGAGCTTAAGAAACAAAATAAGAAAGCAAGATGAGTGTATTATAATGCTCTGTCTACACTATCAAACTAGTTTGACAAAAAGTGTGATGTGCCCAAATATGGTAGTGATATGACATCATCATGACCATATGTGGGTACACACATTTTTTTGTCCATGTTTGATAGTGTAGACAGAGCTTAAGAAACAAAATAAGAAGCAAGATGAGTGTATTATAATGCTCTGTCTACACTATCAAACTAGTTTGACAAAAAGTGTGATGTACCCAAATATGGTAGTGATATGACATCATCATGACCATATGTGGGTACACACATTTTTTTGTCCATAAAGTTTGATAGAGTAGACAGAGCTTAAGAAACAAAATAAGAAGCAAGATGAGTGTATTATAATGCTCTGTCTACACTATCAAACTAGTTTGACAAAAAGTGTGATGTGCCCAAATATGGTAGTGATATGACATCATCATGACCATATGTGGGTACACACATTTTTTTGTCCATGTTTGATAGTGTAGACAGAGCTTAAGAAACAAAATAAGAAGCAAGATGAGTGTATTATAAAGCTCTGTCTACACTATCAAACTAGTTTGACAAAAAGTGTGATGTACCCAAATATGGTAGTGATATGACATCATCATGACCATATGTGGGTACACACATTTTTTTGTCCATGTTTGATAGAGTAGACAGAGCTTAAGAAACAAAATAAGAAGCAAGATGGGTGTATTATAATGCTCTGTCTACACTATCAAACTAGTTTGACAAAAAGTGTGATGTGCCCAAATATGGTAGTGATATGACATCATGACCATATGTGGGTACACACATTTTTTTTGTCCATGTTTGATAGTGTAGACAGAGCTTAAGACACAAAATATGAACCTGGAACAATCTCCAGTCATTTACTTTGTAGTAAAGTACTACAGTAATCCCAAGCAATGATTATGTTGAAAAAAAATCCAAAAGAATATAAAAAATGTATTTCATGATACAGTAATTAATCAATGGTCAATTAAATTATTTCCCTTAATATTTCCGTACTAAAAAATAAAAGGACCATATTTGACATCTGCTGCAGTAGACTTAATAAACCCTCCTTCCAATAGTATTGATAATGTTTCTTAAGAACATGTGGAAGCCTCTCTTATCACTCTATATTGTAATAGTAATGATGACATGGTTTACTATTCACAATTAGTCCATGTTATCATATGGATGTTCAAACTTGAGTTGAGAATATGACATGACTACTTCTTAGCCACCGACCAGTCATGTAGTCATGAATAATATCAGGACCATCAAGTAATTACAAATCATTTCTTGAGGCCTTTTAAATAAATAATGTCACTTCTTGTATGCTTTCAGGATTGGGTAGATGTTGTTGAATGCATCGTTAATTTCTGATCTAACTTTAGCACCTAAAAATATAAATAGTATGAAACTGATTAATAAATTAATTATATTTGGTAAGTGGTTCATTACTGTAAACATTGTATCAATTTTCAGTTCAATGACCTCTTAAAATACTCTCTTGGGTATTTTCAGATGAATTTCTACATGGGCAAATGTTGCCCTTTAAAAAAATCATATACAATATTTGTGTTTACAAACTTTCAGTCAGTCAAGGGAGGTTGCCGATTGACTATTAAATGCCATTTCCACTTCAAACATACTGTACATGGAAGGTGACTACAGGGTTTAGGGTAAACATAAAACAAACCTTACCTTCAATCAAATTAGAATGTAATGATAGATGACAAATTTCGTTTTTGTAAAAGCTACAAGTTAACGGAGTACTTACTCGGACGTTTCGATCTCTATCAGAGATCATTCTCAACTGAGTGTTAATGCAGAATGTAATGGATAATAATAAGGCTATATTTTGTCAATTGGATAGACAAAGTACATTATTATTTGCAGATCCATTCTTAACTTTCAAGTTGAATATAATCTAAGGATAATCTTGTGACGTTTTAATTAAGTTCATTCTTCTAGCTTGTCAAGTCACAAAGATAATGACCACATATGACACGCACAACTTACCGGTTAATACAACTTTACCAGATACAAATATAAGTAACACAATTCTGGGCTTCACCATTCTGTATATCAGACCAGGAAACAGTTCAGGCTCATAACTAAAGAAAAAAAGGAAATTAGTTTATGACCATAGACTATGCAAAGACTTTATGTAAATGTTCAATTTTGTCCTTTGCCCCTTCTAGTAAACATTTCTAGTGGTAATACATTACAATAGTTATTGATCTGTGGTTCCCCTTTTGTAAATCTTTAAGAAACATGCCCCTTTTTTTGCAGTGCCAACATCTCACACACCGTTGCATATTTTGTTCAGTCAGTTTTTCACATAGTGGATCAGATCGTGAACTTTTGTAACAATTTGAGACGGTCAATCAGGGAGCTCCAATTCATTTGACATGGAATCGCCTTAGTAGGCATTTAGGATGCAGTATAGCTAAAACTAACAAAAGACATTTTGTTATGGATAACAAAATAGAAACAATTCTAAAAGTCTAAAAACAATTATTTCAGGTGATAAGTTGGCATAATAAATTGTCTGCATTCTAACATACTTGCAAGTTGTGTTTGCGCATTCATGTCTGTTAAGACTTTTCAGACAAGAGAAATAAAAGAATGTACACAATGCATATTTACCTTGAAAACTGTCCATGTGCTAAAACAAGGCCTTCTAATCGGATAGGGAACTTCACATCACAACTTCCTACCATATTTTGTATACGAAACTCAATGAACTTAGCCTAGAAAACAAATACAATTATGAAAATGCAAAAAGCTTAGAGCAGTTACAGTAAGTAGTGCCTGTCATGGAACATGTACAAAAATATATAATATATATTATCTTCTTCTAGCATTCTTCTGTACAATCAATTTTCATTTATTTATCACAGAGAGAAAACTATATTAATATTTTTGCTGTTTTGTTTTTCAGTGGTTTCTGCCTATACGATACATGATCACACTGCTTTAAATAAAGGTCTGAGCGGGTGCAGGTCAAGTCGGCCCTAAACCGTCTCGGCCAAAGTCAAGTCGGCCCCACGTCAAGTCGGCCCCAAATCAACTCGGCCCCAAGTCAACTCGGCCCCAAGTCAACTCGGCCTCAAGTCAACTCGGCCTCACGTCAACTCGGCCAAAAACTAATCGGTCAACTCGGCCACAATAAAGTATGGAACGCAAAAAGTGCTTAATATTATTATGATTCTCACTATCCACGCTTTTAAAAAAATGAATAAAAAAAAAAAATATAATTAAATAATATCATATAAAAAAATGAACTCATTGCCGATATGAATATAAGTACCCGCGTATTACAAAAACACGTGCAGGTACCGCATTTTAGTAAATCGAAGACGGAGGCCTACGTTCCACCATTTGGCCATAGAAAAAATGATCGTACATCGTTTTTGTCCATAATTTGCGTTTAAAAAAAAGGGGAATCCCCCGGTCAGTGAAAACACATAGCAGTTGTAGATATCGAAAAAGCTGCCAAAGGCGCAGGGAGGCGCAGCTACGAATTGTTTTCAATTGTGCAATTTTATTAAACGTATTAATAAAGGAAAGTTAGTGAAATCATTCCTATTTTTTTTGCTAAATATATTATTGTCTAAATATTAATATTCATTAAAAGTCAGAATTATTTATAGTTAAAAAATTGTGAAGAAATATTATTTTATCAATCCCCTTCATTTGCACTTTTTGCGTTCCATACTTTAACGAGGCCGAGTTGACCGATTATTTTTAGGCCGAGTTGACTTGAGGCCGAGTTGACTTGAGGCCGAGTTGACTTGAGGCCGAGTTGACTTGAGGCCGACTTGACTTTGGCCGAGACGGTTTAGGGCCGACTTGGATCGAAACCGTCTGAGCCATGGATTCCTCTCACCCAGTTTTTGGCAAATCTAAATAAATAAATAATTTAAATGTAGTTGGATAGTAAAAAAGCAATGTTTATTACCGGAAAACCCAGTTTCTGTATGACACGGGCATATTTTCTGGCTGCTAATCTGGACAAATCTTCACTTTTTGCACCTGTACAAACCATTTTTCCAGAACTGAAGATTAAGGCTGTAGTTCTTGGATCTCTGATTCGCATTATAACTGCTGCAAATCGCTGAAATAGAAGGTTTTTATGTTTAAGAAACGACAACATTAATATTATAAACCAGTGAGTCATATGGCCGAGCGGTTAAGGCAGGGGCGCCGTTTACCGTACCTAAAGAGCCAACAACAACATCGGCAAGGGTTCGAGGCCGACTCGCTCCTGGTTCTGGTGGTGGAACAAGTCTTCTCGGATAAGGACTATAAACCGTAGGTCCAGTGGACACAGTTATAACCTGTGTGTACTTTAAAGAAACCCAGTTCATTATTCGAAAAAGAGTAGGGGGTTACCCCGGTGAACTGGTTCACACAATAGCCCCTGTATCAGGGGGATTACCACCTATCTGATAGGACAGTGATTAATTCACTAATGGTAATCCTTGGCCACATTGCCTAAAGACATAAAATAAAAAAAAAAAAGTATGGAAATGTAATGTTTTCACCACTCATCAACAATTCTTGAGTGGGACAATCTATTTCCAAAGGCATGTGTGCCTTTAGGGAAGAATATAAATTATTGTAAAATCTTTACGTTGCATTTATGCGTATCCCCTAACTCGTCATGGTGACAGGTTTAAATCTGGTTTACCTTTGGGTTATATTCTGCATTTCTTGCATGCAACGCTATTTTCTTTAGATCTAATTTACAACCAAGGTTCACAGTTGACACAATATTTCTGAAATAATAAACAATAAATGTTTTAAATATATATAAGTCTCTAGGACCCAGGCCTATGCCTTAAGTTCCCAGAAATGAGTAGGTTTTCCCCCATTATTTAATTCCCCCAAAAATCTGTGCATGGACTATTTTTCAGAACAGCAACTCTTAAAATGATCAAAACATTTAACATACAGTAGTATACAGCATTTATAAAACATTTCCAATAAAAATTGTCATTGATAATATAGTATACATCTAAAATAAAAATATAATATCATTTAAAAAGAAACAAAATGCACGAAATAATTGCCAAGACTCATTAAAGTAATGCAATAGATAATAAAAGTAATTGTAAGTAAAATGTATAAGTTAGCAAGGAAGTAAAACTCACTGTAGTTGTGGAAGAATGCCTGTATATTCACTAGCTGGGGTTGCTGGGTTTATTGGTGTCATAGGTGAACTACCTGGTGTTGCAGGGTGTTGCCATGAATATGGTACAGATGGTGTTGATACACTGGCACTGTGAGAAGATGAAGATGCGCCAGATTGTCTACCTTGTATATTTTGTTCATCTTCTGATTGTTCACTCGCCTGCAACATTAAAAACAACTTTTCAATTAAGCCCATTCATAAAGTAGTAATGAATTTGTTCTAGGCCTATTAATTATACTGTAATGTGTGTATATAATTGTGTGTGTATGTATGTATGTAAAGTCATATGAATATATTTCAATTTATGAATCGTCTCTGGGCCTAAATGATAAATCGTCAAAGATTCTAATTAAAATAGTAAATACCGACCTACTGCACTACTATACTCTAGGCCTAGGCCCTATCTATACGGCCTCGGCCTAGTATTATTATTAAATTAAATATTAGCCTAGTATGCAAGTCAATCGATCAGATAATTAATTTTAGGCCTATTAATTTTGTAACAAGAAAATTATGAAATTATGACAACGTACTTTTGGGGGACGTTGAATCGGTGGTTGCATCAGAAGGGCGGAAGGTGTCATCGGTGCATGGTAAATGGGATTTGGAGTTCGTCCACCAGCACCAGCAGAATTCGTTGTTGCAGCCGCCTGTTGTTGGACAAGGCCTAAGCCTAGGCCGGGAGAAGAAAGATTGGGAGCAGATTGATTAGAATTCATTTCCGAAATATATTACTACCTTGCTTGTTTGACATAAATCTTTAAATATTTATGAATACAGTGAAGTCATCTCTTTATGAAAAATACTAGCCTTAGGCCTACTCGGCCTCCTGTTATTAGGCTACTAGTAGCCGAAAAATACAACACCAACACACAGAGTAGAGAGGTATATTCAGAGCGTCATTCTGACGTCGACTGGAGCATTCTCTACGGAGCGCCATTTATGCCTTTATTAACTTCAATAATAGAAATAGTACTACGGTAACTGCTCAAGTGGACCCAATTTTGCACCAAGGTAGCACAGTGATATAAAATAGAAATAAAAGTCACTACTTTTAATATCGTTTCGTATATATCACAAACTGACAAACAGAAACATCTTGGCATTCACATTGATTCAAATTTATCTTTTTCTTTTCATGTAAATAAACTCCGTTCCAAACTGGGCTTGTCCATCACCATCTTATCGCGTGCTCGGTCATTTCATTAATAAACACACATCCGTACTCCTCTATAACACTATAATCCTCCCACTTGACTACTGATGTAGTGTTTGGGGAATCAGATTGAATATTGACCGAATACAGACAATTCAAAATAGAGCATTTCGCATTATCCTAAGCTCATCCTCTCACACCATGAACTAACATTTACAACACTTTAAATCTTCATACAGTCCAAGACCGCATGCATCTACAACTGGGCTGCCTTGCCTACAGGTCTGCAAATGGTCCTGCTCCGGAATGGGTGTCTCTAAAACAGAGACCTCGAAAACAGAGACCAGAGACCGGAGACCCAGGGTCTCTGTTTTCGAGAAAATCTCAAAAACAGAGACCCCCACTAAAACGTCTCAATATTACGTTATATAGGGGATCTCTGTTTTCGAGATTTTCTCGAAAACAGAGACCCCCACTAAAACGTCTAAATATTACATTATATAGGGGGTCTCTGTTTTCGAGTTTTTCTCGAAAACAGAGACCCTCAATACAACGTCTCAATATTACATTATATAGGGGGTCTCTGTTTTCGAGAAAAACTTGAAAACAGAGACCCCCACTAAAACGTATCAATATTAAGTCAATATTACGTTATATGGGGGTCTCTGTTTTCGAGAAAATCTGGAAAACAGAGACCCCCACTAAAACGTCTAAATATTTCATTATATAGGGGGTCTCTTTTTTCGAGAAAATCTCGAAAACAGAGACCCCCTATATAACGTAATATTGAGACGTTTTAGTGGGGGTCTCTGTTTTCGAGAAAAACTCGAAAACAGAGACCCCCTATATTACGTAATATTGAGACGTTTGAGTGGGGGTCTCTGTTTTCGAGATTTTCTTGAAAACAGAGACCTCGGGTCTCTGGCCTCTGTTTTCGAGGTCTCTGTTTTCGAGACACCCGCTCCGGAATACCTTGCCCTGCGTCTTGCCAGAATTCCAAATCATCGATGTACCCGAAGTGTCAGTGAGAGGAAATTTGTCGTCCCTTTCCCTAAAACTGAAACTTTTAAGAACAGCTTCATCTATAGAGCATCAACATACCTGAATTTGCTACCCACCAAACTAGGAAATGCGGTAACAATAAATAATTTTAAGTCTGCTCTAAAAAAATATTTAATCCCAAAAGAAAAAACTCAACGTTTTGTATAGTATTGTAGGCTATATTTTTGTATTTAAGTACATATATGTTATATATTTTTTAAACATAGTTCATCCGTTTTTTCATATATGTTTTGGACTGTCTGCATATGCTGTTTAGGGTCACCCTCACAAAATAAGGTTTGATAAAAAAAATAAAATAGAAATGAAGTCACTAAATTTGAATATCTTTCGTATAAAACACCGTGCTCAAGTGGACACATTTTGGTACCAGGGGAGCAGTGATATAAAATAGAAATAAAGTCACTCAAGTTTCAATCTTTTCGTATGTTAATACACTGTGCTCAAGTGGACCCAATTTGGTGCCAGTGGATTTTTTTAAAATGGAAAATAATGAATATTGTTTTCTTTTATTTTGAAAGAGAGATATTTTGAGGATTGTAAATGATGTCAAGTGGACCTTTTTTAAAATCAGAAACAAAGTTGCATGGCATTATATATCCATTGGGTGAGCTTCTTTTCCACATGGAGTTCTTTTCGAGATTACTTTTGCAAACTAAACGAGGGGAACTGCTAGCTTCCCGCCCGGAAAATATTTTATTTACATGATTTGAAAAATCTTCTAATGTAAATAATTAACAGCATCAAAATTTAACAGTGTGGCGTGTAGACCGGGAATGACTAACATACCATCTTTACCATAATACACCTGCACAGACTCATTTGCATAACAACGCACGCATATACCAATATACCATGCTTGGGACTACTGAGCAAAGACAATTTTGAAAAAAAAAGACCTGTATACAGTAGGTTCCCGGCCGAAAAATGGCGTTACATGATTTGAATGAAACAAACTATGTAATGCTCAGTTTTGAGTGCTATCAGCTGGGGTTCGAACCTTGACGGATATTTTTTTTATGAATATTGTGTTTTTTTAAACTTTTGTATGGCATTCACTTTTCCATTAAATAGACACCATAAAACCCCAAAAAGAGCCCATGTGTTCCTCATTTTTTAGTACTCTTGGGTACGGTGGGCTTCTTTTCAACGGGTAAGCTTCTTTTCCGCATGGGGTTCTTTTCAAGATTACTTTTGCAAACTAAAAGAGGGGAGCTTCTAGGTTCCTGCCCGAAAATTGTATCTTTACATGGTTTGAATTTCTTATAAAGATGAGCAAAATCAAAATTTAACTTCAACACGATTCTGTTTAATCTTTACATTAGAAGATTATTATTCTACATCATTTTATGCAAGAGGACGAAAGCGTTAGGAAACTGTATCACGCGGAAGCTTATACCATTATAAAAGTTAGTTTATATTTGACAGGCTTCGGTCGATGTTTACGTATGGTCTATAATTACATCACGTGACGTTTTCATCACAAATAACCAAGCATACTAATCCTATATTGACTGAAATTAATTTTTATTTTATATCTTTAAAGCTTGTTTTTGCGACTTCATTTGATGTCGTGTTAAGCTAAACCGGTAATTTTGTGCTTTTATTTATTTGCATTTCCCTAACCTATATCGATTAGCCTATTATAAATGGAATTTATATATTATAGTAAATTCCTTAAAATGCAAGAAGCCTCTAGTATATTCTCGTTTGTAATAATCAATGACCTTAATTGATCGACAGCATAAGTCTCATCACAAAAACACGTCATATGCTCGTGAATAAAGTTATCCTTCATCAATTATCGATCCTGGATGCTAGCTACAGTATTTTACGATTAATGCTGTTATTCTGTCTCCGCATATTAGATTTAGTAAACCGCCATCGCGATATACTCATTGTTCTGTGTAACCATTTACCATACTTGCTTACACCTCGGCTGCTGTGTTTCTACAACAAGAGGTAAGATGCATATATTTATTATGTTTATTTGTTAGGCAGTGCGTTTCTATCGAAAGATGAAAATCCTGACTTGAAGCTATTAAGTTGTTTTTGCTTACAGCCATTTTCACTTTGCATAAGCAAAACACAGTATGAAATAATATACAGTAATAATCAATTCTATTTTTGTAAATGCGAAACGTAAGGAGCATGTTGTTGTAACAGTGGCTTTCATTGTTACAGTCGTATTAAACCTTCTATGTCGTTTTCATTCTTATATACCATAGTGATCTAAAGATTCTAGGCCTCTATAAATAGACGTTTTCATTGTTACCGTCTTGGAGGTTATTATTTAGGCCTAATCCAGAATTTTAAAGACAAGAATAAATAATGTTCGGTCACAATGTAGGCCTCTTCAATTTGATACTTTACATGGTTATATGATAATATTTGGATAGGCCTATATATTGACATGCTAACAACTTTATTAGAATTATAATAGAGATCCTTGCATACATCGCGAGATACTGAAAGGAATGGCACTGTGACAAAAAAAATAATTAAATTTGAATATGAAAGAACCGTATCGGATTAAGATCGGGCTAAGATGGTTTTACATTGGCTGTCAGGCTTAGCTATTATAATGTTGTCATTTACTGTATCTTTATTAATTACAAAAAGGTTAAAATGACAAATTTCATGGTTGATAATTTAAATAGGTCACTCCAAGAATTCACTTTTCTTACCCAAATCCGATCTTAGCCGGATCTTTATTCATTGATTTTTATTCTCAAATGACATGCAGTTCAAATATATGCTGAGAACCTCCAATGATTGCTAATTAATTACGAGCGCTGGATGTTGCTTAGCTTACCAGGGAAGAGCTATACCGCTAACCACGACGCTCTCATTATGATAATTTAGTAAACCATACGTTTTATGTAGGGCCTACTGTATATTTTAGAATGATTACTATCATCGCTAATTGTAAGTTGGCTATTATACTTCTTGGATACTGGGCTTGTGTACTTGTTTTTACAATGTGTCTCTGCCACAGTGAAATTCTCTTTACAAAATATTAATTAATCTGAAATACAGAGAAGATGACTAATTAATAACATTGGAATTGAGATAATTAAATTAGGAAAACTGACAAGATTGGGTAACGACTGCGTTTGCAATTTCATTGTACGATAGTAGTCTACCGAATATTAATCTAGGCTATCCTCAAGATATAGGTAAATTGGTCCCGTTAACTGAACTTCCTAATAATAGAATTAGCAATAATTACAGCTGCACTATTGAAGGAGACATCATGGTACTAAATCATCTGTGTACTAGGCATACGATATTATTAAAATATTTCATAATCAAAGTAAATATAATAATAATATTGTGAATATTATCGCCGGACTAGGCTTATTGCTCAAATGCAGAGAGGCGTTTGAACTCTTCTTGCTTTTCTAAATGGAAAAACTGGCCATTAACATCGCTCGACATTTTAAATTGTAATATTCATTACGATCTGTGTAAAAGTCAGTAAAATCAAAGTAAAATAAGAAAGAGTTGATGACAACATGAAAAAGCAGAGGATTACTTATTTATTCATACATTTTTTTGGATGTTGCGATAAGATGATGAAAATTATGTAAAATAAAATGAACAAAACGGAACGAGCGCGCGGAGCAAAACGAAAAGAAATGGCCAATGCGGCACCAACACTTAACTGTAGAATAACATTCGAATGGTCATCTTCCTTGTTTATGTGATTAATTACTATTATATCCTAAATCCTAACTTAGGATTTACATTAATAATGTTATTATTTGTTCTCAAGAAAGCTTATATCGTATTTTCTCTTTTTTTACACAGAACAAATCAAAAATAATGTTGGAATGAGAAGTCATGGTTAATATAGTATGCAGTTCCGCCTCATTTATGGAATCGACAAACATTTAGCACGGTGATGACGTTGCCATCTCAACACTGTGCTGATGGAATGTGGGCTGCTGAAATAATTTAACCTGAGGCAAATATACAGTATAACTCTCACATTTACTGACCCATAGGTCATCGTAGCCGATTATGCTGATAGTATTTTGAACTAAACTAAAATGTGTTTATCAGCTATTTTGGGTATCTTCGCATTCTTCCATCTTACGTTGGGTTTAGTAAGTTTCACTGTTGGATGTATTTCGTCCAGTCAAGCTATGGTGTGGTTGGCACACACAGTGTCACCAATATGGAGTGGAGTTTGTGTAAGTCTCATTTTTTTTAAACACAGTGCATTGGATGTAGAATAGTAGTATGATTTTCCTATTCGAAGGGCACCAATATTCTCTGATATAATTGCACAATTTTAACAAAAGCTATTTTTTGCCAACTTATAAACATGAGACAACATATAGCTATTATATATATACAGTATTATAGATTATCTTCTTTATTAAACTAATGTGCTTATTGATTGATCGAACAAAACAACATACAACTTACAAGGCAAAAAAGCGTTTAAAATATAAAATTTACAAATCAAAAAACGCAAATAATTTCCAGATTTCCCTGTTTTTAATCATAGCTTTATTTTGTCGACATTTTATTTGTTTCAGTTTATTGTTTGTGGTGTGCTGGGTTTTATTAGTGCTCGGAAACAGACACCATACACGGTAAGTATGCATTGAGTGTTACCGTGGGAAGAGGTTGCTGAACAAAGTCTGAAGTAGGCTACATGTTCCTTTACACTGTATTTGTGATACGACGCAATGGATCACAAAATAAATTATAGTATTGGGTTTTTGTTTTGTATTTTGTGGGAACCCACCTTTATTATTTGCTCTCTTTTCTTCATTAGGCCTACTTCTTACGAATAAGTTGACACCATTATAATAAGAATGAATAATGTGTTAAAATGGTAAAAGGTCTAATACTTAATTTATAGAACTTATACTCTAATTACTGAAATTTGTAGCTCACAAACACACATATAGGCCTACTCATGATTTTAAACAATGCATTAAAATATATGTTTTGTATTCTAGGTTTTATGTTTTACGGCCTTTTCCGTAGTAAGCATTATCATTGGTATAATTAATATTCAACTGCTACGACTTGGCCTTGTTGATCATACAACTGATGGAGAGACGTTTATGAAGAAAGATAAGGATATTTTAGTAGTTATTGCACTGATTACCGCGTGTACAGAATGCGGGATTAGCTTAATTACAGCACTTGTCAGCTGCGGGATTGCTAAACACATTAAGAAACTGACACTGGGGAAAAATGCTAATATTTTGTCGAAAGAAGAAAGAGTTGCTGAGCGTCAAGAACAAATTCGAAAGGTAATTAAGAGAGCTTTGCCTCTCATAAAATACAGCTCACTTTACGTAACATCAAATGAAAACGACATGGGTTCACGAAAAGATTCCTACATATACATTACAAGTATTTGATTTTTTTTTAAAAAGATTATTTTCATTTCATTTATTTTCCATACATTGAACAAAATATTACAGATGTTTATATTTATGAAAAAAAAAGAGGACAATGTGTGAAAAGAGATCAAAATAAGGAATATTTACTTTAAGCATTGACCACCTAATTAACTCCTTACATGATTATATTATTAGTCCACTAATTTCTTTGATTTTGTTAATACTCGTTCCGGTATCGTCTGATCCAGCCACAAGTTAATCTTTTTTAAATTTCAACAAACATTTCAAATCGCGTTACTCTAATTGCATAAAGTTTACATAAAATTAGCAAATTATATAAATATATTTATGTAAATTGTATAGTTTGCTAGAAGTAGGCATCAATAAAGAATGCTGCATAATTTTAATAATTTTTCAAACATAAGCACTTTTCTAAAGATATTAATTTTACTTGAAAATTGGAGCAATCACAGTATATACTTTATCATAAAAAATATATAAATTGGCCAATATAATAGTAACTTTAGTTACGTTATAAATAAATAAATTGGCCAATATAATAGTAAATTTAGTTACGTTATAAATAAATAAATTGGCCAATATAATAGTAACTTTAGTTACGTTATAAATAAATAAATTGGCCAATATAATAGTAACTTTAGTTACGTTATAAATAAATAAATTGGCCAATATAATAGTAACATTAGTTACGTTATAAATAAATAAATTGGCCAATATAATAGTAAATTTAGTTACGTTATAAATAAATAAATTGGCCAATATAATAGTAAATTTAGTTACGTTATGTATAAAAAAGGTAATGTAGATAAGGTAATTTTTTTCTAGCGATAATGGAATTTAAATATCGTTGAATTTACTGAATATTATATCTATGCAATTAAATTTAAATTGTTCAACGGAGATAACCTAATTTGCTCCATGATTACCATTATGATTTTTCAAATAATGATAATACCATGTGATTACAACGTCATAATCATGTGATTTTGATTGAACGTTTGTTGTAGTACCGTATTATTTATTTTACAATATCAATTTTTTTATATTTTTCTGTTTTTAAGTTTCATCAGCGAAGAGTGAAATTACAATTACAAGGAATTTCTCACTTCACTGATTTTATCTACTATTCTTTTATACATTTATTTTATACTTTATTTCCAATTGTCTTTACAACTTTAACTTCTTTCAAATATGTCTCTTTGCGTGAGTTTACTTTTAATTTCTTAGTTTTGTTTTTTTGTTTCATTTTTTTATATAATAAATGTCGTACCTCATGAGTTTCTTAATCATTCTTTAAATTATTCATTATCAAAACACATTCAACAAAACATAAGTTAATATTGAAAGATATGGTGCATTTTGTGTTTTGTTATTTTGCGCATGTTGCTTTATTATTTTACATTTGTATTTTATAACAATATGTATTTAATTCAGACACTAGCTGCTTTCGACAAAATAAACTTCACTATTCTTTCAAAACCTCATATCATATCTCCACAAAACGATACACCCGGCAACATATATTGGACACAATGGCTACATTTTAGGGGTAAATGGAGATACGGGGTTTATCTAAACTAAAGTTATTTTTGTTTATTTTCCTACTGTTTTAAAGCTGCTTTTCGTACGCATTTGCTTAAATGAACACTACTGTAGCTTTGTATAATTCTCAGCTTTATTTGTCTCTTTCTTATCCAGCAAAAACAGCAAGAGAGAAAGGCAGCCGCCAAGGAACGTAGTCGAACTGGACGTTATAAACATGTATAGTATCGGCTTAAACCACATTAAGATGACTGCTGACACCACTATGAACTAAGTCTTTGATCTGATTACTATATTTTGTATCTTGACAAAATAGTTGGCCATCGTGAACTTTGAACTTCTGATGAATAACAACCATTGTTTCTTATAGATACAAATCGTACTACTGCATGCTTCTAATTGTTTGCTTTCAATAGAATATCCTTGGTCTGTATTATAAATAAAAATAGTCAAATATATGCATACTAGTACATGTTATAAAATAATAGGCCTAATGAAACAATTACCAGGGAGTTGAAGGGAATCTATGCATAATCATCTTACACTTATGCATGTGATATATTACGTGTAAGATGTCTATATAAAGATACTCTCTTTAACTTCAATGTATTGATCGATTAATTATTATGTCGAAACCTCCACGAGAGGTCAATAACGACGTTAGAAAAGAAAACGAACACGGTTTTGAACATCATGCGTACACAATGTAGCTTTAAAACACATTTTGGTCTTCGGACCTATGTCAGAAAACCTTTGAACGTACGTTTTAACCGGGTGTTTCGAAACCAGAGACCAGAGACCCAATACGAAAAGGGAGACCCCGCTATACGAAAAGGGAGACCCCACTATACGAAAAGGGAGACCCCAAATATACGAAAAGGGAGACCCCAAATATACGAAAAGGGAGACCCCAAATATACGAAAAAGGAGACCCAAATATACGAAAAAGGAGACCCAAATATACGAAAAGGGAGACCCAAATATACAAAAAGGGGGAGACCCAAATATACGAAAAGGGGGAGAACCAAAAATATAGGAAAAGGGAGACTCAAATATACGAAAATAGAAACCTAAAGAAGATTCAGGCAGCTCGCTTGACATGCTGGGAAGGGTATATTCTCAAAACACAATATAGTTGACCCTATAAAGGCGAGCCAAACAATTTCAATCATTATCCAATATGACACATTACACAGTTAAAGCAGATGTTATAAACATCTGGATTATTTAATATACAGCCGAGAATGTTACATTCTATTTTTACTTCTTTCTGCATTAATTAATATTTACATTTTATAAAAATAGATGGGAAACCACCACAAAAGATTGAAATATATATCATTATTTCTATTGACAGTCGATTCTCTAAACTTTTATCAATGCAACAACGTACTCCCGCCCTGGCTAGTATCTGGGCTAGTAATTATATACAAGGCCCTTGTTGCCCTTACTATATAAGGAAGCGGCACGAGTGATTTTTTTTTTACTAGGATGGGTAGGAGGAGAGTTTGCAGGCTTATGTAGCCTACACAGCGTTAAAAGCTTCACAACATATATAAATAAATCCAGGCTACTGTATTACTCAATATTTTTTTACATCAAGTTTCTTCTTTAATATGATTTGTGAAAATATGTTTTCAATCAATACAATGAATCAATGTACACTTATGTGGATAATGAAACAATTTAAAATTATAATTTTAATGGTAATGATATAATGATGATAGTAACGAGAGAATAAATACTTTCACCCGAACCATAAAAAATCCACCCTGGCTACGGGCCTGAATTGGCTGTCGGACATAACATAGTTTAAACTTGATTGCGCTCTAACAAAAGAACTGAATATATTAAAAAACGATATTCAATACATAAAAAAACCTCATATGCTCAAACTATAACAAACTACAACCTATTCTCATAAATTCAAAATTCTCATTCTGATAAAATACGCAAAATTCGTAAGTTTTTGTGAAAAGCGATACACCAAAATGGCAGAAACCGTTCTAACAATAACGCCACGCGAGCAGATAACCAGAAAGTAAAAAAAAAAAACAGTAAATCGACGTATTTAAGTTATCGAACATTTGGGTCTCCCTTTTCGTATAGTGGGGTCTCCATTTTCGTATAGTGGGGTCTCCATTTTCGTATAGTGGGGTCTCCATTTTCGTATAGTGGGGTCTCCCTTTTCGTATAGGGTCTCGGGTCTCTGGTCTCTGGTCTCTGGTCTCGGGTCTCTAGTTTCGAAACACCCCGTTTAACCAGACTATTCCATGAACTAACAAAGGTAAAGTATCCTGAATATTTTCTATACAGGATGTATAAGAATACATTTCTTTTGAATTGAATACGTATATACTTTTACTTTATCAACCGAATTAACACATCAATGGATTAGAATTAACCCCCAGATTTTCCTATAGACCCTCATCATGTCTACTAAGCCCAACTAGAAGCTGGCCTGGCCTTTTATTATAACGCACATTTAAGACAAAAATGTTTTTAAAGTTATATATATGCATTATTTTGTACAAAACGTCAACAATTGCAGGTCTAGTATTTTCAACATCATCGAGAACAAAAAAGAGTAACTCCGATCTGCACTGCAAACGTGCATGGAGGTATAAAATAATCAGACAGTGTGTTTTGCAAGTATGACGGAAAAAATAATGCTGGTGACCAATGTGCACTGTATTTTTGTTTTTTTAAATATTATTTTGCTTTGTCGAAATTTCGACATATGTAAAAACAAAAATTGATTTAAATATTGTTCGCTGTCGACATAAAAAAAATTGTTTTTAAAAATGTTTTGTTTGTTGCAATGTTGAATGTTGAAATTTCGACATACGTATGTCTAAATGTTGACATATATTATTTTTTTATTTATTTTTTGCTATACACAGTACATAGCTACATGTGGCAGGATTTCGTATGATACAGTGGTGACGTAATGAACTGTTTATTATTCATTTACACATATAGTCAATAGAAATTGACTACACGACGAGTGTTGTTCAGCCTAGCGTGACAGTGTATGCAAATGAGGCAAATACAACCGAGTATCGATGATTAAGAGAGACCAGGGAAGAGTATTTAACTCTTCCCTGGAGAGACCTACCAACCAATCACCGTTGTTAAGTTGTTGCTAATGACAACAACAATATTAACCTATAATCGAGGGCGCTATTTCTCAAAACAAAAATGGCTTCGAAGTCAAAAAGTAAAGAGAAGAAAAACTCCAAAAAAGATAAGCCTGTTGTTATAGAAGAGCCCCCTACACCACCTGAGAAAAATATTGATAGCATAGATAATGAAATTTTAGAACAAAATCCTACAGATGATACTAAAAATGCAGAACAGGAGCTTCCAACAGAGCCAGCGAGAAGTCCGGTACCCGATGTTGAGGAGCCGTCGTTATGCGAGCTTATTGTAGAATGGTAAGTACTAAAGTAGGCCCTAGAGCCTATCTATACGGCGGCTAGGGATGGTAGTCAAGTCGCCCTATACAAACTTCCCCTAAAACAAAGTTGCCATCTCAACAGTCGCCCCATTTTGCCCCATTTTGCCCCATTACAAAGTCGCCCCAACGCAAAGTTTCCCCCCATTGCAAAGTCGCCCCATTTCAACACAATAAATAAAGTCGTCTCTCAACGTTAAAATAGGCCTAGGCCTAGCCCTATTAGGCCTAGAATTGTGTATTCCTACTGTACACAAAATTACACGGAACATGTAATTGTAGGCATAAATTAAAATGGGAAGCTCTGCAATGCAGTCTCAGGTCACACTAGGCCTACCTCGGCAATCAATGCTCCAATGAAAGACATTTCTTCATAAAAAAAAATGATCATTATGCGGTTGATTAAAAAACTAAAACTTAAAAGGCGCCTCACAGTTTCTAAAACCAATTGGAGCTGCACGCCTTCTTGCAGCTGTTTCCTCGTATTTCTGCTGACCGGGAATTCCCCTTTTTAAAAAACATGCACTTAATAATTTTTTAGGCCAAAATCGCTTAAAAAATATGAAGATGATGTACAATATTTTACCATTACTATTTTCAGTTTTAATGGAGAAGTTATGCATGGGCTCTTTGAAGGAAATGGTACTGCATATTTTTATGGAGGTCATGTTTATCAAGTAAGACACATATATGATCATTACATGCATTTTTTAGCATTTATAATGGCCCAAATAATTATACACTTGTCCATCTGTTTGTGTACAGATTTTGACTTACAGATTTGCAAACAAAAAAATAAAAATCACTAAAAAATGTGTCACAATAACCAATGATTTAGACCTTAGATTTTGACAGTGAATTGGATAAATTTTGTCTACAATTGACTAGGTCAATAAAATGTACACAGTTAAAACATAGTATAGGAGACAAGCTGACCGATGCTCAAGTCAACTTGTGCAGATTTTACTGTATAAGAATGTATAAGCATTTGTAGTTATTGTACTGTAGTCACATGAATGTGGCGGCAGGTGCATTTGTAGTTATTGTACTGTAGTCACATGAATGGGGCGGCAGGTGCATTTGTAGTTATTGTACTGTAGTCACATGAATGGGGCGGCAGGTTTTGGGCTTTTAGGAAAGTGGAGGTGGGTGAAGTAAAACAAAAACAAGAATTACAAAAATCTAGATTCTGATTATTCTTTAATATCATTTTGCAGGGTGAATTTATTCAAGGTTTAATGCAAGGTCATGGTATCTACACATGGGCCGATGGAGTCAAGTATGAGGTACAAGATAATTATTTAGTATACTAAATAATTATGTTTTAAAAAAATTAATTACATTTTATCTAAAATAAGTAAATAAACTTCAAAGTTGAATTTAATTTAAAAACTAAGAATTTCTAAAATGATATTATATCATTATAATTAATTATCATCATTATATTACCAGGCAATTTAGAATTTTTATGTATTTATTTATATGTATATACTGTACATATTTTTTTAATTGATATTGATGATATTTTGTTTTATTAGGGTGATTTTAATAATAACAGTGTCACAGGAAAAGGAGTTTACACATGGCCAGATGCAAGTACCTATGAAGGAGAAGTAGTAAATGGCAAACGGCATGGTCGTGGCACATTCCGTAGTATATCATCACCATCATCGTATACAGGCAACTGGGAACATGGCAAAAGGGAAGGACCGGTAAATATATATCACATTAAATCAAACCTTTAGTAAAGTCAGTCAGCTTCAGCTTGGGTTTTGTACAGTTAAAAAACATTCTGCCTTTTCTACTAGCTGCGATTTTCATTTCCATCGCGCATGCTTGTCCCTCATAAAGTCTGTATCTATATTGAGCAGCTTTCATTTCCATCGCGCATGCTTGTCCCTCATAAAGTCTGTATCTATATTGAGCAGCTCAACCGCCAGTCCGCTCCTCTTTTTTTGTGTAGATGGTCTTAAGAACATAGATTCTATATGTTTTTTTTCCACTTACCGCGTAACATTATATTGTAAATTGGCCTTAATCCATATAAATTTGAATTAAAATTACTATTCAAATCATTTACTTTATTTAGGGAGTGATAAGGTATGACACAGATGGAATGTCTTTCTATGAAGGTGATTGGCTGGACAATAAGCGTCATGGTTTTGGAGTAAGGAGGTATCGCTCAGGTAATGTGTATGAAGGGGAATGGCAGAACAATCAGCGACATGGTGCAGGTGTTATGCGCTGGATAGACGTTGATCAAACTTATGACGGACAGTGGTACAGAGGTGTACAGGTAAACTGCCTAAATTTTAGTTAGTTAGGTAGTACATTATAAAGTCCAAATTCAATTGTACCGTAATCCTTGATAAAAATGTGGAATGTATGTTTTGAACACATGGTTTATGCACATACAGTACATTAGTTTGATGGCTATGAGTGTTGAATGAGCCAATTCCATGTTATGGTCCTTTTCATTATAGCATGGACAAGGTGATCACAGTTGGTTCTTGAAAAGACTACCTGGTTCTCAATATCCGTTGCGTAACCAGTATATTGGACAGTTTGTATATGGCAAACGTCATGGTTACGGCACATTTTACTATGCTAATGGAGCCAAGTATGAAGGAGAATGGGAGAACAATATGAAAAATGGTAGAGTAAGTACATTTTCTTGAAATTCTAACTTCAGCTTATGTTCATTTATAAGTTATTATAATTAAGTTAAATGGTGGGAATATTTCATGAAAGATTGACTGCTCTATTTAACCGCTGTCTCTATATTTATTCTCACCATTAGATATCACTTTTCCATAGAACTAAAACACTGTTATAATGATAGATAAATTACTTACTAAATTGCCATTCACTGTCGCTCCCATTAGGGTGTGTTTACCTTTAAAAATGGTCGGGTTTTTGAGGGAATCTTTCACGATGATCGAATGGTTGAGTATCCAGACTTTGCTATGGATGGTACAAATACACCTGATATCACAGGGATTCGAACCAGAACACCTGACCCGCTAGGCCCAACGTACGTAGGTGACAACACCACTGCCAGAAGTTTTGAAAGTCGTAACACATTAGGGCCAAGTCTAACACTTGATATTGAACATCTTCTGAACCAGTTTGATGATAGTGATAGAGAAGAAGAGCTACAACAGGTATGTCTTATTAAGCTCTTATTTGAAATATGAAAATATCTTACCACTAAACATTTATTATTTTATTTTTTATTCAATTTCTAGTTGCACCTGCACCAATAAAACTAAATTCAAAGCATTAGTTTTCTTCGCATTTGTAACATAACATTACAAATAACATTTATTGCAATGAATATAATACATTTTTTTAGGTTATGTTTGTAACACTGCGTCACATCACACATCTGCGTAAAGTGTACAGTTTTTATAGCAGTTTGGGCCATGACATGGCTTTAGACAATACATTCATCATGACCCGTCTTCAGTTTTGGCGTTTTTTAAAAGATTGTAAATTTCACCAAAATGGAATTACTCTCATGGAAATGGACAGAATTCTTGGTAAGTATTTTATAAATCAATTCTGTTTTTTAAAGGCACAAACTGAGACAACCTGTCCCCGCAATAGCTTGATAAATTATGCATTTAAATAATACTATTGTACTTCTCTTCAGGCCTAATGGGAACAATGTCTAGGTAGGCTTACTATCTTTATCATCAATATTCAATAATCATAAAACATTCATATTAGACTGCAGTATCAATTGACCGTAATTCTGGTTGATATTTCTGTTTAATAATTTATTGTTTAATCATCCAAATTGCATACATAATTTTTCTATGATTTTACTTTCATCTAGCTCCTGAAGATAAGAAAGCCACAGACATCCATTCTCCATTGGACAAATTACTATTAAGAGAATTCTTAAACCACATCATCACTTTGTCGTACCATATGTATGAAGAAGATCACAAGTAAGTAGTGTTTTGTGATTTAAATTTTCCAGGATGATGGAAAACTAATATTTTCAATATTTCGTGTTACTCAGTCTACTGACGCACTTTGTACTGTAGCCTTGTAGTGGGAATCCGTTGTAGGAAATTATGTAGCACACATTGAAGAATGTTTTCCACTTTATAATGTGATCTTTGTTAGATTTAATTAATAAAATTATACATTTTTAATTTCATTTTTGTTAGTGGCGAGGGAACGATTGTGTCATGGTGCTTTTCCAAGATGATTAACAACAATATCATTCCTTTTGCATGTGACGTGCAGGGACGTTTCCTTTATGAACCTAGATATGCTGTTAATGCTCTTGGCTATCTTGAGCGCACCATGGAGCTCTATTATGCTGTTTGTACTCCACGAAATGTATGTTACATTTTTGGTTTATGAATAATTGAAGAATTTGTATTTGTCAATCAAAAACAGAACTCAAAATAAAAGAAGTACAGATTTACAGATTTTTTCAAATAAAACTTTCACATACACACCAATCTTGCTTGTATTTTGTATTTTAAACGATGTTTAACCTTTTTAACTCATCGAAAATAATTTACATCCATGTACTATATTTTAGGTGTTTGACCACAAAAATGAAAACTGAATAAATACTGAATATATTGAAAATTGGACATTTTTACCATTTTTGTATCTGTTATAGGAAAATGAATGTGAGTTGTCACTTACAATGCGCGAGTTTCTGTTCATGCTGAAAGACTACAAACTTATTAATCAGAGACTGTCGCCTAAAATGATCATTCAGATTCTAGCCTATGATGATCCAGCCGCTTATGATTCTGAAGACTACAATCTTGAGTTGGAGGTAATTTTTATTTTCATTTATTCAGGTAATGTTAAATTATTCAGGTAATGTTAAATTATTCAGGTAATGTTAATTTATTCAGGTAATGCTAATTTATTCAGGTAATGTTAATTTATTCAGGTAATGTTAATTTATTCAGGTAATGTTAAATTATTCAGGTAATGTTAATTTATTCAGGTAATGTTAAATTATTCAGGTAATGTTAAATTTTAGTAAACTATTCTCTACAAATGAATGTTTGGTATGTATTGTGTAAATCTGTAATTTATAAAAGATAAAATATAATGAGAAAAAAAATATTATGCAAATTAGTAAATATATAATGTTTCTGGCGGTTTTACTTTATCATTTTGATTTAGCTTTTTACTTTTTTTTTGTATTTCCATTGAAATATGGATACCCACAGCAGTGTCATTTTTTCAGTAATTTGCCTTTGGATTTATATAATAAATTAATATATATATTTTACTTAAAATTTGAATAAAAAAGAACCCGCCCCTCCCCTCAAACCAATACTCAAACCTGGAAAAACTAAAAATTAAATTTGGTTTAGAAATTTCTATAATAAGGTTGTGATTTTTTTTCAGTTGACATTTCTAGAGTTCTTTGAAGCTTTGATTGGTTGTGCAATGGAATTTGTTACAGAAGAAATTGTAAAAGACCCAACGACTCCTCGGCCTAGCACCACTATATCAAATGCAGCACAGAGTAGCTATGGAACGTCTACACCTGCCACAGCATCTAGAGCTAGTCAGGTAAAGAATCAGGAGTACCTTCTTCAATAGCATTGTATTTTTTTTCCTTCTATTTCTGCTTTTCCAACTAGAAATTTGCCTTTACAATCAAAATCAATTACAAACATTCCAATTAAAATGATGCTTTAATTCTTTACATTATAGGTTGATGAAAATGAAGAGCAAGGAGTCACCAGAGGAGCCTCCCCACATCAAAGCATGTCACCTCCAATATCTCCAACACAAAGAGTTATATCATCAACAGAGGAACTTCCTCATAAGGCATCTAGTGAGGTATTTATTATTAAAATACAATTTATATTGACATATATCTTCGAAGGAATTGATCTTTAAAGCTCTGTCTACACTCAAACTAGTTTGACAAAGAAAGTGTGATATGCCCAAATTTGGTAGTGATATTCCCATATGGTAGTGAAATGACATTATCATGTTCATATATGGGCACATCACATCTGTCACAAAGTTTGATGGGGTAAACAGAGCTTTAAGGTTTCTTTTGATGATTTTGTTTTAACTGTAGAAGCAAGGATCATTTGCCGCAAGTCCTAGAACAGAAGCAGGACCTGAAAGTGCACTGGACATTAAACAGTCTAAATCAGGTAGACATCATTTAGTCATTTATTTTGTTATATAAAAACTTAGGATGGTTATCTATTGGCTATTAACTTAGCAGATAAATGAAATAATAAACCAAACACCAGCCGATCAATCAGTATAACATTTTTTTTATATTTCTTTAGATGTTGGTATTGAAACCAAGATAAATTCAACACAAAGCATTGCAACAATGCTGTCTGGTGGAATTGATGAAAGTCAACCTCTTTTACAATCTATGTTGTCAATGGGTGAAGTCAATGAACAAAATCAAGGTAGTCATCTCTATTTCATTCTAGCCCTAACCCTTTTACAATCTATGTTGTCAATGGGTGAAGTCAATGAACAAAATCAAGGTAGTCATCTCTATTTCATTCTAGCCCTAACCTCTTTTACAATCTATGTTGTCAATGGGTGAAGTCAATGAACAAAATCAAGGTAGTCATCTCTATTTCATTCTAGCCCTAACCCTTTTACAATCTATGTTGTCAATGGGTGAAGTCAATGAACAAAATCAAGGTAGTCATCTCTATTTCATTCTAGCCCTAACCTCTTTTACAATCTATGTTGTCAATGGGTGAAGTCAATGAACAAAATCAAGGTAGTCATCTCTATTTCATTCTAGCCCTAACCCTTTTACAATCTATGTTGTCAATGGGTGAAGTCAATGAACAAAATCAAGGTAGTCATCTCTATTTCATTCTAGCCCTAACCCTTTTACAATCTATGTTGTCAATGGGTGAAGTCAATGAACAAAATCAAGGTTGTCATCTCTATTTCATTCTAGCAAATAAAGAAATTTCCAAACAGTCATCTCATCATCATAATCCTATACTGTGCAGAACCTTATTTGAGTATATAGTTGAATTGAATTGACCCAGAGGTCCCAGTTATGATCAGTGGCTGTGATGTACTAATACACCGGGGTAAACCCTACTCACATGGTTGAATTGAATTGACCCAAAGGGCCCAGTTATCAGTGGCTGTGGTGTACTAGTACACCAGGGTAACCCCCTACTCACATGGTTGAATTGCATTGACCCAGAGGGCCCAGTTATGATCAGTGGCTGTGATGTACTAGTACACCGGGGTAACCCCCTACTCACATGGTTGGATTGAATTGACCCAGAGGGCCCAGTTATGATCAGTGGCTGTGAGGTACTAGTACACTGGGGTAACCCCCAACTCGTTTCGAAAGATGTACTAGGTTATTTAAAGTGCACATTGTAACTCAATTTTACAACATTTATATGCTGTATAATTATTTAAGATTTTGTTTTGCATGTTGCCTTTAGATGATGTAATTGAAGAAGAAATGGATGATGAAACACGCGAGTTTAATTTTTGGACACATCAGATTAATATTTTCTTCTTAAGGAAGTTGTTTCCTACATATGAACACATGGAAGCAGTTCAACAAATTCAACAATTAATCAAGGATGAAGAAGAACAGGTGAGAGAAATTCAGTGACTAATCACAATTACAGTTCCATCATCCGTAGTATGATTTTACTAAAGCAGTCGGGGAAAAATGGAGTTTTATCAGATAATCTATAATATTGTTTTGACAACTCTTGTAACATGAACACAGTGCTGATTTTGCCATTTTTACTGTAAATTAAACAAGAAGTTGAAGTTTGGTTGTATTTCTATGAGTCATCACATAGGAGTGGAGAGAGACACAAGGGTCTGTACCACGCATGTATATCACAGCCTTTAAAGCATCAGACCTGTCAACCCCTTGGTTATACAAATCTGGTGAATTTGGAGATTTAACAAAAAATCTGAAGATTTCCAGAATAAACAATAATGATGCAAGATGTTAAAAAAATAACTAATTTTGGGAGTTTCCCTTTTTCTCTGGCCTTTTAGTAACAATTTGTTGTTTTTTATTTGCAATTTAGGCTCAGATGAAACAATCTCTTTTGCTGAAAGAACAACAAACAAATATGGAGTATACAGAAAAACATTTAGCATTTGAGACCAGTGTAACAGAAGTTCAGGTGTGAAGTATTTGTCAAAACACTATGCAATATCAAAGTGTTCAGATCGAAAGAGATACATAAACAAAAAACTTCAGAATGCACAAGTGGTGGACACAATATAAACTTTTAGCAAAGAGAGATAATTGATTGATCTACTTATAAAATTTGGAATGTAAATATATATGTAATACAATTATTTTGTTGTTTGAATAAAACTGGTTATTAAATATGATATTTTGGTGTTTGAATAAAACTGGTTATTAAATATGATATTTTGCCATTTTTGTTTACTATACATACCATTCTTCATTTCAATATTGTTTGCTACTGATAATGACATTGCCATATATACGCATATATTGCGTTATCATCATCTTATAGAGTCATAGTAACCAGTTATGTAAAAAAATAAAAGGGTTAAAATTTGGTCATTTTTGGAATATTTCCCTTTGACTACAAGGAAACCTTGGGAAATTATGTTTCTGTCTTATAACAATGCCGTAAAGAAAAGAGAAATGATAGGCCTAATACATAAGTGTAAGTCTCGTATGGCCCCAGTTGTGTGATAATAATAATAATAATTTTGTTATTTAAATTCATGTAGGTCCTCCTCAAGATAGGAATCTATAAAATCCTGCATACCACCAGGTTACTGGCATATCTAACTAAAGTAACGTAAGCCCAACTGAAACAAAGACTAAAATAAATACAAACATTTTTTTTCAAAAACGTCATTAAAAGAAAAAAATAGTTTATTTCTTCTATACAAAGAGTGGAAACACGGTAGTCCTCTCAACGCCAACAAAAATTAATCTCAGTACAGTAGGCCTATATTATGTTAAGTTTACTTCTTGGTCTCACTTACTTCATTAGGGTACACTCTCTTTAGTTTACCATCGGTAACCCTTTATTAGCATTATATGCTGGAACAGTAAATGGGATTATAGCAAACTGTCCTCTTTTCGTATTTTAATTAAATTAGCTCTTAGTTTTGCCCTATCCGCTCTAACTGAAGCGGATACATCGTCGGTAATAAACAACGTGTTTTCATGGTAATATTTATCTTTCAATGCTTTCGGCGCTGAGCGAAGAACTAGTTCCCTGTCCGTGTACCGAAGGACTTTTACATGTATAGGGCGTGGCGATGATCTGGTAGCGGCTGCAGCAGAGGCTAATTTTCCCATGGGGCTGCGATGCGCTCGTTCAACTTCTATTTCTTAATATTCTTAATTTCAATTTTTAAAAGCGATTTAACTATATCTAAAAATACTTCAGTACAGTCCAAAGAGTTTTCCAAGCCTTCACACACACCCCATAGAACAATATCATTTCGCCTAGATCTGTTTTCCAAATCATCAAACCTTTTTTCTAGCTTCAGTGTATCCTTGTTGACACAATTTTCAACTTTGCTCTTAGTTTCATCTAGATCGCTTAGTGTTAACTCTTACCTCGAGTTGGTTAGTAATATCCTTGATTTCATTCTGATCCTTTTCCAATTGCTTTTGTTTTTCTTCTATAGTAGACAACCTGGTTGCAATACCTTGTAAAAGTTCTTATATGTTGTCCAGCTTACTTAATTTGCATAATATTTGTTCACCTTTATCTCCAATTCCAGCGGTAGTATTAGTCTTGTATGGCCCTTGTGTAATAATAATAATAATAGTGTATCGTAATAAATTCCCCAGCTATCTTTGATATCTTTTATTATAGTCTCGTATGGCCCTTGTGTAATAATAACAATAATAGTGTATCGTAATACATTCCCCTATCTTTGATATCTTTTATTATAGTCTTGTATGGCCCTTGTGTAATAATAATAATAATAGTGTATCGTAATAAATTCCCCTATCTTTGATATCTTTTATTATAGTCTCGTATGGCCCTTGTGTGATAATAATAATAATAATAATAATAGTGTATCGTAATAAATTCCCCTATCTTTGATATCTTTTATTATAGTCTCGTATGGCCCTTGTGTGATAATAACAATAATAGTGTATCGTAATAAATTCCCCTATCTTTGATATCTTTTATTATAGTCTTGTATGGCCCTTGTGTAATAATAATAATAATAATAGTGTATCGTAATACATTCCCCTATATTTGATATCTTTTATTATAGTCTTGTATGGCCCTTGTGTGATAATAATAATAATAATAATAGTGTATCGTAATACATTCCCCTATCTTTGATATCTTTTATTATAGTCTTGTATGGCCCTTGTGTGATAATAATAATAATAATAGTGTATCGTAATACATTCCCCTATTATAGTCTCGTATGGCCCTTGTGTGATAATAACAATAATAGTGTATCGTAATACATTCTCCTATCTTTAATATCTTTTATTATAGTCTTGTATGGCCCTTGTGTGATAATAATAATACTGTATCGTAATACATTCCCCTATCTTTGATATCTTTTATTATAGTCTTGTATGGCCCTTGTGTAATAATAATAATAATAGTGTATCGTAATACATTCCCCTATCTTTGATACCTTTTATTATAGTCTCGTATGGCCCTTGTGTGATAATAATAATAATAGTGTATCGTAATACATTCCCCTATCTTTGATATCTTTTATTATAGTCTTGTATGGCTCTTGTGTGATAATAACAATAATAGTGTATCGTAATAAATTCCCCTATCTTTGATATCTTTTATTATAGTCTTGTATGGCCCTTGTGTGATAATAATAATAATAGTGTATCGTAATAAATTCTCCTATCTTTGATATCTTTTATTATAGTCTCGTATGGCCCTTGTGTGATAATAATAATAATAGTGTATCGTAATACATTCCCCTATCTTTGATATCTTTTATTATAGTCTTGTATGGCCCTTGTGTGATAATAATAATAATAGTGTATCGTAATAAATTCTCCTATCTTTGATATCTTTTATTATAGTCTCGTATGGCCCTTGTGTGATAATAACAATAATAGTGTATCGTAATACATTCTCCTATCTTTGATATCTTTTATTATAGTCTTGTATGGCCCTTGTGTGATAATAATAATAGTGTATCGTAATACATTCCCCTATCTTTGATATCTTTTATTATAGTCTTGTATGGCCCTTGTGTAATAATAATAATAATAGTGTATCGTAATACATTCCCCTATCTTTGATACCTTTTATTATAGTCTCGTATGGCCCTTGTGTGATAATAATAATAATAGTGTATCGTAATACATTCCCCTATCTTTGATATCTTTTATTATAGTCTTGTATGGCCCTTGTGTGATAATAACAATAATAGTGTATCGTAATAAATTCCCCTATCTTTGATATCTTTTATTATAGTCTTGTATGGCCCTTGTGTGATAATAATAATAATAGTGTATCGTAATAAATTCTCCTATCTTTGATATCTTTTATTATAGTCTCGTATGGCCCTTGTGTGATAATAATAATAATAGTGTATCGTAATACATTCCCCTATCTTTGATATCTTTTATTATAGTCTTGTATGGCCCTTGTGTGATAATAATAATAATAATAGTGTATCGTAATAAATTCTCCTATCTTTGATATCTTTATTATAGTCTCGTATGGCCCTTGTGTGATAATAATAATAATAGTGTATCGTAATACATTCCCCTATCTTTGATATCTTTTATTATAGTCTTGTATGGCCCTTGTGTGATAATAATAATAATAGTGTATCGTAATACATTCCCCTATCTTTGATATCTTTTATTATAGTCTTGTATGGCCCTTGTGTGATAATAATAATAATAGTGTATCGTAATACATTCCCCTATCTTTGATATCTTTTATTATAGTCTTGTATGGCCCTTGTGTGATAATAATAATAATAGTGTATCGTAATACATTCCCCTATCTTTGATATCTTTTATTATAGTCTTGTATGGCCCTTGTGTGATAATAATAATAATAGTGTATCGTAATACATTCCCCTATCTTTGATATCTTTTATTATAGTCTTGTATGGCCCTTGTGTGATAATAATAATAATAGTGTATCGTAATACATTCCCCTATCTTTGATATCTTTTATTATAGTCTTGTATGGCCCTTGTGTAATAATAATAATAATAGTGTATCGTTATAAATTCCCCTATCTTTGATATCTTTTATTATAGTCTTGTATGGCCCTTGTGTGATAATAATAATAATAGTGTATCGTAATAAATTCTCCTATCTTTGATATCTTTTATTATAGTCTCGTATGGCCCTTGTGTGATAATAATAATAATAGTGTATCGTAATACATTCCCCTATCTTTGATATCTTTTATTATAGTCTTGTATGGCCCTTGTGTGATAATAATAATAATAGTGTATCGTAATACATTCCCCTATCTTTGATATCTTTTATTATAGTCTTGTATGGCCCTTGTGTGATAATAATAATAATAATAATAATAGTGTATCGTAATAAATTCCCTTATCTTTGATACCTTTTATTATAGTCTCGTATGGCCCTTGTGTGATAATAACAATAATAGTGTATTATCGTAATAAATTCCCCTATCTTTGATATCTTTTATTATAGTCTCGTATGGCCCTTGTGTAATAATAATAATAATAGTGTATCGTAATACATTCTCCTATCTTTGATATCTTTTATTATAGTCTTGTATGGCCCTTGTGTGATAATAATAATAATAATAATAATAATAGTGTATCGTAATAAATTCCCCTATCTTTGATATCTTTTATTATAGTCTTGTATGGCCCTTGTGTGATAATAATAATAATAATAATAGTGTATCGTAATAAATTCCCCTATCTTTGATATCTTTTATTATAGTCTTGTATGGCCCTTGTGTAATAATAATAATAATAGTGTATCGTAATACATTCCCCTATCTTTGATATCTTTTATTATAGTCTTGTATGGCCCTTGTGTGATAATAATAATAATAATAATAGTGTATCGTAATAAATTCCCCTATCTTTGATATCTTTTATTATAGTCTCGTATGGCCCTTGTGTGATAATAATAATAATAATAGTGTATCGTAATAAATTCCCCTATCTTTGATATCTTTTATTATAGTCTCGTATGGCCCTTGTGTGATAATAATAATAATAGTGTATCGTAATACATTCCCCTATCTTTGATATCTTTTATTATAGTCTTGTATGGCCCTTGTGTAATAATAATAATAGTGTATCGTAATAAATTCCCCTATCTTTGATATCTTTTATTATAGTCTCGTATGGCCCTTGTGTAATAATAACAATAATAGTGTATCGTAATAAATTCCCCTATCTTTGATATCTTTTATTATAGTCTCGTATGGCCCTTGTGTAATAATAATAATAATAGTGTATCGTAATAAATTCCCCTATCTTTGATATCTTTTATTATAGTCTCGTATGGCCCTTGTGTGATAATAATAATAATAGTGTATCGTAATAAATTCTCCTATCTTTGATATCTTTTATTATAGTCTCGTAGGAAGGAGAGACGATGGCGTTCAGTAGTACAGTATTATAGTATAAATTAAAAAATTTATGAGGGGTAGCTGACTCATTTAAGCTATGTATTTTGCTTAAGCTGTCCCTGCCCACCATTTTGCTCATCTCTTCTTTTACTTTCTTGGATCTTTCTACCACTGCTTAAAAATCTTGTTTGGTCATTTTATGTGTTTCAAGTAAAAACAAAAACAAATCATTTTATGTATATAAAATATACTTTAATATGTTTGATACAGTGTGCGCACATGCTTCTTTCAGTAGCTCTAAATATGCATATCTTTGTACTCCCTGCTGAACACTGGAAGATTACTCTTTCAGTAGCTCTAAATATGCATATCTTTGTACTCCCTGCTGAACACTGGAAGATTACTCTTTCAGTAGCTCTAAATATGCATATCTTTGTACTCCATGCTGAACACTGGAAGATTACTCTTTCAGTAGCTCTAAATATGCATATCTTTGTATTCCCTGCTGAACACTGGAAGATTACTCTTTCAGTAGCTCTAAATATGCATATCTTTGTACTCCCTGCTGAACACTGGAAGATTCCAAAATTATAATGTTACTTATATTTTTTACTTATTATTAATTTACTTATTATATTAACAATCTTTTTTTTTTTTAAATTGCCAAAAAAATATTTTTCTTAAAATGTTGGGTTGGTAAGGTTTGTTACTATTACTGATATACTACAAAAGACATTTACAGTGAATAGTACGCCTAAATCATAGCTTAATAAACTTATTCTTTCTTTCCAAGTCTTTTAAACAACACACGATAACAAGAATTCATCTCATCCCAGTCAATATAACCTCCCTCTAGGTGGCGCTGTACACCTTCAATTGATGGATCAATTGTGTACTCTGAACGACCATGGACCAGGCGTCTGTTGTCCATACAAATGATATCTCCTTTAAAAAGAATATCATAATTTAAACTAAAAAAACCCAAAAACGAACGAATTCTCAGGTCCATTCTATAGTTACCAGAACATGGACTTTATTTATCAGTGATCTAGTTGGCAGCAGGTATGGCAGGGAGCGCTCATTAGCTAAACCCAGGCAGGGGCCCCAGAGCTTATGCCAATGGGGCCCTTGAGCAGTGCCCAGAGGAAAAAACAGGCATTAAAATCATTTCAAAAAAGGCTAAAAACGCCTGAGGCCTTCAGTGTTGGAGGGCCACTTAGTGTTCTTAAACCAGGGGCCTCAGGTCTCTACGTTATGGCACTGGACCAAACCCAGTACTGTGCAAAAGTCAGCTGAGCACATGAAAAATAAAAATTAAGAGCAAAAGTTTACCTTCAGACATCTTGTATTCCACCATGTTTTCTTTTTTGTGAAGATAGTGAAAAAACACTTTAAGGGCTTTATAGACATCATAAACTTTTTCAGCAGGAACATTCATACTATGGTGACGACCAAAATGGATGCTTACTTGTCGAAGGTGTCCTTCATAATCATAACTACATAACAATTACAACTTTATTAGAACTTATATCATCATTTTTGGTTCATTTACTTATGTGGTTCCCACTAGTATGTACGCGCAAGCAAGTTGACCAATGACAAACCACTGTTCGAATCGCTTGTGATTGGTCAAATCACTTACGTTGCCAAGTATCTGTATAGGACTATATTATAGGCATTGCATGCAACAATATCACAATATCAAATTATTTTTTCTGTGTTCCGTCGTGTAATATAACTTGCAATTGTTCTTTTTATGATATTAAAATGTACCTAAATGCAGGCTTGGAGCTTCTGAAGCTGAAATCGTTGAATTCTGTGCCAATGTCTGTAAACTCAAAGAGTGTGTTTTTAAGAGTATTGTAAACATCTGGCTCTTCTTTCTGTAACTCTGGTATAATTTTGAATGTATCAGCCAAGATATTGCTCCCTCCTGATGACGATTGCTTTATGCAATGAAGCATCTGCATCTAATTACAAACCAATAATAAATATTAACATTAATTATGGCACTGTTTGAGTTTTGGAAGAAAACTTTTCTATTATTAAATTACTCTCATTCACCATAATATCACTCCAAGCAGTACCTAAAAATATATTGTATTTTCGAGGGGCATTTGTTTGAGTGGGACATTATATTTATTATTTTTGGACTTAAAATTATGACATTATGCTCAAACACCCTTTGATATGAAAAACACACAATTAATATTAAGGAGTAATAAAAAGTAAGCTTTTTCAAAATATTACCATTGTGAACAAATATTATAGGAGGTAAATGACGTTTTTGGTTAGACAATTATTGATTGTCTTTCCGGAAAAATGAATTGTTTAGTGGAGTTGACCAATGAAAAAGTTTGCATGATTTGCCTGAATTAATTGTCTTTTTTTTTGACAGAATCTGTTAAATACAAATAGGGAAAGACTCTTTTCTTCACAATCGACTCAATCACATCAAAAGTGGCCCAGGGTGTGGCCCAGGGTGGATCCCAGAAACAAAATAAGAATACTAACAAAATTTACTGCTCAAACATCAATTTACATTTTCAAATGTTTAAAGATGACAACAATTTGTGTTATAATGTTTTTGTTTTTACACAAAATGTAGTTTGTGACCTTAAATTAGATTGAAGAAAGTGTCTTAAATACTTACTCCTGGTTGATTGTACGAAGAACAAAGATCAGAGTGGAAGTTAATTGCTGCACCTGTGTATGTAATGCTGCTTGGATCCAGTTTTGACATTACATGATACGTATCTCTAAATTAAAAAATGATTCAGTGACCATTCACCAAATTAGTAAAGTAAATCATTTTTAACAAAAAAGATACCATTATAGATTGATGTACTAGAGATGGATCCTGGTATGCAGAGAGATGAACTGTCTGTCACAAAGGCAGATAGGAAGTTATGGAGGAATGTAGTCTAAGTAAATTACAAGTTTGGACTTAATAAATCATGGACCTATAAATTATAGGTCCATGAATAAATTGCGGTGCTATCAAGTATGTATGGAAATCCCACCGTTTTGACAAATGAACATATTGATGAGCTAAATAAGAATTTTCTCTCTTCTAAATTGAGCTAAATATGTAACAGGATAAACCACATACTTATTTACATAAAATATATTCCTTTTTGTGTTTTTCAATTTAATCTTAAGTTTTAACACATACCCGTAATATGTTTTTTTTAAGTATGCCACCCTTTCACCAACTTTGTGTATTTGCCCCACTTCACAATCCGCATTTTGCAGAACTGTCAACCCTTTTGTGTGCAATGCAGTTAACCACGCAAACAGATCTTTATCCTTTGTTAATATATCAGAGAATTGAAAAGTAGGGATTTGTCCTTGCAACTCACTACCCCACAATTCTTGTTTCAACTGACGTAATGGATCGGAAAATGCTGGAAAATGTTCGCCTTCAAGAAAGGACAGTGGATAGAAACCTTCATGTCCATCAGACCAGTTGATGAAAATATCTTTTCCAGTATCACTTACATGCATACTTTTTGCTTCAACATCAATATCCAGGTCAACGAACTGCAATAACCTTTGTGATGCTACCTCGTGGTAACACTCACTACACTTGCAGTTATCTCTCAGCCAGACATATGGATAGTTTTTTTCTTTTTCATCAAATTGAAGTGAAAGCCATTTATTTTTGGCATTTAAAAACGCTGGTGGCGTAACATGGTTTGAGCCAGACTTCGGCAATTGGGACATCCACTGCTTTCTGATACTGAAACGTTGATGCTTAATGTAAGAGCCGCATCCTAGTAACTTTTTTGTTTGTTGAAAAGTTGATCTTAGTAATTGAGATGCCATGGTCTTCAGTACTACAAAAAAAAAAAATATGCTTTACTGTTAGTGCACTTACATTGAGTACCTCAAGGCTCTATGTTCATTTTGAATTAGTGTTAATGGCAATTATGGGTGCTTCCACTTTACTACTGAAATAGTAAAATCAATAATGTAGAAAATTGAATTAGTTAATTATTGTAGACATCATGCTTATAAAAAATCACCTTTTTATGTGGAAGACGCAGTCAAGCAAATGTTCATATGGTTTGATTTGTAAACCTGGGTGGAGAGAGGCAAACGTAAGTGTCTTGCCCAATGATACAAGCAATGCAGCAAAAACATTGATCCATTTGTAGGAATAGAATTTAAGAAATCGTATACAGGGTATTACATTATTTTATCAAAAATTTTTTAATTGGAAATGAACGATAACAATAATAGAGCCTACTTAAACCATTGAACTTATTCATAGATTAATAATTTACTTTTTTCATTTTACACACAAATGTTTTTAAAATTCCGCCAATTATTTCAAAGCAAGAGTTTTAATAAATGTGTGCCTAACTATACAAGTTACTGTATGATATAATTGTATTCCAAAAAACTCCAACAATTAACAAATGGAGCAAGCAAATTAAGCTTTGGGTCGTGGGCTGGGAATCGGATTTGGAAGTGTAAGATAGTCGACTCTAATACCTAAGTTCACTCCTCAGATCCACGATCATTGTTGGGGCTCCGAGGTAAAAACAAATCATGATTAATTGCTGTAAGATGAAGATACATGAAGCATGGAGGTATCCTCCATGCATGAAGTTAGATTAGTTTGGTGATTTTTGTTATGATAAAATATTTTGAATTGCTAATTATTGAAAAAACTGAGCAATACTGTTTATGATTATAATTAACAATAACATTTTATCAAATCAAATCGGAAATGAACCCCAGATAAAAAGTAAACAGACTTCCTGTGTCTGCAGCTAAAACAGACGGCCAAACTCTAAAAGGATGGCCTAAATGAACTTTACCTGACACAAGCATGTACCAGTGATGGTAACAACAGATTCCCTGTCTCTAGCCTCCTGGAAAAGCTGCTTTATCTTTAAAGGGTGGCTCCCAGATTATCATTTATTTCCAACATATATAGTATTATATAAGTACTATTATAACAATAATTGTCAACGCGCTTAAAATAAAATATCATATAGTTGGGATTCATGCTTGTCATCAGTTAAAAGGTAATGTCATACAGTGTTTTGAACGCAAAATGATGGAGAGAAGATTTTTGTGTAATAGGTTCTTTAGTATAACTGTATAAACGTAGTGTTGTTGTGAGGTGGCGGCAGAGTCTTTTGCTGAATACTATGGGTAACAATTTAAAACAAAATATTTTCAAATAAAATAAAAAGGATGATCCACCTAGCCCAGCCACACTGTCTTTATATAAGCTGTTTGTTGGCCTCATTATGTTGAAATCATCGTAATTAAACGATAACTACAGCAGATAACACAAAACCTAGGACTTAGTTTTGTAAATAATAGCTTATCTTTGTCAATTTTATTTATTTTATTCATTTATTTTTTTATTTTATTCAATCGAATCGAATTATATTGAATATCTAGGGTAGACAATTGTAAATATCTTATGATAAATATTTGAGTTTGGATAAACAAATAGAGCATGTTTATAAAAAGCTTTAACTGGCATGTTTATGTATACTTTATGTCAAATCAGGGAGAACACAGTATGTGGGACATCGTGGGAAACATTATCTGAAATGCAAATTTTAAATTTTAAATTGGCTTATAATTCATAATATAACTCCTAACTATCTCACTTATATATTTAAATTTTGTAATAATGCATTCAACCCTAGGCATAGTCACTTTAATGTTGCTCTGCCTTTACCTAAGACTGAATATAAAAAATGTAGCCTGCATATAAAGGTGCTATTGAATGGAACAACCTTAGTGTTGGTATTCATTAGTCTATTTGTTCCTACAACCTTAGTGTTGGTATTCATTAGTCTATTTGTTCCTACAACCTTAGTGTTGGTATTCATTAGTCTATTTGTTCCTACAACCTTAGTGTTGGTATTCATTAGTCTATTTGTTCCTACAACCTTAGTGTTGGTATTCATTAGTCTATTTGTTCCTACAACCTTAGTGTTGGTATTCATTAGTCTATTTGTTCCTACAACCTTAGTGTTGGTATTCATTAGTCTATTTGTTCCTACAACCTTAGTGTTGGTATTCATTAGTCTATTTGTTCCTACAACCTTAGTGTTGGTATTCATTAGTCTATTTGTTCCTACAACCTTAGTGTTGGTATTCATTAGTCTATTTGTTCCTACAACCTTAGTGTTGGTATTCATTAGTCTATTTGTTCCTACAACCTTAGTGTTGGTATTCATTAGTCTATTTGTTCCTACAACCTCAGTGTTGGTATTCATTAGTCTATTTCTTCCTACAACCTTAGTGTTGGTATTCATTAGTCTATTTGTTCCTACAACCTTAGTGTTGGTATTCATTAGTCTATTTGTTCCTACAACCTTAGTGTTGGTATTCATTAGTCTATTTGTTCCTACAACCTTAGTGTTGGTATTCATTAGTCTATTTGTTCCTACAACCTTAGTGTTGGTATTCATTAGTCTATTTGTTCCTACAACCTTAGTGTTGGTATTCATTGGTCTATTTGTTCCTACAACCTTAGTGTTGGTATTCATTAGTCTATTTGTTCCTACAACCTTAGTGTTGGTATTCATTAGTCTATTTGTTCCTACAACCTTAGTGTTGGTATTCATTAGTCTATTTGTTCCTACAACCTTAGTGTTGGTATTCATTAGTCTATTTGTTCCTACAACCTTAGCAGCTCTATTTTCCAAAATGTTCTTATGTAGTTGGGCAAGGTCCAGGAAACAGACTTATATTTTTAAGATTGTAACCGGAAAAATTATTATCTTCGCACCTCGTTTGGGCCCCTGTTACGCGGCAGTATCCAGACAACACATGCTTGGTTTTGTAGCATAATAATATATCACTTGTAAACTATACGCATCGCACTTTGGAAATGATAAAATAATGCCTCGCTCAAATATTCAACGTGCGTCGAACGCCTCACTCTTAATCAACACTTGTGAGTTGAGTACAGCATGCATGCAGCAGCTAAACATGTTTATGGGACCTCTCTAGCTCTGGGCCCTGGGATTTTTTTTTATCAGGAGCTGAACCTTTTACTAAATGGGCGGTAGTTCCGTTTCGCACCTGTCATTTATTTCGACTCAAAGTTTGTTAAGTAACTTTATTGTTAGTACCACACCTTAGAATTAGGCCTCAAAAATACTTTTACGAAGGAGATCACACAAAGAGTAACAAATAAATGCTTTAAATTGATGAATTTACAGACGTGTTTCTCGCACATCGGTTCCATACGCCATGTTCAATGTTGTTGTTTCTATGGAGCGCCAAAAGCGCAATCATAATAGAGGGCTAAAAACTCAATATAATGCGTATATTTAATGCATTTATTGGTGAAAATTACGTTCAATTAATATATTTTGTCAATGTCAATGCAACAAATATGTTACTGTTAATACTGTACATGGTTTTCGCAGTTTTGGTTTACTTTTAAGAATGAAAATCGACAAATTCAACATCATATTAATATTGATTGATTGATTGATTGAATTTATTTGATGCTCAACATTAAAATAACAAACAGACAAAAGACAAAATAACGAGCATCAGGAACACCCATTAGGCCGGAAAAACCAGCCCATTTCCAATGGGGTCCAAATTGCACATAACAAACAAGAGAAAATACAACATTAATAAAACTATAAATATATAAATATACATTAAAATAAAGCCCAGTAAAACAGAAAAATTAAAATGAGAAAAATTGCACGTAATCAAGACCATTATAGTTATCAAAATTATTCTAAATATAAAATATTGCGTTCAAAATGTTTTTTAATATGAGATTTGAAGGTAGTTAAGTTGGAAATTAATTTTAAGTTTGATGGAAGAGCGTTCCAGTCTTTGATAGCAGAGAAGAAAAAAGTAGAATGAGACTGTTTATTTCCTTTAAGAAGAGGTAAAACCAGATTAACATTACGTTGGCGTGTGTTATGTGTGTGGATTGTGGATGTCCGTGAGAAATGTTCAGATAGATATGGAGCTGCATTGTTATTGACAATTTTATGAACATTACAAAGCCTGAGAAATTTTACTCTACTTTCCACCTTAAGCATGCCAATGTCTGATAACTCCTTCTGACCAATATGAGATCGTGGTCCGAAACCGTAAATAAAACGCACAAATTTGTTCTGAGTGGTCTGTAGTTTTTGCTTCAAAACTTTGTCAATACCTTCATACCAAGTCGAAGCACAGTAATCAAACAAGCATTGAATTAAGGCAGAGCATAACAGTTTTTTCGTGTTTTTGTCCAAGCAACTAGCCTGACGATATAAATACCTTAATCTACTATTCGCCTTTTTTATAACACTTTTGGCGATGTTGTTACAAGAGGCAGAACTATCAAGTTCTATACCTAAATATTTTACTGACTTAGAACCCGTTAAAGTAAGGCCATGAGAAATAATATTGAAAGATCGTAAACGTTGAAGTCGTTTTTGGGTACAAAATATGATAGATTCAGTTTTACTGATATTGATAGATAGTTTGTTATCGACAAGCCATACTCTACATGAATCAAGAGCTTTACTAAGTTTATCAGCGACGACAGTCGGATCTTTGTGCCAGAAAACAATTGCACTGTCATCAGCATATAACAGCAATTTGCATTCAGGGTCGATACTTACAACCATATCGTTTATGAAACATAAAAAAAGCAAAGGACCCAGAATGCTACCCAGTGGAACTCCACATGAAATATCCATGGGAACGGATAAGGAGTCTTCGATTTTAACAATTTGGCTTCTGTTTGACAAATATGAACGAAACCAGTCTAATGAGGTGATGCCCATTAACAAAAGCTTTTCACACAATATATCATGATCGACAGTGTCGAATGCCTTACATAAATCTATAAGTACCATACCAGTATGTGTACCTTCGGAGTTATTTAATTTAATTGTGTCTAACAGATTAATTAAAGTACTTTCGGTAGAATGAAATTGCCGAAAACCTGACTGATATTGATAAATAAGATCATTTTCCACAAGGTACTGTTCTAACTGAACATGAACCGACCTTTCGAGAATTTTTGAGACAACACTTAAGACGCTGATGGGTCGATAGTTTTCTGGATTTTTACGACATTTTTTTTTATACAGTGGGATGACTTTAGCTATTTTAAAATCACTCGGAACAACTCCTGTATTAATTGACAAATTGATAAAATACGTTAAAGGGGAAGCCAGTACACCGGCGCCATCTTTAAGGAATTTAGCTGGTAGCCCATCGAGACCTGTACTTTTCGTAGGGTCAAGACTTTCAAGTTGTTTAAGAATGAATTCTTCTGACACAGGTTTAAGGCTAAAAAGAGTTGTAACTTTTGAAGAATAAAAGTCTTTTACAATTTTGGAACCATAGTTAAACATGTTACTCATGGGTGGAAGTTTATCAACAAGATATCTTGCTACATTGGTAAAATGATTATTAAAATGTGTAGCAACCTCTTGTGGATTGTGAATTTTTGATTCATTTATTTCCAAAACAACTTTAGCTTGTTCAGACGTCTTTTCACTATATCCTAATTTCTTAAGATGTTGCCATAATTTCTTAGGATTGTTTTTATTTTCAATTATTTTATTTCGAAAATACGTTGATTTAGCTTTTTTAACATTGCGCTTGACCCTGTTTCTTAATTTACAATACATATCATGATCTTCTTTGATTTTACTCTTTTTAAATTTATTAAAATATTGATCACGAGTTCGTATATCATTTAGAATATCTGTGTTAAACCATGGATCTGACCTTTGTTTCACCCTCATCTTTCTAAGGGGTGCCACACAATTTATGACGGAGCTAAGAGCTTCCTTAAATGACGACCATGCGTCGTTAACATTAACTTTAGATGTAACGTTTGTCCAATCTATCTCGGACAGTTTTGACAGGAATTCCTCTTTGTTGTACTGTTTAAATGATCTTGAGTAAATGGTCTTATGCGATGAGTATTTTGCTTTACAAGATTTGCGTGTGCAAAATATCAGCATATGATCACTTAGGCCTGTGTTTATAACACCGGAATTAGAAATTTTGTCTTGAGAATTACATAGGATATGGTCTAAACATGAGGATGAATTCCTGTCAAAACGAGTGTCTTCACTTATCAAGTTAGAGAATCCTAGTAATTCGAGAACATTTTTATAATTCGTAGATTGAGTACAATCTCTGTTAGTATTTATGTTAAAATCACCATTTATGATGGTTTCAAGGTTGTTAATTTTATTTACAGTGTCTTCGAAAAAGTTTAGAAAATTGTTGACATTCTGTTCAGGAGGACGGTAATAGGTTCCAACAACGATTGGTTTTGTATCCGGGAGGTTGAGTTCAATCCATACTGATTCAACATTATTGTCCATTAAATCTTCTCTCTTGGTAAACGCTTTGTCCGTACGCACATACATACATACTCCACCTCCTCTACGAGAAGATCTATCATTGCGAACTAAGGTATATCTATCTATGTTTACTTCATTATCAGGAACAGTCTCATCTAGCCAAGACTCGGTGATGGATATAACTGCTGCCTTTGATTTTAATGCGATTTCCCTTATTTCAGATATTTTGGGAATCAGCGATCGTACATTAAGTTGAAGAAAATGCATTCCTTGTTTGTATATTACATGTACTGTAGTTTTTATACCTCAATGATCTAAATAATATTCCTCTTAGTCTTAGGCCTAGGCTAGGTAGTGATGCTGATTTAGGCCTAGGGGTTTCATTATTATTTCTTTATTAAATGATGCTTTTTTTAAATGATATTTAGATATAATAAAAATTATCAATTGTTTTAGTTTAACCGTCAGTAAAGTACCGTAAACATTTTGTGTAATGTAAAATATAGTCTTAAATGCCCTAGTCTAATTCTATTTAATAATGAATTAATAAATAATGATTTATTATCATAACAAAAATATAACAAAATATATAAGAATCTTAAGAAACTACATTGAGATATGAAACGAAACTACGTGGTGAGTATTGTCAAAGCGCGAGCCAGCGAGGAATAAAAATGCATGCAATTCATGTGATCATGGTAAATTATAAAATTAAAACAGCGCGACTTCAAAGTTTTAGATGGGACTTTCTCTACTTTAAAAACTCGGCTTCCTAGCCCGACGGCGGATTAGTACTATTAGTAGTCCAACTTCGAAATTGGTCGAAAGCCTCCATAAAATATCTTTACAAATGTTCTATAATTTTTTGCCATTTTGACGCGAGTGTTCTTAAAATTGAGGGCGCTAAACATAACATTTACAAGATCGAAGGAGGTGGTGGCGTAAGCAAGAGAAAAAAAAGATGTTACACGCGTTCTCCATGCCTCAGCACTAAGGCCCCGTCAGCCTTTTGGGGTCGTTTCCATTACATCACCAGATGCATTGATGTTGTCGCCTCATGATGTGTAGTGGAAAGGTGGACGTATAATTCTGTGAACCCTAAACACAGTTATTAGCTCGCACACAGATTTAACTCTATTCCACCGACCATCGTGGGATTCGAACCCACGACATTCGTATTGTTAACACGACTCTCAGTCGCACGAGCATATTGTTTATAAAAAGGTTAATAACAGCTTTGTTCGTAATATGAAGCACGTATAAATAGACTATTGTCGGCTGTTCAATCATGGAGGTATAAAAGGGGTAACGGGTAATGCTCTCAGCTGTAGATGGGGTTGGAATCTCTCGGA
Organism: Antedon mediterranea; assembly: GCF_964355755.1. Lineage (NCBI taxonomy): Eukaryota > Metazoa > Echinodermata > Crinoidea > Comatulida > Antedonidae > Antedon > Antedon mediterranea. Next base: position 24,782,225 of record NC_092679.1, on the reverse strand, counting down.
TTTTTTTTATGGAAGATATATATATACTGTATATATATATATTTTTTAAAGAGATATATTTAGGGTTAAGCATGTATTATTATGATTGAATTCATTGTTCCTTCTGTAGTTGATTTAGCTTATCAGTCAATTAATGCTTATCAATCAATTAATTAAATCAGCAATCAAAGAATCAACCTTTATTTCAGAACAAAGTCCGACGTCGTCGTCGTCATCATCTTTTGTGCAATAACTTTTTTATGTAGTCAGTTTTTTTATGTTCTGTGTGGGTCACAGTGTTACATCTATACTCTTCAATTGGGGTTATATTTAATTAGTGAAAGGAACAAATGACCCGGATAAAAGGACACATTGAAACAAAATTATTGGTAGGCCTGGTTTCGGTTGATCAGGTCTTACTATATCGCAAGAAACAAACTCCAGATCAACAGACAAGCCAGATAGCAAATTGTGAATACTAGTATTTTATTTCATTTTCATTAGCTTGGCTACTCTGTGCAATTTATACATTTTGCATAAAAGAATAAAGTAGAAAACAAAGACTTTGTTCACAAAGACATTATTAGTTATCTTTTTATGTTTTTTTTAAATATTTGATTAACGTTAAAGCAGTTATTCTGTTTTGGCAAATTCCTATAGATGAAATTTATACATTTTTATTAGGCCTACTTTTCTGAACTTGCCGAATAAAATTATATACAATTGTTTTATCAGCTGCATGTTAAGACTCACAGTACCATTTGTGGTTCTAGTTTTTATTTAAATTAGTGGTAGCACTAGATCAAAACCTGAACCTCCAAACTGATCACTGAGTAGGTCTAATAATATTGGTTCCCACTAGTACGCAACACAAGGTCATAGGTCGCAACGCAACTTAATTAACCAATCGCAAGCCAAGCTACAGTTGAATCGCGCTTGTGATTGCGTTGCGGCCTGTGGCCCTGCGTTGCATCCTAGTGGGAACTGATCTTAAACATGACATTTGCCAAATAAAAAAAGGAAGAGCCATTATTTGGCCATATCCCGTGTATTTATTTGTATTTACATTTTACAGTCCACTTTAGACTGGCCGCTTACGTCACTATTTTGTAAATCTTTCGAGCAGCACACGATAAAAGGAATTCAGCTCATCCCAGTCAACGTAACCTCCCTCCAGGTGGCGCTGTACACCTTCAACTGATGGATTTACTTTGTACTCTGCACGACCATGTACCAGACGTCTGTTGTCCATACACATAATATCTCCTTTAAAAAGAATATAATTTAAATTAATAAACATGGTCTCATTGATGGAAAGGACATTAGGAGTAGTTGGGTCATCAATTTTGCCTCTACAGAAAGGGAATTGTTGGCAATTATTTATTAAAGTTGAAAAACGGATCTCTGGGTATTACTAAAATGCAATCAATTGAGAACAGAGTTTATTTAAACTTATTATAGGAGAGAACAACTAGCGTAATTTAAATAAAACAGTAAATATCTTCTTTATAATTTAATAAAACTTGCACCCACTACTTTACAATTAAACACAGTTGAGTTTAATTTCATGGCTATTTTTTTCCTGAATTTTATGATTTTGACCTTTTTACGTGTCAAAAAACCAAACAAAATTGATTTCTCAATTAGACAATGTAAAATGATCCTCTGCATTATGATGGTCAAAATTAAGAAATAGAAGTTGGTTCGGTTTTCCATGTTGTTTTATATTTTTTTTACTACAGCTAACTTTGTTATATCTAAGTTACTGAATATAAAACATTAAGTGCCATTTATTCAACCAGCCATCGACATCATTTTGAATTTCAAATGACGGCTGAAAGAATGGTTGAAAATATGGCTCCTAACATTTTATTTCAGTAACTCGAAAATAACAACGTTGGCACAATATCCAACGCACTAACATTGAAAGGCTGGGGGATTGAGTACGACAAGACAGAAGAAGATGGAAGTTCCCAAGGGCCCAAATCACAGGTGAAACACAATGCTATGGAAGTTCCCAAGGGCCAAATCACAGAATCAAAGGAGGAATCCTTCGTGGACTGGGCTGTGCTGACTGGAGGAGTTTCCCGAGTTACGTCACTGGCTGCTTTGATATTCTTAGCAATAGTTTTCTACTACTGTAATGATTCGTTGACAGGTGTTGACAATCGATGCCTGGAAATATATCGACGACCAAATCATTGAAGAAAATTAACTTGTGTTTAGCCCCCTTGATCAATGGAATGATGAACTTAAATTAAATCTATCTAAAGGCCAGTAAAAGCAGGTTGTATTTTGGTCATCGACATCTTCCAGGCATCGACATACGTATATCTAACCATCTGTTACCCGTTTTCTACAGGTTAAACTTCTTGGCATCATGTTTGATGATAATTTAAAATGTACAAGTAACACGTACTGTACCGCTTACTGTAAATCGAATCGAAAAATGTTGATTGTCACTAAAAGAGCTGGTCTCAATGCTTCTGAACTTGTTGACATCTATGTTTGACCTGTTGCTGAGTATGCTGCCCCCGTCGTGGCATCTTGATCTTACTCAACAACAGCACAAATTGAACAAGTCCAGAAACGGATCTGTAGGAAACCAGTATACCTCGTACGACAATGCCTTGTTGGGCGAGTTCGGTTTGGAGAGACTGTCCAATCGTAGAAGTACACTATGTAAAAAGCTGTCTGCTTCTAAATCTGAACGTCACTTGGACTGGTTTCTAAATACAAAATACTCTCCGTAATACAAATATATACAAGCAATTACAATTTAAAACGATATGCGTTTAAAAAATAGTTGAATCTCTGATAGAGTTAATATCCCCAACCCACTTGAATTATGTATGCTTGCGACAGATTTGAGTTCTATCCCTGCTCATCCCGGGTTTAGTAAAAGACTGGTAATTATAAAATTAATATTTTGCTTAAATTTTTGCATGCAGAATGTATATTCTTTGTTTTGCCGCAATTCAGTATTTACTGCTATTTTTAGGTAGCCTTTTTGTATTGCGAACAAGTTATGTTCATTCATGATTGGTGATTTGTTGGTACCCTTAATTCACTTGCAATAATGTTATGCTTACTGACAAATTAGTTTCTTTTGCAAACAACAAATATTTTGTGCCTAGTTTTAAAGAAATGCGTTAGCCTGAGAGAAGCGTTGAAAATATGAGATTCGCGCAGGCGCAATACTGGCGCATGTGCAATGTTTGGTAGGTATGCATCAAATACAGATTCAATAATATTATACCTACCATCATCTGTTAATTCAAGTTAAAAGTTCATTAATAATAGTTAAATTAGCAAGTAAAAACATTTATTTATATTTAAGTAACTTTTGTAAATAAAACTTATAATATTGTAGTCTTTGAGAACTACAAAAAAAAAAAATACAAAGTCACGCGCGAACAAATTAGCAATTAAATTACGCATTATTACCCTTTATATAAATCTGCTAACAAAAAATTATTTATATTCAAGTTATATTTAATAAAACTTATATTATTAGGCATATAGGCGCGAACAATTTAGCAGTTAAATTACGCATTATAAATCCTTTATTAAAATCTGCAAATAAAAGTGTATTTACCTTCAGACATTTTGTATTCCACCATGTTTTCTTTTTTGTGAAGATAGTGAAAAAACACTTTAAGGGCTTTGTAGACATCATAAACTTTGTCAGCAGGAACATTCATACTATGGTGACGACCAAAATGGATGCTTACTTGTCGAAGGTGTCCTTCATAATCATAACTACATAACAATTACAACTTTATTAGAACTTATATCGTCATTTTTTGTTCATTTACTTATGTGGTTCCCACTAGAGACGCAACGCAAGTATGTACGTGCAAGCGAGTTGACCAATGACAAGCCACTGTTCGAATCGCTTATGATTGGTCAAATATTTACGTTGCCAAGTATCTGTATAGGACTATATTATAGGCATTGCATGCAACAATATCACAATATCAAATTATTTTTTCTGTGTTCCGTCGTGTAATATAACTTGCAATTGTTCTTTTTATGATATTAAAATGTACCTAAATGCAGGCTTGGAGCTTCTGAAGTTGAAATCGTTGAATTCTGTGCCAATGTCTGTAAACTCAAAGAGTGTGTTTTTAAGAGTATTGTAAACATCTGGCTCTTCTTTCTGTAACTCTGGTATAATTTTGAATGTATCAGCCAAGATATTGCTCCCTCCTGATGACGATTGCTTTATGCAATGAAGCATCTGCATCTATAAAATATAAACTCAAAATTTAAATAATTAAATTTAATTACGTTAAATAATTAAGGATGCCGAAAATCATTGATAAGTATGTTACAGCAGGTAAGCAATTTAGAAATAATTGATAATAAGTCAGTATTGTTTAAATTATTAAATAGAATATCAATAAAAAACATAACTATGAAGAACAATAATAAAAATTGTTACGCCAACAAGTGGAGCGGCGTTTTTTTGTAAGAAATATTTCTTTCTTTAGTTTTGGACTGCCAGGCCCGCGAGCTATAAATTATTTATTTAGTTTACTTCTGGCGTCCTTGGCCAACGATTAAATTCTTTTTTTTTTGTATTGTAATGTTTATTGTATTTTTATTAGCTGAATAAATGAAAGGAGCATACAGTGCGTTGCTTCGTGTCTTAGAAATACACAATAGAGTTCAATCATTTAGCTAAGACTATAAGCACTTTCTCACGACTTGAATTTTCCTACTTTTTTTCTTCTCTGCTAAATAAAGAAACCTGGAAATATAAGCATGTACTTACTCCTGGTTGGTTGTACAGAGCACAAAGATCAGAGTGGAAGTCAATGCCTGTACCTGTCCACGCAATGTTGTTTGGATCCAGTTTAACAGTCACTTGAAACGTATCTCTTAAAACAAAAATATTATTTGATATATTTCAATACTATTACTGATAATCATCGAGTAGTTCTAAAGCATGTTAAAAGCGTCTATAAATTAAAACCTATTGTGTAGCAAATACTAAAGATATTTTTTTGGTAACACTCAAGATTCGTAGTAGCTTTTTGTTGAGCAAAAAGCATAAACCTGCTACTTTAATGATTTATTTAAAATAATAAGTTGTCCAACATTCGTTTCTTTCCCACTCTCTTAAATATTTAGGTAAATCATGGATAAAATCAATATCCATGTAGATCACTTTTTCTCGGTAATAATGCTGCTGAAGAGTACCGCCCGCATCCACTCACCTCCAAGAGTAACATTTTGTCACCAACATTTGTATGGACAAACTGAGTTATTTTAAGGATAACATTTTCTACTTTCTTTAAATAATACATACCCGTAATATGTTCTTTTTAGGTACGCCACTCGGTCGGCAACTTTGTGTATTTGCCCCACTTCACGCTCCGCATTTTCTATAACTGCAAACCCTTTCGTGTGCAATGCAGTTAACCACGCAAACAGATCTTTATCCTTTGTTAATATATCAGAGAATTGAAAAGTAGGGATTTGTCCTTGCAACTCACTACCCCACAATTCTTGTTTCACCTGACGTAATGGATCGGAGAATGCTGGAAAATGTTCGCCTTCAAGAAAGGACAACGGATAGAAACCTTCATGTCCATCAGACCAGTTGATGAAAATATCCTTTCCACTCTCACTTACATGCATACTCTTTGCTTCAACATCAATATCCAGGTCAACGAACTGCAATAACCTTTGTGATGCTACCTCGTGGTAACACTTACTACACTTGCAGTTATCTCTCAGCCAGACATATGGATAATTCTTCTGATTTTGATCAAATTGAAGTGAGAGCCATTTATTTTCGGCGCTTAAAAACGCTGGTGGCACATGGCTTGCGTCAGACTTCGGTAATTGCGACATCCACTGCTTTCGGATAGCGACACGTTGATGCTTAATGTAAGAGCCACATCCTAGTAGCTTTTTTGTTTGTTGAAAAGTTGATCTTAGTAATTGAGATGCCATAGTAATCCACTAAAAAGGGGGAAAATGAGAGGGGGATAATAGCACAAAATATTTATATAAAAAATTAAATAGAGAGCACTTGAGAAACGGAAATGAGGTGTCTGAAGAATAGATTACTGACTTTACTAATGAAATAAAAGTACTGTAATAATGTAGTATATCTTTAGTTAATAGATAAAGGTCTGCCCAATTATTTCTTGGAATGTTGTTAAAGGCCGATGGCGATGTGTTTTCTTATAAAATAGTAGCTTATTCATGGAACAACAATCCACACTGGACAATGCCAGATACAGTTAGGCCTACGGTTTAAACATTATGTTGCTCTAATGATAATGACTTTAGTTTCGATGTTATTTGACTTCCCTTGAAATCATCAACCAACATACACATCGTCTGATTTTCTTTATTGCAACAATGGACTACAACGCCATTTTCAAAGCCTATAATGCACGCCTGTGCCTTTGCACTATTTAAATTAAAATGTGATATTATCCACGTTTGTTTGTTTTGTTTGTTTGTTACTATTAAAAATTGAACTAGGTCTACTATAAAGTATAGCAATGAATTATAGTAGCATAAATTAAAAACAACAAATGGTAGCCAAGCTTACCAAAAAGCTACTAATACACAAAAGGGAATCGTCCTTATTTCTTCACAGCATAGCCTACACTGAACAAAACAAAATACAAAAAACCAACGCAGACAGTACACCTGGCTGAAAATATGCAAATGACCACAATATAACGTACAAAACAGGTGACAAGACAAAAGTAATTTAGATTAGGTAAAACATGTGAATAGAAATGATTGAAGAAAAACAAAGTCAACAACTTGTTATGGTATGGCTGAAGAACACAATATTTCAGTGAGCTCCTGTAATTAAATTAGAGCAATTAAGAATTTTCCGAGAATGTCTTAAAATAATTAAAGTTAGGATGAATTTTGAATGAAAAACATTAGCGGCTGTAAGAGAAACTACTATGAATTTGTCGCCAATCAAAAGATTGAAGGAATTGCTATCTTTGCAAGATGAACTCGGCGTTATGTTGTTAGATTACCTTGGTACAAGTTTGTACATTTTGGACTAGACTTGCCCCCTGTATTCATCGTCTTATTCATGTCTTATTTTTTATTTTGATTTTTGTCTGATAACAACCCAGACTAATTTTGTACCAAAGTTATTTCTCTTTAACAAAACCATGCTGAGATAAATTGAGTTAGTTTTCTTATAAAAATACTTTCCATGAGTTTACTCCAATTATATACAGCAAATCTACAGTTATATTTATTAGACATAAGAAATGTGTATCTTGCTTAATAAACGTTTTCACGTTTCCATGATTTGAATCAATAATATATGCAGCAGTTTTTCACAATTAAAAGATAATTTTGTATGCGAAAATACAAACCACAGATGGGGCGAGTAATTCAGAAACAACTTAAGTTTAGACGGTACTCTCTAATCAGATTTCACTTTTGTTGCCGCAGTTCAAGGCCACTGTTAATTTTATTTTATTTGGGCTCTGTCTGCAATTTTGTTTTAAATTGCTGATTTAGATTCTGAAACTGATTGATTAAACAAATGGTTACTGAACCGTTTTATCTTAACTTAAATAATACTTAGTTTTTTTTTTCAATTATTTTATCACCGCGACAGATCGACGAATAAGATCTTGACTTCAATTGACAAATGTAATTATATAATGTATAATATCTAAACGGTTTTAGCCTAAGGGTGGTTTTCCAGATATGGTGCAAATGTCTATGTTGTCAATTATAATTATTTAAAATTGATGAAATTCGGTACAGCTCGAGCAGGATCGTAGTCGTGACCTCTACATATTATGCACTTTCCTGCAAACAGGACTGTGTCATCTGCGATTACTTTATTACTTCGTTTTACCAATGCCATCATTTCAATTTAAAATAATACTGTTGACAACCTAATGCAGGAAGGTATCTGCCTAATGTCACATTTCATTTCAAACCCATCCATTATCAACACTGACACATTATCTATGTAGTTAATATTATTTGCATTGACCTAGCAAAGTAATGCGTCTCCAATTTTCTGGTAGAACATTTTTACCAGCTACCATGTCGTTCCTGCAGTTTTACATTGTCCGAGAAAGCCCGGGGTCATTGCAATGCAACAATTGATAATAATGATATCAAAACGAAGTTTAGGATGTTATACAATCGCTTGAAGATGACGTTACCTATATAATTTAAGTTGAAAATCATCTTAATTTTTATAAGCGAAGGTGAACGAAGTAATATTTACAGTCAAATTACGCCCTCTGTTGGTGAATAATTATGACATTTGACATGAAATATTATGTGAAATGTTAACAAAATGTTATGTTGTTTGTTTAGTCGAATTCGAAAATGTACATATCCCATTATTAAGTACAGTAGTTACCGTACCGTATTTTTTAGTGCAGATAGACCATGTGACATTCTATGAGGCGATTTGCATCAACCAATCAAAGCACCACCACAATTTAGAAACACACAGCCGATCACGAGAAAGCTCAGCTTTGATTGGCTACGAAGACACCAAAGCTCATGGTGTTTTTGGAGTTGAACCCAATGGAATATTCCCAAACTTATTATATTTTTTAATAATTTGATTAGGCCTGGACTGCCGACAAAGATCGTATACTATTTGGTACCGTACAAAACCCGGATTGGCGCAATGATTAACACCGATACTCTTCCCACACTTTCATACCGTTATAACCACACACGTTTGGATTGAACTTTTATAGAGAAAATGTAAAAGGAATACTTCAGCAAATGTATCTATAATGTATTTTATAACCGCTTTGTATTTAATTGACGAATATAGTAATTCCAATAACACCCGCATGAATATTTAAAGGTTTAATCTTACATGTCTATTTCTTATATATAATTGTGGTTTTGCTTGAATTTTATAACCGTTGCTTACAGAAGAAAGTTTATTGAACTTACTCTATTTTTATAGTTTGATTCGTAAAATTGATCTTGATGTTAAACAGTTAGATTTAACGATACTTAATACCGGCCCTCAAAGGTCGATAATTTGATTATTGTAAATTTTAACGCTGATCACCACAAACAATTATATTTCCAACGTATTGTGCTTTTGTAGAATTGTTTAAATAACGAAACGTTAAACGCCTCCAGTATTTATACTTTAAATACATTTATATCGAACAAGTTCTTGGTGGTTGTTCTTGTGTAACTTGCCAGTGTTCCAAATGTCGTCATATTTTATTAAAAATGTTTTGACTTTCAGTCACTTCTGTGTATGGCGTTAAAAAAAAAGTAATATTACCGTACATTGTTACCTTGATCTCTTCACTTCACTGGTTAATTTTTAAATTTTTGTTATAGCTGTTATACTTTTTCATAATGTTCCATTTATTCTTATATGAACTTTTATAGAAAAAAATTGTTTAGCCTGGTAATTTATTGAAAGTAGTTTCAATAAAGTATTTAATATAAGTGTGTACGTTCAATAGCATAATAAAACGTTGACATTATGTCAATACACCAGGCCCAAATCATCACTACTGATCATTCAACTTTACTAACCATTCATCACAGACCTATCTAGATAAAGGCAATGTCTGTAGAATATCTTCAAGTTCTTTCCCTATAAAAATTATTGGTTTTGCCTTTACCATCTAATCTTCCAGAACGAGACCAATTGATAGGGTAGCTTTTGAATTAAGAATAGGGATAAATGGGTTCAAATATTTGTTTCCATTATATCTATTGCTATCACACAGACCCGAAAGTTGTTCAATACCAAGATTATATCACATAAAAAACAATAATACATTTATACGGGATGTTTAGATTTCAAAGTATATTATTTTCAAAGGATTGGTAAAATTTCTCTTTTATAGGTAGTTTCCAGTCTGAACATTATTTTGAATACAGTACAAACTACTACCATGAATACGGCATGTAGGCCTACTGTTTATAATTTTCAGTTATTTACGACAACATTTACAGTATCCGATAACCATCTGTTAGCAGTGACTTTAATTTCAAACAATTAATGTATAATATAATATTGGTAAATGATGACAAAGAATAAGCAAAATCATTGCTAAAACTATATAAATAATAATTCGACACCAAACGAGATATGAAGTTTTAAAAGAGACTCAACTACAGGACATCGAGTTGATTGGTCAATAGATTTCAAAAATTATGAAAACGTAATATTAACGGGTACTTGTTCGGCTGGCGTAATAGTGAACGATCTATTTATTTATTTATTTTCAATCTTTTGACAATCAGAAACAAAAAAGTTGAAACGCCACCCATGTAAAATGCGGAATTTTGAAACCAAAATAAACTCATTATTTGACGTTATTATTACATCAACATTACTTACATATTTTAAAGTTTTAAATGCTTCTGACCAAGCATCTTTAGCAGCACGACATCACCTGGTCCGCCCTGGGAATTTTACTCACTCAGAAGAACTGAATCTGACTGAATACCCCGTGAAACAATAAAGTAAAATAAAAAAATGAAAGAAGTTGTTTACCTTGATAGATGTTTAATATAAAGCAACAACAAGATGATTATCGTAAGTTCTTGACAACAATTAAACGCGTCTTTGCATAAATTCTAAAGATCGCAAACTGTGTGCCAGGCAGGCTGTTCAGGAGAGGAACAACATCCCGGCGATACCATTTTTGAAGAGGTATCAGAAATTACTGTAGACATTGTTAATCTTTTCCGTATATGGCATATATTAAGTTGAACAAATATAAAAACAGAAGGATGTTAATGGAAATAAAAGGCAGATTGTTCAATTCATAGAAAGAGAAGAGTGGCAAACGTCGTTGAAGAGATCCTAAAATAGTACTGTAAAAGTTAAACTGTTAAAGTCCCCAAAACATGAGAAAAAAAAATTATTAGTAAAATCAGACTTTGAATAGGACATCTTGTAATTGTAACAGTTAAGTTATTAACTTATGTAGAAAAAAAAACAAACATTGTGATTTTATTTATCGAAAGACGGTTAAATTTGAACAAAAAGAATTGTTCATGGTCATTTAGCAGTTTCTAAATAAAATAATCACATAACAAACGAATAGACATGGACAAAAACATCCATAACCTAACCGAATTAAATCATAATTCAAGTCAATCTTTAATAACAACTATAGGATAATTGATGATTTTCCTCCAACAAAAGTTTCAAGAAAAGTTTAAAAAAAACTGCATATGGCTGGCGGAAATTATACACTGTTTTGTAAATCGTTATATTTATATCATAATCAATATACAGCAAACTCAGCACTTACGACAACTTCCTTAAAAACGGTTTTAATAGGGTTTATGTAACGACTTTACTCTCACTGTTCTAATATTTACGTTTACTAAAAAGTGGAAGGAGAAAGAGGGTCAAGGGTCCCAATGTCATATAACAATTTTGCAAACGTAAGCTCACAATTGCTTCTTATAACTTTTATTTTATAACCTATGCTAATTTTGTCGCTGCTAAGGCTACATTTCGCTTTGCTTTAACTTTTCATGAATGCTATTGCCAAAATCCTACTATTACCTTTTTAGAAACGCTAATATCTGCTATTACCTAGTGCTCAACGGTTGCTTAAGCTGCTAAAACTTCTATTGCTATTTTTTTCTGGAATTTTACCGTCATCTGCTACTATTTAAGTTTTAAACGTATGTGTTAAATTACCTACTGTAAAGTGGAATCGCCGGGTTGTTTCAACAAGCTACCGGCTGCCGGGAAAAAAGTCTGCAGCATGATATTGGCTTTACATAACCCGGCTATGTATTGCAAAATATTTTGCGATAATGTCAATCATTTATACAATTTGGACTGGAGTAAGTTAAATATAGTGTACTTTTGGATGGGAGTGGGCGCATGCGCGATGCGAACATAGGGTCACATTTATGCGGCTTTAATAGTTTGATTGATAAGCCAACAGTTGTATACTACAAAATGTACCTATAAATAATGTACTCAAATGAAATTACCCCTTTTCCTTCACATAGTATATAGTATATAGTATATAGTATGTTGATAGTATATATACTATCAATTGTATGTTGTTCGTTGTAGTAGTTCTATACTAAGGTAAAGGCTAGTGTATGTCTGTAACTTTAATTTCTTATAAAATCTTTCTGTTTGATCACATATTTTGTATGTGTGTATCCCAATTATTAAATTATATATGTAAATTATCATCATCATGAAATGAAGCTTAAAATGTAAGGTACAGGTTCAGGATCAGAAAAACAAAACCGCGACACAACAATAAATAATCCGAGTTAACTAGCATTGGTATTATTAATAGAATTGTTTGCAGTGTAATTCGAATTGCATGTCATATAATGAGCTACAATCAGGTTGCTGCGAAACACGCTGTACAATTTGTGATTAAATACATCAGACTCTATATATGTATTCAATCTGTCTGTGTTTTGTTCACTTGTTTACATAGAAAGTGTTATGGTATTATGTTTTATAGAAATATGGAAACTGCTTTAGGCCTACTTACACACTCGTAATATTATTTACAGAGGATAAGGAATATTTAGGTATATAATACCTTTTTAAATAGCAATATTAAAGATGTAAGCGTATCGCATCATAAATCATTTTTGCAGGCAATGATCAATGATTAGTGTCACTGTCGGAACTTGTCCATAATGTATAATTCAATAGAAGCAATACGTGAAAGAAGCAAATAAGACTGAATTTAAACCAAAGTTCCTCATCAAACACTGGACAAACAGAGAAAAAGACTGACTTATTATTATTAAGTATAGAATTTAGTTTCAATGCCTCTATTATTATTATTTTAAAAGTTATTTATTATCACAAGTCAATGGCAGTAAGTATTATAACTCAAAGAATTAAAAAAAATCACAAAAGACGGAAAGTGAATATAAATTTTACACGGATGCCAACTAATATTAAAACGTATTCAATACACAAATTAACTTGTTTCAACAAAAGCTATTTAAAATCAATATTATTAAGAAAATAACACTGAACACTCTCTTGGTTAAACACCTAGTCTGTGTGTTAATTTGTGCTTGAAGTAACAGGAAATATTCTTCAATTAACCAATGAACGGATTAGCTTTGGCGTTATAACTTTATCTAATTTTACAAATTTCATTATCTAAATATTAACTATATGCTTGCAAACTACACAATAGTTTAACGCATTACAAGAGTATTGTTCATTTTATCTAATTTGGTCGGATGTGGTGTTTTTTCTGTTTTGTGTTGTTTTATAGGCTTAATGGTTAACTTTATATACCGTATATTTATATTATGAGATTTGAAAAAAAGGAAAAAAGACACGTTATTGAGGACGTTAAAAATATAATCCACATATGAGTACTTCCGAAATGTTATTACAAAAAAACGTTTTATAATGTAAATACTTTGTAAACGCGTATCGTAGAAGTTAAAAGGTATAATGAATGAAACCTTTCGTGTTTCAAAACAAAATATAACGTATTTATAACGTTACCAAAAGTCAGATTATTAGCTGGGTAAGCATGCAATAAAAAATGAAAAGGCCTGGCCCCGCGATTTGTTATCAATTATGACCAGTGAAGTTCAACGATGCAAAAATAACTAGATTTATTTGTCAATGAACTAAACTAATTCTCTTCAATCGAAATTGTATTTGATTCTTTTAAATAAACCGTAGGCTTCATTTGAGAAATTAAGTTTCCAGATGGCCGGAAATTATACACTGTTTTGTAAATTTGATATCGTTATCATCATCATCTTTATATAACAACCCTTGGAGCAAACTCAGTCATAGACAACTTCCGCATTTATAGAGAAGGGAAATAATAGAATAATTTAATATATCTCCCTGGATAGAGTTAGAGCCTCAGAGGTACCAACTGTACGTAGTACAATAAATAAAGAACTCAGTCAAAATGTTGCAAATATTTCATTAGAAATAATGGTATGTAACTGATAACATGATCCTGTCACGCTCAATTTCTGCTTAGTTTTCAAGTCTAATTACTATCATATATTATATAAAACTTATTTTTTAAGTTACTAAATTCATATATTAGAATCCCAAATTCTAAAAAAACCCCCAAAAAACCCGAATTTATTCGAAAGAAATTTGTTTGTATATCCTGACAAAATCTTCATAATAATTATATCTAACTGTAAGCAATGCCATTCACTTTTTATAATGATTTTCCAAATAAATTAAAATCAAGTTACAAGTTATTATTGTAGTACACATGACTTTATAAACTATAGAGGGAGCTATTGCATGAGAAATGTTTAACAATTTAACATTTCGCTGAATATAGTACGTCGTCTGTTCCCACCACTCGTGACATGAAAGGCACTTCTGTCGAATGCTTAAAGTTGGTTATTCAGTCAGTAATTCACATTCTATCAAAGAGAGAGTAACAAATATTAAACAAAAAAATACTTTCTGATTTTATTTGATATTAATTACTTTTATGTATTTACGCCCTCTACACCTTTACAAACGTTATAAAACTTGACCGACACATATTATTATTATTGTCCTGAATGTTTCGGTGTTAATAGGTGTATAGGCCTACTTACAGAACATGCCTATTATGTTTCAGAAAAATTGATATGGGTGACGTCGACGCCACAAAAGCTTATCATATTAAAATCTGACTTACCTGTGTATTCCACATGAGATGAAATATTAATATGGGCAAAATATTAAGTAGAAGTGAGCCCTCTATCAGAATATAGTTTTAACTGAATATGTTTTGCAAAGTACTTCACTCAGTTTCTGGATGAGTGTTTTCATTTCATTTGATTGTTCAGCGTTTGGAGAGGCGCCCTGCATTTTGCGCTATATTAAATTGAACTTATTAGTATTATCATGAATCATTCTTGATTAATGAAAATGGTAAAAAGTTGGTATTTGCAGGAATTTTCTCTATAATAGGTTCCTTTTAAGGAAAATGAACGAATTCAATTAAAATAATCTATCTTTATACTCTGTATTGTATTTGATGCTAAAATACGTACTTGCTTTGAATGATACCGGTAACCGCCGAACTCAGACATTATAATGTACAGTTAAGAATGATAAAGGATACGCGTTAAAATGCGTTATATTTATTTACCTTTATAAAACATTACATAATTATAAACGTATTATTCAAATTGCACAAAGAGCAAGACTAAATAAAACAAGTTGCATTATTTTAACCATGATGCGGCGGCCACGCAAAAATTGTACGTTCTCTCGTTCTTTCATGACTCTTACTAGGATTGATTTACTTTACTTGTTATAGTTAGATCTATATATTATTTTAATATTGCATAAGCATTATAAATTCAAATACAAACATATTGTTATTTAGATAGGCCATCTATGAAATGCATCTTACATGCCCACTATCTCTATTAATAAACTTACTAAATTTCTGTCATTTGATTGGACGATTGTGGTTTACACGGTGTTTGATAGATGGTATTATCACCTAAATAGATTCCGGTCATTTTGATTGGACGATTAAGTTATATAGAGGGTAAAAGGTACCTTCTTTAGAAGTTATTTTAAAAGACAACAAATAGGTATCATAACCTATCCTAGGCCTTTCAATCTGAATGTGAAAGGTCAATATAACCTTTGATCTTTCACATTTGAAATTAGTTGTACCATTGCATTCATAAACATTCATTATTATTTAACGGCCCGCGTAAAGTCTAACATGCGCCGCCTGTTGTTTTGCAACAACTACAGTATTAACCGCAGGGAGATGTGACATCTTCATCGGGTAAAATATTCAATTCTATTTTCATTTCATAAATTATCTGTACCATCCAATTCATAAATATTCATTATTTTTATAATATTGCATAAGCATTAAATTCAAATACAAACCACCCATTCTTTAGACCATCAATTATAAAATGCATTATCAATATACTAGGTGGTCTGTCTACTACGTTTAAAGGAAAACCAATTATCCAAAAAAAGTATGTTTATCTGAATCTGCTGTGTATTAAGAATATTATGAATAATATAAATAAATAGATAGTACAAGTAGGTTAAAAATAATCCCTTTCGTATAGTTTAGTATAATTATCTTGTTATATATATTATAAATAAAATTTAACAGGCCTATACATTGCTTTTGGTTTCAAAACCTTGAACTTTGTAAAATAAAAAGCAACTCAGCAATATTTAAATGTTTTGTGTCGAGGTTTCACTGTGCCTTCAAATCATTAAAAACAACACGATCCATTTCATAAAATAAATACAATTTAGACCCTTTTCCCGTAAAGAATTGACAAGGAGACGAGTTGAAAGTAGATATCATAACATACCTGAGTAGATCATTGTCACTTGATTGGAGGAGTGTGCTTGTCACGTAATTTTTAATAATTTTTCACAAGGCCTATGCATTCTATAGCCGCAGTGCAAATGATCGCGAGGAGCATGACTTTATACCCTCAAACCGCAAAGTGCCACTTTTAATAGTTAGGGAACATTTAACCACTAATAAGGAGTTTTCGAGGCAAAAAAAACCCTAAAAAAACATTTTAGTATTTCATTTTACATTGTTTATGTCCTATTTCAAAATCTGGATCCAGGATTAGTAACGTTTCACAGCAATTTGGCTTTTAATGTGTATGTGCACTAACTATGGAAATGTGGCGATACTATGGAGGCCAGGGAAAATGGGTGTGGGTTATGGAACAGTGTGCTTGTATTTACACAGTATAAGTTACTGTCTGTATAAATACAAGGAGAATCTGAATGTGGATTCTATCGACAATGAAAACTATCATGCATTGGACAAAGCCAGAGAAAAAAATATACTGTTAAATTTAATCAATTTTGTTGTTTTTGTGATGGAAAATCCTTTTAATGGAGTTTGAATCAACCATTTGCCACATTCAAATGTCCGTCCCTTTAATAGGTGTCCTCTTAATGGTGGTGGTTTTTGTTTGAAAACAAAATAAAAATGATAGTAATAGGTTACGCAATGGAATGTGCACAAGTTTTTGGATGTCTGATTGCAATATTGTCCTTACTTCATCGACTTGCACGGTTTATCATATCATAGAACTCCTTCCTGTGATTGTCGTCGGTTCTTGCTAATTGTTGCAGTATCGTTTTTAATAGATCCTCTAATTCTGTATCTAAAATATTTTCAAATCCCGACCCAGTAGTATTAAAAGATGTTTCTTCATTTTCGGATATTGTGTAAAGATCAGGAATTGCTAAAATTGTACCCCTACGACTCGCTAAATCGGCTGGAATGGAGAAGCTACTATTGCCACTACATGATGCTATAGAAGCTCTTCTCAACTCCATCAAGACTAAAACTCTTTTTACAGCTCCCCAAAGTCGCGAGCGTACACTCTTTGATAATTTGTTCCTTTGATAACGCCTGGTTGTCGCTTTAAAAATTGCAGCTAAGACACCTAATCCAAGAAGAAGATACAAAATAATTACAATTGCATAGAAGGTGTGCTCTGCTGTTTTTGAACTAGATCCCTCACTTCTGGAACCCTCAGCAATTTCAAGATCACCAAAGCCGATTGTACTTAACGTAATAAACGAAAAGTATATTGCTTGAATAAAACTCCAATCGTCTTCAAGTAAATAAATGAGTAAAGAAGGCAGAATTAAGATAACACTCGATACCAGAGCACATGTAATAAATATTATCAAATTATTACGTAATCGAGGAGCGCTTATAAAACGTATCAAACAAGAATTCAGCCTTAAGACAAAATCTTTGACTTTTCCCTCGAACAAGTCTCCGATAACGGATAGTAGCCATCCTGTCAAAGGGATACCAAAAAAAGCGTACGCCACACATATCACCTGGCCTTCGTTGGTTTTTGGAGTTATATACCCATAACCTGCAAGATAAAACATAAATCAGACAGTGGTGTGTTTGTTAGGATAGTTTAAGTGACATTTCTTGATTAAAATAAATCAACAAAGATGTGAAATTAGCTGTTTACATAAAGTTCATCCTCTATGTCACGTGAGTATTATACAGTTGATATACTTTTAAATCAATGTAAAATATAAAATTACAAAATCTACGATTTACAGTTTGTTGATGTTTCATTGCAGAAAAACTATTATTATAACCTTGAAGTGGCGATTAAATTTAATAACATGCATGACATTATAAACTAATAGGCCTAATAAGTAATATGCCTTAAATATTCCTTTCTACACTAAAACTTATATATTTTTAATACAAAAATTGTGTTGGAACGCGATACTGAATGTCTGAAAGAAACTTAGGCAATGTGATAATCTGGGAAAGAGGTTTGAGACTATCTTGAAAGATTAAAAAACAGTTTGTTTGAAGTAAGCTGATGATAAAAATGTTGTAAAAATATGGTAATCACTATAATCTTTAACACTCTAAGACCATATTTCTACAACACACACTCATCATCAGCTTACTTCTAACCAGCAATTTGTTTAAAACATAGACGGCTTAACCTGGAAAATGACCCGTCGTCAAGAAAAGTGTGCAGGCAAATCTTAGGTATACTTTTGGTGTATTGTTAAATAACCATTACTATTTTATTATGGTAATTCAAATGAAGATTGTTGGGACTCCATGACCATTATCTTTTGCTTCAATTATACGATACGATCCCTAAATGTCAAGAGAGGTAACTTAATTCTGCAATTCAACAGAACTAAACAACGTAACGGAATAGAATAAAGCAGTATCAAGAAAATTGATTGAAATAAAAACACACAAAACTCAGTTAACTTACTTAGATTCTAACATTAGCATTATTTGTGTTTGTACATTTTCCCATAGCAAATACATTGGTTGTTATACACACTTTAATAACTAAAACATTAAGTTCTAGGCCTATAGACATACAGTACTACTAATGATAATCAGCTAGCGTTTGGCCGTAACTCTCGACTTAGTAGAAGGCGTCATATTTCATAATTAAAACGTTACAGTTTATAAGATTAATTACCATACTGATAATCATAAACGGGAACGGGACACACTTTCACCATATACAGCACATACTTCAGCAGTCATTTAGGGTAAACGGCCATTTGCTGATGCTGCTTCTTTTGTAAACCAAAACTAACAATTGCATTGGGCAAACCATCTTACAATGTTTGTCTTTAACAAGGCCTATTTTAGTATTTTAAATGTCAATAGGTTATTGTGCTTTTAAGTAAGAGTCATGAACATAACAAATAGATTGATATATCATGTTGACAAGGTAATTCTATAAAGTTAACACAATCATGGTACAATCAAGAAAGAGTGCACATTTCATTTTTTTCTGGTACAATTTCATCTAAATTTAAAGACACATTATTAAGACTCTAATATTTACGTATTATTTCTATTTTTAGTGACTTGTATGTCTACAAACGGTTCGTTATGATAATGTTGCAAAACAGTTGGCAAAGCAGGTAATCTTAAACTCAGCAGTTGTGCTTCTAACCACAAAGTGGAGAGTTGACAAAATACGTAGAGGCGTAAATCGCGCTTGACCATTTAAAAAACACAATCATTTTAATGACCCGAACGTTTTATATTCGCCTGGAATAACGTATGTTGGGGATTAGGGTGACGGTGGACAAAAGAAAACGCATCCTGAAGTAAGGGGATTAGGGTGACGGTGGACAAAAGAAAACGCATCTTGAAGTAAGGGGATTAGGGTGACGGTGGACAAAAGAAAACGAATCCTGAAGTAAGGGGATTAGGGTGACGGTGGACAAAAGAAAACGCATCCTGAAGTAAGGGGATTAGGGTGACGGTGGACAAAAGAAAACGCATCCTGAAGTAAGGGGATTAGGGTGACGATGGACAAAAGAAAACGCATCCTGAAGTAAGGGGATTAGGGTGACGGCGGACAAAAGAAAACGCATCCTGAAGTAATAATCCAAATGATTGCAATTTTTATAGTAGAATGGCGTTTATGCTTTAACTAAAATTTGATGATCATTGATTCACTATACAAATTGTGTGACAAACGTTAGTATGCTAATGCATTGCGTTTTATCGGCATAGGGGATCTATAAAATTAAAAGTAGACTATAGATAGTATAGCATTAATTGATTTCTTTTAAATGTATCGTGTAAGTAACACGCTTACAAGTAGAGTATGCCTATATTTGCAAATAAATTACACCGCATTCCTTGAAATATGTCACGTTAGTAAATGGCTGTTAGGACTTTGACTAATTACTACGTGACTCAAAATCATAAAGCAAATTAGATGTTCAAATAAATATCAACACACACAAGGTAATGAACGAGCGATGATAATAATTATAATGATGATGCAGACGATAGTGATAATTTGATTTGATAGTGATAATGATGATAGTAATCAGATGAGTAATGAGGAAGAATTTTATAGTGATAATGATGACGAAGACGGTGATAATGATAGTGATATTTATTATTATCTTTTTAACACGGTGATGATGACGACGACGACACTGATCATGAAGATAGTTATGATCCTTGGAGATGACGATGGTGATGAAGATGACGACGTTGATCATGATGTATGATCATTACTATGGAGATGATAATGACACTGATCGTGAAGATCGTTATGATCCTTGGAGATGAGGAAGGTGATAAGGATGGTGATGAAGACGACGATGGTGATCAAGATCATTATTATGCAGATGAAATTGATCATGAAGGCTTTGGTCATTATGATCTTTGAAGATGAGATTGATAGAGAATAGAATGAAAAAATGATGTTGGTTATGGCACATGAATACTATGTCCTTGATGATGTAATGATAACAATTAAAAATCAATGTTATTCTGTCAATATTAGAAGCGTATTTTGACGGCTTGTTAACTGAAATGTTATCTTTCAATTTCAATAATAAAGTGGTTTATTATTTATATTTTCCATAGTCATAAAGATTTTCTATTATATAATTCGGTAGGACTAACAAACAATGACATTCATCGTTGCCAATTAACATTACGTTGTTGAAATAAAACATTGGTAGATTTTATTACATTATATTCAAACGTTTTGGATACTAAATTATGATTTGTTTGGTAAAAAGATAATTGATTGCATGTAAACAACTCAAATAATGTATTTTCGTAAGCCTACCGTACTGATTTAATTTTAGTTGTTAGACATAAGAAAACAACTCAAATAATGTATTTTCGTAAGCCTACCGTACTGATTTAATTTTAGTTGTTAGACATAAGAAAACAACTCAAATAATGTATTTTCGTAAGCCTACCGTACTGATTTAATTTTAGTTGTTAGACATAAGAAAACAATTTAGAAAATAATAATATTCTTACCTATGGTAGTTATAGTTGTGGCACTGAAGTAAAGAGATCTTGGTAGTCTCCAGCGTGAATTATTAACAAACAAATC
Organism: Antedon mediterranea; assembly: GCF_964355755.1. Taxonomy (NCBI): domain Eukaryota; kingdom Metazoa; phylum Echinodermata; class Crinoidea; order Comatulida; family Antedonidae; genus Antedon; species Antedon mediterranea. The sequence goes on along the minus strand of NC_092679.1, from coordinate 24,760,865 downwards.
ATTCGACATAAATATAGCGCCATTGTTTTCAGCTTCTATCAACTTCTGGATAAATGCATGAAGTTGTTTACGCTCAACACAAGTGTTATTTTCAAGGAAATAATCCAATTCATCAAAGAACAACCGGCGTGTTTTCTTCTCGTGTTCACTCTCACAGAAGCTAAACGTGAGTCCACCGACAAATAAATATGCATAAAATGAGATGAGAAGCACGATGAGTCGCCGTGCTGCCTGTTTCATATCTTCCAACAAAGTGTATTTAAATGGTAGCTGTATGAATCATTTTAGCGCGCTCAGTTGATTCGATAATAACCGACTTTGTCGTTTGGAAATACTCGTTAACCAATAACATTACTTGCCGCATAAATCGTACACGACGAGTAACAATTATATGGAGAGAAAAGTCACTGATGAAAATGTTCATGCTGGGTTTTGTTTTATATAGTATACCCGGAAGCGTGCAATCACCATTTGAATTAAAAAACTAAAAAGGCGTATCATTTTTCCTTCCTTTATAATTATATTTATTTTTGATAATTTCTTTAAAACATATAAATTATTATATTATGATGAAATAAACATACGAAATGAATATTTCACAAATATTACTGTACATTATATTTTCTTATGCTAAAAGTGGGTCGGAGGTGACGTGATGCGTGCAAGACGCAGATTCTTGCGTGACATGCACCAAGAGATGACCAACCGAGAAAGAATGCAAGCGTAGACATTAAAACCACGCACCAACAACGGAATGGTCACTTTAAAAATAATTTAGTTGGCAAGATTTTAATAAGTGCATTTTATGCAACAATATGTCAGAGCATGTCACCATGTCAGAGCATAATTTGCTAAAAAATACATTGAATTGTTCCATTCGTTGTATTATTACAATGGATGTTTAATATCTTACCATTCAAATTCAAAATCTATATGGTTTCCGAAAACACCGAAACTGCGCTGTAGTCCGTTCGCATTAAACGCGAAAATGTATGAAACGCGTCTCAAAACTGGTAGTGCGTTCGCATTTAACGCGAAAAAAAATTTAGTGTATAAAACGAGTTTCACTCAAAGCAGCAGCACAATCGACCATTATGTAGTATATTAGCTAAACATGCCATATAAAAAGTATTTATAAGAATATTTTTTTACTATATAAAAACAAGTAATCTACAATTTGTTATTGCATAATTTCATTGACACTTTATAAACTTATTTAAGTTAAATTGGACGAAGCATGCAAGGTAGTCGAGTTTAGAAAATGATTTGAGGTTGAATGAATCTTGGAATCAATTTGAACCTGTCACGTATGTCCACAGAGGCTTAAACATTAATTAATCCATATTGATTTCAGAAACATTATATGCGTTAACATTACAAGCACGCTTGGTTAGTTTCCACCAATCGATTCCTTGGCTTGCTATTCAGTATAAAATGTTACTCTGGAATATTAATGGTTGTTACATAGGCATAGGATGTCGTGACCCCAAGCAATCTTCCACCTAAATCAAAAGTGAAGAGTGGTGATAACGGAGATATTTGCACCCATCATGTTGCGATTCTAGGTTGATTATTGTTTCATATATAATGGCTATTCACTCGCAAAAGACTGAAAGGGATTTTTAGTCGATTGTTTTCCGAAAATAATGAGAAAATAGATCATAAAAGCAACAAAATTAGCATGTAAACAAACGCAGTGTCATATAAGAAATATTGAAGAAGGTGACATTTCAATTTTTGTTATTGTTATTTAATTTAAAAAAAGAAGTTAAGAAAGTGTTGTTTATATCATGATAAATATACTTCTGAATTAAATGCAGACAATCGAACGTCAATACTTTCTCAATTTACTTCATTTCCTTTTACTAAATACTGTATTTCATTTGTTATTTATAAACAATTTGAATTCTTTATGATTGTTTACATTTATGTTTTACCTTTCGAATTGAAAGACATTATTAAAGCTCTGTCCACACTATCAAACTAGTTTGACAAAAAAAGTGTGATGTGCCCAAATATGGTAGTGATAAACCCAAATATGGTAGTGGTATGACATTATCTGTCCATATATGGGCACATCACATTTTTGTTGGTCACATACAGTTTGATAGTGTAGACAGCAGCATACTTCTGTTTCTTTTTAAACAGTAATAGCATTTGCTGGATTTACAAAGGCATTTAAGCCTACTTTAATCTTTGACAATTTTCAATAAATTGTTAAAATCAAGTATTAAAACTGGGATGGAGAAGATCTATCTAACTAATTAATGAAAAATTGTTCTAGACTGAAAATCTGAAGAAACAAAACTTGTGTCTGAGGTAGTAAATTTGGAAAGCACAGAATGGTATCGTTGGCTATAGAGTATCACCAAGCATCTCCAGGTTGAATTTGTGTTTGAAAAACTGATGTAACTCTTTAGCTCGACTTTGCGAAATGTTGGCCTTCTTTTCAAGCTTATCTGGAGTACTGTTCATAATGAAGAAAAAAAATGAAATAATTTCTCTAATTGAATAAATTATTGATTTGGAATAAATAAGAAAATTTGATAAATACAATCTTACCAAGAAATTAATTCACTGAATGTGGAACAATTCTTTGAAAGACACACGGCACCGGCAAAATTAAAAAAAGGTATAGAAAGACAAAGCTTGAATATCTATAGAAAAACAAAAAAGATTCAGTTTACATAATAATTATGAGGATAATGACAGTAATTAGTTAATAATACTGTAATTTTGTTTATTTAGGGTTTAAGGGAAAATGAATGGAGTATTCAATGAGAAGTGTAACCTGCAAAAACCAGCCACATGTATGATTTCAATTCAATTCAACATTTTTTCATCAAATGCCATACAAATAATACAAAGCATAAAATGAGGACCAACCTACAAGTAAACTTGTTTCAGTTAACACTTTAACATGGTTACACAAAATAATAAGAACAAGAATATGAAGCATCAGTAATAATATATAATAAAAATGAAATGTTCAATATTTAAAGTAAAAGATATTTCTTTAATTCTTTCTTAAATTGAATGTTTGATTTAGTTAGATACAGCAAGAAGAATTGTGGTAGTTTTTTTGCAATATCTTTAGAAAATGATAGCCAAGATTTGATAAACATACCATGTAAAATATCATATCTCAATGTACGAAATCCACACAAAGGATCATTATTTTAGTTACAGTTATGACACTCAATACTTGAGTAAATATGAAATTGAATATTTTAATTACGGATGTATGGTTTACATTACATTACATTGTTGCTGGCAGTAAGAGCAGTAATGTCATCATCAAGTGTTGACGACAATAATAAATAGCTTTTACTGTACTTAATACATTAATTATAGACACATTGTTGACATTATCCTAAGTACAGCTAGTGTTTTAGGTACACAACATGAAACTACATTAACTTAAGACCCATTATTAGGAACGGTTTATTCTCCGTTTGTACAAAGGTTTATTCAATGAGAAAGAAATATATATATATGTAATTTTTACAGTTTTGATAATAATTTGTTAATAAGCTTTGGTTGTGAGCAGACAATAAACATTAATGTATATCATACTATCAATTTTTATGCATAATATAATTTAAGTAATTGAAAAGTTATCAAATTACACTATAAGGTCATTTGCCTGGTTTCAACTTTATCAAACCAGATTCAAAGTTTTCACCAGGAGAAGTTTAGATGATCAACACATGCAAGATGCAAATTGATACGCCCTCATTTGATCCCTGGTGTGCGTGCATACAATTGAGGGACTAGTGCTGTTCCGCCGTACCACACCTAGAGTGTGTCTAATGGTTAGGACATCTGCATATTAAGCAGAAGGTTCCAGGTTCAAATCTCAGTTGGGGACCACCTTTTTCATTCTCACGGCTTTCATCATCTTTATCGTTTCCAAAATATATAATATATTTCAATATATATTTGAAATATTTGAAAAATAATTAGCAAATAATTTCACTGGAAATTCAGTAGAGAATAAGTTCAAGATTCCAGGTTATTATTCTCCAGTCACCTTACACCATCAGAAGAATTTTACTGAATATAATATCATGATACTTCCAGAGGGATTATTTTACCAAATTATGCCAAAAGACGATTAGCTGTACTAATGACACACATTACTTTTCAATCAAAGTATTTAGAAGAAAATATCTTACAAACTGCAGATATCAATAAGTCGTTACATAATGTAAAATAACTCAAACTACATTGAGCAAAGAATTCAGATGATTAGTCAGTAACTTGTAAGGTATCCAGATTCTAGGTTATTTGAAATTATCCAATTGTTAATTAAAAAAAATAAAACAGAATCTTATCTCTTCCCTTGTTGATTTATCACCTGTGGGTGGCCAGTACATATTTTCTTGTAGGAATATAAAATATAAACTTTACCAATAATAAAGTTCATAACTAAGAAGTCCATTTTGATGCGATATAATTAATGTTTATCAGATGAAACAATAACAAGCTGTCATATTACTTTGAATGAAGAGAGGTTGATGAAAAACATGATTCATATTTTATTCAGATATAAATACTCTGCAACAGAATGAAATGCTAAACATTTGTGTTTTTTAATTATAATTAAAAACAATTTAACGAGTTTATTAGTTGACCATAATGAACAATTTTATTGCTAAAACACTAGTACTGACTGTACTAGTAGTAAATCTATTGTCAATTGTTTTTATTGTACATTAAGTAATTAAAAATCTTTATGAAATTCAATCCACACTTATTTTAATGTTTTCAACAAATGTACATTTATATTGCAGACTCAATTCTATTGCAGAAAAGAAAAGGTACATCGAAAGTACATCTGCTTGGTTTATACACTTTGCATATTAACATTCTCATTTGTCAAACTGTTTTATGTAACAAATAAATAATCTTGCATGTTTATTGCTTCATTTAGGTGCAATCTAAGGAAACGATCTAATTAAACGTCTCATCAGACATGCAAAATAAAAAGTGCAGCTACTCGCTATTCTAGTGGAAGGAAAATTGCAAGTTTGTATTTCAAAATCATCATTACTTTCAATTTCCAAAGATTGAGAACCATTTTATTACAGCTACTTTTAATAATCTAACAACATAATAGAAAGGAGACGTGTAAAATTGATCTCTTATGTTTGACCTTTGACCTTTACCAGGTTTTATGACTTAAGTTAAGCACTGTAGTAAGTACAGTAGTAGGTTTCATTGAATGCTGCTTTGCTTGTCATGGAAAGGTATTCAACAGTCTAATCACGTATTCATTTATTGATAAATTATTTATTCATTTATACAGGACATTATAATTATTAACATTTTCATGATAATAAACTTAGAAGAACTTATAGAAATTATAATAATTATTTGTAACTAGATGGCACGCTCGCTTCGCTCGCGTACCATCTAGGTCGTGCCCACAGATGGTTCTCGAATACACAGTATTTCCAGCGAGAAAAAAATGGAGATTTCAAATGTACGTACTGCAGGACTATAATACATTGTCGTTTACAGAAACGAATAAATATACACAATGATTTATGTAGTCAACCAAAATTAGCACCCTGGGAATTACTTCTGAGAGAGAAACAAAATGAGTCAAATTTTTTTATTTGGACTCATTTAAACAAACCCAATTTGTGTTTTGTATGTAACATTAAGGGTTGAGGGATGGGGGAAGAAGATAGGTACAAAGAGGAAACATTTTAAAATATATTCTTATCCACTCAGTAACGAAATATTGTTTTAAATGTTTTATAGGCCTATAAATAATATACCACTAAATACAGTAAAACATTTACGATTTAATACGGTACTTTGTTAAAACTCTCACTGTCATAGTCGATTGAAATAGTAAAGTACATGTAACGATACACCACTACGACGTTTATATATTTTTAAATTATTAATTAATACAAACGTTGAGAAGCAACTGTCAGTAATAACGTTTATTTGTTTGTATATTATATGTTTATAATCTAACAGTAGGGCCTACCCACACTCACAGTAATAAAGTTTATTTGTATTTATTTTTATATTACATCTAACAGTACCAACACTCACAGTAAGAAATTTGCGATTCAAATTGCGATCAAAAGTGGTTAATACCTTTTAACAGTATTGTACAGCATTGCAATACTATTTATGTTTATTCTCCAAGGGGGCCCATAAATCTAAATATATGCCTCTATGGTTAAACCAAATAATTTGGAATGTTTATTTGTATATTACAGTATATGTTTATAATCTAACAGTAGGGCCTACCCACACTCACAGTAATAAAGTTTATTTGTATATATTTTTATATTACATCTAACAGTACCAACACTCACAGTAAGAAATTTGCGATTCAAATTGCGATCAAAAGTGGTTAATACCTTAACAGTATTGTACAGCATTGCAATACTATTTATGTTTATTCTCCAAGGGGGCCCATAAATCTAAATCTATACCTGTATGGTTAAACCAAATAATTTGGAATGTTCCATTCATCACAAATCAATACATTTGTAAAAACGTATATTAAATGTATCAAAATAGTATTTTTTAAAGAAAATCGGCCTGTCTTCAACATTATGATGCTGTACTCGAACTGTTCAACCGGTTTTCAGCTATTAAAAACAATTATCGTAGGAGGAGATAGGAAAATGCGAAGCCTCCTCGCATTTTTGTGGCGGGTATTTTTCAAGATGGACATCTATTAGACAGTGTATACCACGATCGGAAAACACCCCTATTTGGGGCAAATCGTTGAACCTAAATTCGTTTTAATCGTCAATAACTAATTATCTAACTTAATTTAATTAGTAAACAGGGTTACATCAGGTGGTTAAAATCAGTACCGAAAGTACGAACCAACTTTATATACCATCGAGTAAAAATTCTAGAAGTAAGGCGTGATTTACCGAATTTTGCCCTTACGTAAATTTATATATAGATAATATTGGTGTAGTGTATATCCTGGGAAAAGTAAACTGTGGTATATACAGATGATTCTCGCAAGCTTTGGAATAAGATATTTTGACATGCAACTATATATTATAATGGTAGACAACACTCTTTAAAAAAATGTTTATATACTGTTTTTATTTAAATATTTTGGCCTCTCTCTCATTTGGGCTATTTTTTTGGTTGTGTCTGCTTTTTACTGAATAAGTATTTCTTGAATAAGTTTTGTTGGCAAATAATGTTTAACTTCAGTTATGTATGTTGTATAACTGACTGAGTGACAAGAATTCATAAACCATGAACCAAGATCATTTCATTAAATGTGACAAACTTTACATACAATTTATTCAAATTTGAATGTTGGATGTTCTTAATAATAGCATTGTTATCAATATTAGTGTTTTATAACTACATCCCTTTAGCTTATGTGACATTCCTGAATATGTTACTGATCTTGTACAAGAATTACTGTATCATTAAAGAGTAATCTATACAGTATATGACCAAGTTTAATCCAATGCGCACATATATAATCTACTTCAATTTCTGGTTTATCAAAAGTAATCCCCAAGTAAAAATTAAAAATTAGGCCTAATAGACAGAGTTGTGTGTATACTATATGACACAAAATAGACAGAATTCAGCAAAAAATTTTCTTCAGTAATCTTTATCTATGCGGATATAACATATTTGTTGTACATGGCATTGTGTGGATAACTAGCTAGAGAGCTAGAGAGTTCAAATCTAGTTGTATTTGATTTCACTACCATATCCCGTTGTCAAATACATTTTTCCATTGACTTTAAGCTTTAGAATTAAGGATTAAGAGAGTTTGACATACCTGCTCTTGTTTTTCTGTCAACTTTTCCAATAATTGGATTGAGAAGCCTTTCCTTGATTCCATGTAAGTCAAATCTGCTAACACAGAAGCTGTTTCATCTGGAATATAAACAACATTTGCATTATAAAACTACCTGACAATATAACTAATGCAGCATGTTGGTACAGGGGAGCCTGATTGTTTTTATTTTGATTTATTGTGACATATTTTAAACAAGTATTGTATTAGGAAATTAAGATATAAAAATGCAAAATTCTTTTTCAACATTTGAGCTGCTCAAGAAAAGTTTATAAATGAGCATCATTTCATACAGATTGTTATGATTAATTTTGGAAAGTGAGTGAGGTTGTTGAGCATAAAAAAACAAGCATTCACATAAATAAGGATTGTGATTTAGTTGAATACAATATATGTATGAATAGTTTTGTATATAATTTAATAAGATATAAATCCGTTACATTAAAGCCCTTTTTATCATATCTCCAAGAGTATGCTAACTGCTATCCATCAATTGTTGGATTAATCTCACAACATCTCCAAGAGTATGCTAACTGCTATCCATCAATTGTTGGATTAATCTCACAACATCTCCAAGAGTATGCTAACTGCTATCCATCAATTGTTGGATTAATCTCACAATATCTCCAAGAGTATGCTAACTGCTATCCATCAATTGTTGGATTAATCTCACAATATCTCCAAGAGTATGCTAACTGCTATCCATCAATTGTTGGATTAATCTCACAATATCTCCAAGAGTATGCTAACTGCTATCCATCAATTGTTGGATTAATCTCACAATATCTCCAAGAGTATGCTAACTGCTATCCATCAATTGTTGGATTAATCTCACAGAATATCACACAATTGGTTTTATATTCAGAATCACATTTTTTTTTCTCTATAAAATTTTCCTAGCAATAAGTTTACAACAACTGGCTTTTTTTTTTATCGTGTCCCCGACTTTTATTATTATTTATTTATTCATGCCTTTTTAAATTTGTATTTTTGTGTGTTTTTACTGACTGTGTGTGTCCATTTTATTATGATAGCTTTTATATCATTATGATTATATTATTATTATTATCATTATTCAACTAATTCATCTTTTTTTATAGTCTCTGTTAATTTAAATATTTTTATGATTTAAAAGTTGTAAAATCAGAAATATTGTTAATACTTGATTATCTGACTAGTAAACTGAACCAATTTTATTTTCAAACATGGTTGACAGAATGTCACTACATGTATTAAAAATATTGTTTTGTTTATAAAATGTCATAATTTGTCAGTGGATGGAAAGTTTAAGACAGGGTGTTATGACCAGTTTGTTTGTACAATAATGGAAGGGTTCAGTTGGCTATTTGAGGTACTATAATGAGGTACTAACCAAAATTGTACTGTACTGTTATGGGAAAGGGTTGTGGGTTAGAGTTGGTGCTTTTTGGGTTGGGATTGATGGTGGGGGAGTAAGGTAATGGAGTAAAAACAAACTGGTTTAAAATGGAATGAAAAGTGTACCCACTTGTTTTTTATTATTAAACTATAAACCTAATTTCATAATGATTAACAAAACTTTAGTACATCAGTTGTGAAGAGTTGGGTTTTATCCTGGTGCCTTAGTAGATCAGTTGTGAAGAGTTGGGTTTTATCCTGGTGCCTTAGTAGATCATTGTTGCACACAATATAAAAGTAATCACCTATTAACCTGCATTAAGTGTGCTTTAAAATGTTATATTTTAACAAATATAAAACATAATTACCTATTGAATCAGTGAAGAGTAGCTTTAAGTGTGTTCTGATTAACTGGGAGAGTGTCCTATCCAAGTACTTGGTACGATTACTGTCGATCAGAAATAACGTGCAAGGAAAAGCATAAAACAAATTAAGAAAATTAAGTTAATAATACAAATCTTATTCATTCATTCATTAGTGGAACATTACTTCTATTTATTGTCATTTGCATATAAAATGTATAGGAAATATGTTTTCTCTAAGAACAGATAAATGAAAAACAAAAACAATTACCAAATGTCACATCACTCTCGTACAGTATACGGACAATTGTACTCAAATCATGCAAAATATTCTTATTAACTAGGAATTTTTAATGGGGGGTTGAGGTTTCAATTTGACCATGTATCGAAAATCATTGATTCAAGGCCCGTTCATATCGAACTTAGGGCGAGATAAATTTACTAGATTAACGAGATGATGTCGCCATAACTTCGATGTGAACGAATTATTAGGGCGAGATGAAGGAATTTCCTCGACTACGGTCAGTCAAGGCCATCGCCTCGACGGAATAGTAAATCCACTGGTAAAGCTAGAAAACGATTAAGGTAATTAACACAGCATGAGGCATTCAGAATTGGAGGTCACCAATACACCAATCAGATTAAAGCAAATTTCAACTTTGACATATAAACATCAACAAATTAGCTTTATTTCTAAAGCACATATTAACCAAGAGCGACGATCTGTCATATTACTATTTTAAAACTTATTTCAATACATCTGTACCGCATTCATCATTCAAAAAGTAAAAGCGAAGACAAAAAATGTTACATCTAGGCTTGTATGTAAAAGAAACATGATCTCCCCAAGTTCGCGCTGTTCCTCGGCATATCGTAGGTATCTGAGCCGTCGTCGTTGTTGCATCATTCGCTGGGATTCCATGCAGCTAGAAACGAACTCAACTAACGCAAACAGCAGCAAAGCAGTACCTTCATCTAGTTCAGTGTCGTGTCGTCATTAATCATTTGTAAAAATATAGGTAAAAACCCCGATAATAATAATAACTGAGGAAGCATTGTGTCGACGGATCGTTAAGCAGTACTCGAAAAGAAGAAGAAGGTGGTAGAATGGGTGCGTATACACACAAGGAATAGCCCACAATAAAGTGCCCCAACCTGTTCAACTGTACTTCCTGTTTGTGTCGGCGGGGTCGCGAGCACGTGATGCTTAAGTTATCTCGCCCTAACATGAGCCGTCGAACGCAATTTAATGAATTTAATCGAATTACCGCTCTCGTAAAATTGAACTAGATCAGTACTTATCTCGCCCTAAGTTCGATATGAAACCAACTTCAGTGTCAATTTCACACTTTCTGTCTTCTGGTCTTATCCCTAATGACTATTTTAAGTATAAAGTACAGCAGGATTTAACTGAATAATACTACCACCTGCTTTAGATAATTCTTTTTATATAGAGTAGCCACATTTACGAGCATTGCTCTTTTGTTTTTCCCACCGTATTTGCTTTATATTAAATTTCAATGTTATCATATCATCACATGTATGATTCGGAATTAAATAAAGTTGAAACTTGAAGTCTGCTATACTGCTTTAGCTGCAATAAATGGTATATAGAGGAAAAAATAAATTGAAAATATTATTTGCTTTTCTAAAGTTAACTTTTATTCAATTTAATCACCGTTTCACATCTGGAATCAAATTTCATGACAAGGCGTTGTAAAAAAGTGTTTTGGCTGGAACTGTTTACCAATCAAATTGCAGAAATATTGTAATAGTAAATATTTTCAGTAGCCTCTAATTTAACTGTTTACTGATCAACCATTCTACTGTTTATAAATGCAATATTTAGTATTGATGAATATATTGAAATGGAAGATACACAACTCTCAACATATGTTATTGTGTGTTTACTTTAGGTAAACATCATAAAAACAAAATATTGTACTAGCATGTCAAATCTAATAATCATAACTTGATTTCACATTATATGAGAAGAATTTTAATTAAATTTCACAATTCATTCGATTTAATTGAATTAAAATACTGTAAATGAATTAGCATACAGATGCTGAATCTGGACAATGGCGTCTAAGGCACTGTTTCTGCTGCCAAACCAATAAAGCATATAATACGGTATTTTAGAATACTGACATACATATTAATATACAGTATATTTTTGGCAGAAGAAATGGTGCTTTATAAAAATTATACCATATAACATATTTTCCCCACCAAATTTGTAGTTAACAACATACTGTATTTAAAAATGTACTGTAACTACACCACCCAAAAGGTACAGAAATTGGGGTACTAAAATATGGTATCAATTATATTTTAGACTATATACTGTATTTCGATGATATGCAACAGGCCCTAAATTTAACTGATTGGCTATTTCTGGCAATATAAACTCATTATCAATCATTTCTATATTTAAAATTCAATGTATTTAGTTTTCTCAACACACAAAATCTGTTTATTCAAAATACAATGACATCAAATGCAAATTATTTTAACCACTCAAAATAATAAATTACCATGCCAACAGCAACAAAAATATTCTAATTTTTACATTGTCCTGAAAACTAATAAATCAAAGAGTTTAAGCAGGAGAAGTCATAGAAATGATTACTATTGTCTGATATTAATGCTTTTATTTTAGACATAAAAAATTCATTTTATTACAATTGCTTTGATTTGATGTCTGTAGAATTTGTACTGTATAAAATAATAACAACAAATACAATTACTATCCATTAAAACATTTTGACAAAAGACTAAAAAAGACTAAAATGTTATCATATTTGTATGCTCACTCTAACCATCTTCTTTCTTTACTACTATAACATAGGTTTTTGGGCCATCTTGATAACATATTTTATTGAAGTTTAATTTACTCATTAAAACATTTGATATTTGAATTAATAATAATCATAATAATGAATATGTAATCAATTTAATGTGAGCATAAGGATGCATTCTGAAGGTTTGGCACATTTTAGATAGCCATGTTTTATAAAATGTTTAAATACAGTAAACCAAGTGAACATTGACAGGGACCTAACCAAGTGTTGCATTAATAGCAAATTTGCTGGATCATTCTTCCTTTAATAAGTATATGTGAAAATCTATCTATAGTTTCATGCAACGTATGCTGAATAGTTGTAATATTCTTGTGTTTGGAAACATTCATATGCTCCATAACTCAAAAATATACTGTAGATAGAGAAGTATCCTATATATTAAAATATACTGTAGATAGAGAAGTATCCTATATATTAAAATATACTGTAGATAGAGAAGTATCCTATATATTAAAATATACTGTAGATAGAGAAGTATCCTATATATTAAAATATACTGTAGATAGAGAAGTATCCTATATTAAAATATACTGTAGATAGAGAAGTATCCTATATATTAAAATATACTGTAGATAGAGAAGTATCCTATATATTAAAATATACTGTAGATAGAGAAGTATCCTATATATTAAAATATACTGTAGATAGAGAAGTATCCTATTAAAATATACTGTAGATAGAGAAGTGTCCTATATATTAAAATATACTGTAGATAGAGAAGTATCCTATATATTAAAATATACTGTAGATAGAGAAGTATCCTATTAAAATATACTGTAGATAGAGAAGTATCCTATATTAAAATATACTGTAGATAGAGAAGTATCCTATTAAAATATACTGTAGATAGAGAAGTGTCCTATATATTAAAATATACTGTAGATAGAGAAGTATCCTATATATTAAAATATACTGTAGATAGAGAAGTATCCTATTAAAATATACTGTAGATAGAGAAGTGTCCTATATATTAAAATATACTGTAGATAGAGAAGTATCCTATATATTAAAATATACTGTAGATAGAGAAGTATCCTATATATTAAAATATACTGTAGATAGAGAAGTATCCTATATATTAAAATATACTGTAGATAGAGAAGTATCCTATATATTAAAATATACTGTAGATAGAGAAGTATCCTATATATTAAAATATACTGTAGATAGAGAAGTATCCTATATATTAAAATATACTGTAGATAGAGAAGTATCCTATATATTAAAATATACTGTAGATAGAGAAGTATCCTATATATTAAAATATACTGTAGATAGAGAAGTATCCTATATATTAAAATATACTGTAGATAGAGAAGTATCCTATATATTAAAATATACTGTAGATAGAGAAGTATCCTATATATTAAAATATACTGTAGATAGAGAAGTATCCTATATATTAAAATATACTGTAGATAGAGAAGTATCCTATATATTAAAATATACTGTAGATAGAGAAGTATCCTATATATTAAAATATACTGTAGATAGAGAAGTATCCTATATATTAAAATATACTGTAGATAGAGAAGTATCCTATATATTAAAATATACTGTAGATAGAGAAGTATTCTATATATTAAAATATACTGTAGATAGAGAAGTATCCTATATATTAAAATATACTGTAGATAGAGAAGTATTCTATATAATAAAATATACTGTAGATAGAGAAGTATCCTATATATTAAAATATACTGTAGATAGAGAAGTATCCTATATATATAAGCTTAGAAATATACTGTAGATAGAGAAGTATCCTATATATTAAAATATACTGTAGATAGAGAAGTATCCTATATATTAAAATATACTGTAGATAGAGAAGTATCCTATATATATAAGCTTAGAAATATACTGTAGATAGAGAAGTATCCTATATATTTAAGCTTAGAAATATACTGTAGATAGAGAAGTATCCTATATATTTAAGCTTAGAAATATACTGTAGATAGAGAAGTATCCTATATATTTAAGCTTAGAAATATAAACTGTAGATAGAGAAGTATCCTATATATTTAAGCTTAGAAATATAAACTGTAGATAGAGAAGTATCCTATATATTTAAGCTTAGAAATATACTGTAGATAGAGAAGTATCCTATATATTTAAGCTCAGAAATATACTGTAGATAGAGAAGTATCCTACAGTATATATTTAAGCTTAGAGTTTGCGATTTTTTTTCTTTTTCTGTTTGTTTATATGGATGAAATATTTCCAAAATAAAAGAGATTGAATTAGGGAACCAATAGGGGATCCAAAGGAGGGTATTATACCATTGATGATAAGTGCACATAGCAATTGTATCAGTACTTACATTATTCTTTTCTCTTCTGGTTTCTTAAGTCTATCTGTCTCGACAATTAAGCAAGGTCGGTCAAACAACTGACAAGCATAGCGTACCTGATCAATCAGTTTATTTCTATTGGCTCCATTAGCAAAATCTAGTTGTAAATGCAATAATTAGAAAAATTGTGATTTGTCTGAATACTGCAGCAGAAAGGAGTTAAATATTGGTTTAATTAACAGTATACTTTTGTAAACCAAGGTTGTTTTTAAAAAAATAGAGGAAAAGATAAATTGAAAATATTTGTTATTTGTTATATACTTTTCTAAATGATTCTACGATTTTCCACTTTTGTAAAATTTTTCGCATGTTAATTTTCACTATTATTCATTAGTGACTAAATAAATCTTTTTTTTTCATTTCAAATATCTTGTGGTGGGCGAGCCTTAAAAAATAAATAATAATAAATAAATAAATAAAGATACCGTAGTATGGAAAAGACATACATAAAAGATACCGTAGTATGGAAAAGACATACATAAAAGATACCGTAGTATGGAAAAGACATACATAAAAGATACCGTAGTATGGAAAAGACATACATAAAAGATACCGTAGTATGGAAAAGACATACATGTGTGTGTGTATGTATGCGTATGTACGATAATAATAATAATTTCTAGGTTATCTTGGCAGCATTTATAAGAGTTCCTGATCTAAAGATTCTAGATTCAACAAGCAGATGAAGCAACTCGTTAGATAGGTACCTAATTATATAGTATGGACAGCCATTGCCTCTACTTATGTATGCTATTATAGTAAGCCTTTTGATAAGCATGATAACACTAAACTGCAATTGAGTTTTTCTCAAATATTGTATGATTATTGTACTGTTTAAAGACACTTTCCCTACAATACAATTCCCTGAAATATATTAGAATATTATATAAACCATAAACCAGGCCATTCTTTGTTACGTTTTGTGGTTAAATGATAAAGATAAACCAGGCCATTCTTTGTTACGTTTTGTGGTTAAATGATAAAGATAAACCAGGCCATTCTTTGTTACGTTTTGTGGTTAAATGATAAAGATAAAAGTATACCTTAAATGTAGTTCAAGTTCTTTAAGCTCTGTCTACACTATCAAACTTTATGTGACAAAAAAATGTGATATAATACATTACCTTATAGGGTATATATCACTACTATATTTGGGCACATCAAACTTTTTTTGTCAAACTAGTTTGATAGTGTAGAAAAGCTTTAGGTCTAGTTTGTGGCTCTACAAGTAACATCATAACAGTGTTAAAATATGAACGTCATACTCCAGACACTAACCTGAAAATGACTTGCGAATGACACCCATTCGATTGCTGACCATAAAGTCACATGCTGTTAGCTGATGAACCATTGAGTTTAAATTGTGCTGTAGTTCTAGAGATGATGCAATGTGTGGACAACTTGATAACACTCCAGGATTCACCAAAACAATTGGCTCGACACCACATCTTTGAATCTAAATGAATAAAATATCAGATCAATCTTTAAAGTGCAGTATTGACTCAACTTTGGAAAAAATGAAAACTTTTTTTTAAAAATTGTTTTAGATTAAATTTCTTTATTGACAACTGGGGATAGCAGTCTCCCACATGGCACACAAATATTACGGTACAAGCATGAAAAAAGCAACAACAAACTTAGATAATATTTTCACTAACTTTAAGAACATTTTTAAACAAATTTTGACAGTAATGAATGTTCAATAGAAAGGCTAAAGCAATGCATATTACAATGTTGGCGTATATGTGCAGTAAATGGGCATTCACAATGTTGGCGTATATGTGCAGTAAATGGGCATTCACAATGTTGGCGTATATGTGCAGTAAATGGGCATTCACAATGTTGGCGTATATGTGCAGTAAATGGGCATTCACAATGTTGGCGTATATGTGCAGTAAATGGGCATTCACAATGTTGGCGTATATGTGCAGTAAATGGGCATTCACAATGTTGGCGTATATGTGCAGTAAATGGGCATTCACAATGTTGGCGTATATGTGCAGTAAATGGGCATTCACAATGTTGGCGTATATGTGCAGTAAATGGGCATTCACAATGTTGGCGTATATGTGCAGTAAATGGGCATTCACAAATGCGTGAAGAGTGCCTCCTTTACAAAGATGTTCATCTGGTGGCGTGCAAGACCACTAAACAAGTTTTTATTGTAAGGTAATAAGATAAACGGTAAGTCGTAAACGTGAGATAAACCTTTCATGCTCAGGTACATTATGATTAAAATGAATGAATATCGAGAGAATTATTACAATATCAACCGAGTAACAAAGTACATTGACACGATAACACATTTGGATTAAGGTTTTACAACTTCAAGTCAAACTAATGACTATCACCTCTTAACCAGGCTTTAGATAACTTTGGTAGAACCATGGATTAAAGATCAAGGGTTCCTTGACTCTCGGCGACAGACCGCGGACCGCCCACAATGTTACAGTTTAATTAACCGCATGGTAACAACGAAACGGTCGCGTGCATAATATATTGTTTACTGCACATGTGCAACGACATTTAACCATGTTGGCTACGATTCTTTCGCGCGTTCTTTGGTGGCATATTGTTTGTAGATGCTATCATTGTAATGTATTCATAGTGAAATATTGACTATGTTGTAATTAGTATAGGTTTCTGCTGCGATTGATATACGCTAATGATTTTTTATGATTAAAGTAGCATTTTATGACCTGTAGTAGCCTTACATCTGAGACAAATCTATTTGTTGTCTCATTTGTTGTAAAATTACAAAATCAGCAAGAATGCTAGCCTAGGCCCAGGCCTTCTACTAGGCTAAACTGGGCTAGTAAACCCTATGATTTGCCGACATTGATACTGCCTAGGTAGGCCTAGGCTAATCTTAAATGTAGTAGAACGTGTAATCATGATCTATATACTCACCGTTGTCTTACTTCTTGTGTGAATAATAATAAGTACTTTGTTTGTTCGTGATTAAGTTTGCCCTGCGTGTACTTTTCAAAACGACCGCTAGGTAACGAATCGCAACTATACATAGCCAGCCAATCCCGGATCAGGGATCGCTTTTTTCATTCAATTAGGCCCGGTGATTGGATGTGATGTGGATGACATAACCACTAGCCAATCACCAGGCACTACAGTTTAAATATAATCACATCGATAATTAAGGAGATTTATGAAGAAACCACTGCTTATAGCCATATATTAAAAACACGATTGTTGTATGTGTGAACACCGGCCACGCTAACAACATACATGGTCAAATGCATAATTTAATATTCTATAGATTAACGCAATTTTTAATGACAGAAGATGGCAGGCAAATAATGATAATTCAAATATAAAAATTGCATATTTTATTAATATTACCAACTACTTAAAATTACCAGTCGTAAGAAAGTGAACTTTTCGTAGCCCGATTGTGATGAAACTAAAACAGAATTATTCAGCAATATATTTTCGTTGTCAATTAATCATCGACGCAGACATGTCAATAGAATATTCAGACTGCGCATACGATTTCTACATGGTTAAGTTTTGGTCTCAAAAAATGTAACAGTTGATTCGCAGCGTTTTACAGAGGGCCGCGGTTAGAGACACGGAGTTCAATGAACGTGTTTGTTTGATTGGCAGCAGTGTTTTAGTATAGGCAAGCGCGTTGTAAAATCGTTTGATGTCACCGTCGATGCATATCCTTCTATTCTTTAATCCATGGTAGAACGAAAGAAGAATGTCATATCATAAGGTTGTTGACAAGTTTATTGTTGAAAAGTTTCAAAATTATTCTATAAAGTTTTCTCGATCTATCTATCAGACCGAAGTATAATACTGGACTCATGCATGCACAGATTAATATTTTGTATAAATTAATGGCTCTATTCGTCTAACACTCACTAATTTGTAACGGATATAGTAGGATTTTTACATCCCTTTAGGACAAATGTGATTAATTGATTGTTAAAAGTTTCATTACGGTAATTACTTTTTTTTAAACAGAATTAGAAATAATTTGAAGATTTGGATTGAAATGCATACATCATAATAAATGAATTCATACTCGTCGGTTAAAATGTATATTAAAAAAAAGATGTAAATTTATTATTTATAAATGTATAAAGTCAGTAGAGTTAGGCCATTATTGTTTTTCATTTTCTTTTTACATTATTTTAAAATATATTTACTTTGAATCGGTAAAAACTGTTCTATTACAATAATAGATTAAGTAGTTTATTTCATGTTCTTCCACTTTCAAATAAAAGAAACTTTCAACGTAGTGTATATCATCTACAAATTAATTGCGTTCTGTTAAATTGTCACAAGTTGACAATAGTATGTTTTAATGTACTTCAATAATAATGAATATTTGATGCGTGTACAGTTAATACAGTGTGATAATGAGTATAATAAATGATTATACAGTTAATACAGTGTGATAATGAGTATAATAAATGATGTGTGTACAGTTAATACAGTGTGATAATGAGTATAATAAATGATGTGTGTACAGTTAATACAGTGTGATAATGAGTATAATAAATGATGTGTGTACAGTTAATACAGTGTGATAATGAGTATAATAAATGATTATACAGTTAATACAGTGTGATAATGAGTATAATAAATGATTATACTGTAAGTTGGTTAATTAATATCAAACTTGATTTGTAGGTTGATTTAATGGTGCAATTGTTCAGACAGGGCTTTCTTTCATCAGAAGAAACTATTTTTAATTATTGTGACTGTGTATCTAGAGTCTCACATGCTCGAACATGAAGAGTTGGGGGAGGGGGGGGGGGATGCGCGAATTGGGACCAGTCAACAATTAAATCTGGGTCAGGGTTAAAATCATTACATTATGAGGTTTAAAAAATATATTGCCTGCTTATTATAGATATTTAATTGAATTGTACAAATGCAATTTACATAATTATAATAAACATATGTTTAAAATAATATTAGTATGTGTAAATATCAGAGAGAAGAAAAAATAATCATTTTAATAATATTAACATATTTCCAAACATATGTTTAAAATAATACAATACAGTAGTATTAAAATAATACAATAGACAGTAAATATTGGAGAAAAGAAAAACAAAATCATTTTAATAATATTAAAATATTTCCAAACATATGTTTAAAATAATATAATACAGTAGTATTAAAATAATATTAGTATGTGTAAATATCGGAGAAAAGAAAAACAAAATCATTTTAATAGTATTAACAATATATCCAGATGGAAGTATCAAATACTGTCTCTTGTTAAAGGGTAGTGGTATTAGAATTTCCTACGATTGGATCAGATTTCAGAAATTTGTATTCGATCATTTAGTGCCATTCAATGTCAATACAATAAGCTCTAATAATATGAATGCTAAATATTGGATTCTGTGGAGGGATTCATCTGTGATTATGCACACCAATATGTAGGTTACATGTTATGCTGTAAGAAATACGATAGCTATAACCACAAGGGTATTTACTACTGTACTATAATCTAGGACAGCATAGATCTACATGATCTATTTACCAGCAATGTACTGTATAGCCTTTGTAATAGTTAAAAGCCCTTTGAAGGAACCCAGTTAAGTTAAATGGAGATGAGCTCTAAGTTAAAGGAACAGAACCATTTGTGGTTAAATAGCCACTGCACTGTTATGCCAGAAAAAAAAGAGGTTTGCTCTAACATGTTATTTCCATGTGTGTGTAAAATGAATGGTTTATACTACTTGCCCTAAAACAATTCTAAAGTTAAAGAGATGAAAGAGATTCAGAAGTACGTATTTCCAAATTAAAAACACAACATTGTGTGTGATCCATAACAAATTTAAAGAAAGGAAATTTTCATAATGATAATTACATTTAAATAATTTGAATATATAAATATTAAATAGGAAGGATTGGAACTCCCAACCAGCCAGCAACAATGGCAATGAAATGTAATAGATTAAAAGAGCGTGTGGGTTATCAAAATATTCTGGGACTTCATGATTTAGTGGTTCAGGGAAGTAATTAAAATAACCAGAATTGTATTGGGAATGTTTTAAAATAACATTTGAAAACCATCATGGGGGAGGGGTGGGTGGGTGGATTGTACTGTGAACGTTTTATGCTACATCATTGTATACTTTTTTATATTTTGTGACAAAATAAAATTGAAAAAAAAATAAAAAATTAAATACGTATAAATCACAATGCCACAGTAGTGAAAAATGAAAATTTGAAATTTTTCTGTAGAAATGGTGATTTATTTTATTTATTATTATAAGATGCATTGTGTTAAAAATAAAAAAATATGACCTTTTAAATTACATTGGAAGAGAAAATGATCATCAGCAGGTTATAAAGAAAAGATTTTTGAAAACAAAAATATTTGTTTTTGATAAGCTCAGTAGCCTTGCTAACATTCTAGCTGAGCTACTCAAAATAATTATTAATAATAATTGGAATTAATAGCAGGAGGACAGTGCTTTATACGAACAAATCCAATTACTGTCAGCTGATAAATTGATGTATGCCACAATTAGAATTAGTGCTGTAAACAATAAAGCTCACTTACCATTAGCATAATATATTGTAATTAGATTCTAATCAAATTAGAATTTGAAATTACATTATTTTATTCTCTTATATTTATCAAAAAACAAAATAAAATATACTTGTACTTTTATTAAAGTTATAAAACAATACAATAACAAACATTATCTAATTACCACATTAATTTATATTTTGGAATTGTTTATGAAAGAAAATAAATGTTTATGTTTAACTTGAATATTATACCTGCAGTGTGAAGAAAATGTTCAGCTTTCTAAATTCTACAAGGCATTGATGGCAAACTGGCGGCATCGTCAGAACAAAAGTTGTCTAATTAAAGTAAAGAGATATCACAACTTACCTTTTGACTCAACTCCATTTAAACTACAGTATCACAACTTACCTTTTGACTGAGTCCATACTGTTCCTTTAGATTACATATTCCTTCAGCCACATTTGATTTTCCTTTTGATGTAATTAGTTGATGACTTGATGTTATAGCTTTGTCATTATTTGATCTCATCTTTGTGTCGTCATTGTCATGTATTTTACCATTACTTTTTATTCTGTTTATAGAGGTAATTTGATTCTTATCAGTTGATAAATCTTTCAAATCCGATTTTCTAAAATTTGAATTTTCAGATACTTGATCTTTTTCTGCCATTTTCCTCCTGAATTCTAACTGTTTTTCTTTTTGTCTTTTCAGTCTTTCTTCTCTCACAAGCTGTTCACAAGTTTTATTACAACTGGAAACCTCATTACGAATTACAGCTTTCATTGCTGTATTTTGTATTGGATTATTAACTGGTTGTTTAACTGAAGGTGACACATTTATTTGCGTGCTCTCACTGTTTCTATGTTCTGAAGAATTTGATAAATGTTTATATTTTATAATGTTCTCCTCTTCACTGGATGAATCATACATGAAAACCCGCTTCCTAGTCTGTAATTTATTCGTTGGTATTTGTTTACTTTTGATACATTTAATACCACGCCTTGTTTTTGTATCAATAATATTATCAGGATTAATTGTCATCTCCAACATATTGTCTTTATTAGTTTTTTGGTGATTATCTTCTTCATAAACAACAAAGCTGTCATCTCCATAATCCTCATCTTGTTGCGGTATCTGTGAGAATATCATCTCATCATCACCGTCTCTTTGTGGTGCAAGTCTATATCTGTTGTTGGTTGTCTGGTTATCAGAGTCCCTTAATGATTTTAAGTAAAGCGCCTGCACATCACCTCCTGAAATTTAGATAGTAAATGTTATAGTATGTCTTTTAAATTATTTATGCTTTCATTTTTCTGTATCATTAACTTTTCTTTACGTTTAAACTTTGTAACTGGACCATTTTGAAAAGCAGTACTACGTTAAAATGCAATCCAGTCACATGAATAAATAAATCAATAAATTTGTAATTTCTCTACTGGTTTTATGTGATATCGATAATATCAAACAAAAAAACAACTAACAGTATCTCTTGATTATCTTCTTCATAAATATACCGTATATAGGAATTACAGGTGTGGGATTTTATAACCATGGAATTCAACGTTTATCATATATTTGAGTGGAGGTGGGATTATACCTGAGCTTGGGATTATTATACTAATATATACTGTAAAGCCTATAATTTTCGGTAACTACTTAGGCCTATACTTATATTATTTACCTGCCATTTATATTTTGAATATAACCAACTTGTACATAAATTATTGTTTAATAATTAGATCATAATGTTTGCTTTAAAGTTGTAATCAGAGGAATTTGTAATTGAAAAATTATAATGCTTTTAATAGATCATGAACTATTGTTGAACTGTCATTTACAATTACAGTGAATATAAGAGACATGATGAATGACAGAACTCCTACAGCGTGAAATTATGACAAATAAGAGCCGAATATTAATATATTTTAGAATCAGATTAATCAATAAACTATACTTAATTTATAGTTTAATTAAATATGAGTTTGTACGGCAACTGTAAATCAACCGTTTCATTATATCATCTTGAATTATATGCATTTCTATTGGCAATTTGTTTTTCCTTTGGAGTACATAATTACAAGATGTTTTAAATGTCACATTAATAACTGAAAGAAAGGCAAGTTAGAAATTGATAACACTCTGGAGGCTACAGATCATGTTATTTAATGCAAGTGTTCCAGTACACTCCAAAGTGATGTAATCATCAAATTGATAACACTCTAGAGGCTACAGATCATGTTATTTAATGCAAGTGTTCCAGTACACTCCAAAGTGATGTAATCATCAAATTGATAACACTCTAGAGGCTACAGATCATGTTATTTAATGCAAGTGTTCCAGTACACTCCAAAGTGATGTAATCATCAAATTGATAACACTCTAGAGGCTACAGATCATGTTATTTAATGCAAGTGTTCCAGTACACTCCAAAGTGATGTAATCATCAAATTGATAACACTCTAGAGGCTACAGATCATGTTATTTCATGCAAGTGTTCCAGTACACTCCAAAGTGATGTAATCATCAAATTGATAACACTCTAGAGGCTACAGATCATGTTATTTAATGCAAGTGTTCCAGTACACTCCAAAGTGATGTAATCATCAAATTGATAACACTCTAGAGGCTACAGATCATGTCAAATTGATAACACTCTAGAGGCTACAGATCATGTTATTTCATGCAAGTGTTCCAGTACACTCCCAAGTGATGTAATCATCAAATTGATAACACTCTAGAGGCTACAGATCATTGTATTTCATGCAAGTGTTCCAGTACACTCCAAAAATTGATAACACTCTAGAGGCTACAGATCATGTTATTTAATGCAAGTGTTCCAGTACACTCCAAAGTGATGTAATCATCAAATTGATAACACTCTAGAGGCTACAGATCATGTTATTTCATGCAAGTGTTCCAGTACACTCCAAAGTGATGTAATCATCAAATTGATAACACTCTAGGGGCTACAGATCATGTTATTTCATGCAAGTGTTCCAGTACACTCCAAAGTGATGTAATCATCAAATTGATAACACTCTAGAGGCTACAGATCATGTTATTTCATGCAAGTGTTCCAGTACACTCCAAAGTGATGTAATCATCAAATTGATAACACTCTAGGGGCTACAGATCATGTTATTTCATGCAAGTGTTCCAGTACACTCCAAAGTGATGTAATCATCAAATTGATAACACTCTAGAGGCTACAGATCATGTTATTTCATGCAAGTGTTCCAGTACACTCCAAAGTGATGTAATCATCAAATTGATAACACTCTAGAGGCTACAGATCATGTTATTTCATGCAAGTGTTCCAGTACACTCCAAAGTGATGTAATCATCAAATTGATAACACTCTAGGGGCTACAGATCATGTTATTTCATGCAAGTGTTCCAGTACACTCCAAAGTGATGTAATCATCAAATTGATAACACTCTAGAGGCTACAGATCATGTTATTTCATGCAAGTGTTCCAGTACACTCCACAGTGATGTAATCATCAAATTGATAACACTCTAGGGGCTACAGATCATGTTATTTCATGCAAGTGTTCCAGTACACTCCAAAGTGATGTAATCATCAAATTGATAACACTCTAGAGGCTACAGATCATGTTATTTCATGCAAGTGTTCCAGTACACTCCAAAGTGATGTAATCATCAAATTGATAACACTCTAGAGGCTACAGATCATGTTATTTCATGCAAGTGTTCCAGTACACTCCAAAGTGATGTAATCATCAAATTGATAACACTCTAGAGGCTACAGATCATGTTATTTCATGCAAGTGTTCCAGTACACTCCAAAGTGATGTAATCATCAAATTGATAACACTCAGAGGCTACAGATCATGTTATTTCATGCAAGTGTTCCAGTACACTCCAAAGTGATGTACTCATCAAATTGATAACACTCTAGAGGCTACAGATCATGTTATTTCATGCAAGTGTTCCAGTACACTCCAAAGTGATGTAATCATCAAATTGATAACACTCTAGAGGCTACAGATCACGTTATTTCATGCAAGTGTTCCAGTACACTCCAAAGTGATGTAATCATCAAATTGATAACACTCTAGTGGCTACAGATCATGTTATTTCATGCAAGTGTTCCAGTACACTCCAAAGTGATGTAATCATCAAATTGATAACACTCTAGAGGCTACAGATCATGTTATTTAATGCAAGTGTTCCAGTACACTCCAAAGTGATGTAATCATCAAATTGATAACACTCTAGAGGCTACCGATCATGTTATTTAATGCAAGTGTTCCAGTACACTCCAAAGTGATGTAATCATCAAATTGATAACACTCTAGAGGCTACAGATCATGTTATTTCATGCAAGTGTTCCAGTACACTCCAAAGTGATGTATACGTGTTTGATCTAGCTGCATTATTATGGGAGTATGCTTCCATTCGTGTTTGATCTAGCTGAATTATTGTGGGAGTATGCTTCCATACGTGTTTGATCTAGCTGCATTATTATGGGAGTATGCTTCCATACGTGTTTGATCTAGCTGCATTATTATGGGAGTATGCTTCCATACATGTTTGATCTAGCTGCATTATTATGGGAGTATGCTTCCATACGTGTTTGATCTAGCTGCATTATTATGGGAGTATGCTTCCATACGTGTTTGATCTAGCTGCATTATTGTGGGAGTATGCTTCCATACGTGTTTGATCTAGCTGCATTATTGTGGGAGTATGCTTCCATACGTGTTTGATCTAGCTGCATTATTATGGGAGTATGCTTCCATACGTGTTTGATCTAGCTGCATTATTATGGGAGTATGCTTCCATACGTGTTTGATCTAGCTGCATTATTATGGGAGTATGCTTCCATACTTGTTTGATCTAGCTGCATTATTATGGGAGTATGCTTCCATACGTGTTTGATCTAGCTGCATTATTATGGGAGTATGCTTCCATACGTGTTTGATCTAGCTGCATTATTATGGGAGTATGCTTCCATACGTGTTTGATCTAGCTGCATTATTATGGGAGTATGCTTCCATACGTGTTTGATCTAGCTGCATTATTATGGGAGTATGCTTCCATACGTGTTTGATCTAGCTGCATTATTATGGGAGTATGCTTCCATACGTGTTTGATCTAGCTGCATTATTATGGGAGTATGCTTCCATACGTGTTTGATCTAGCTGCATTATTATGGGAGTATGCTTCCATACGTGTTTGATTTAGCTGCATTATTATGGGAGTATGCTTCCATACGTGTTTGATCTAGCTGCATTATTATGGGAGTATGCTTCAATACGTGTTTGATCTAGCTGCATTATTATGGGAGTATGCTTCCATACGTGTTTGATCTAGCTGCATTATTATGGGAGTATGCTTCCATACGTGTTTGATCTAGCTGCATTATTGTGGGAGTATGCTTCCATACGTGTTTGATCTAGCTGCATTATTATGGGAGTATGCTTCCATACGTGTTTGATTTAGCTGCATTATTATGAGAGTATGCTTCCATACGTGTTTGATCTAGCTGCATTATTATGGGAGTATGCTTCCATACGTGTTTGATCTAGCTGCATTATTATGGGAGTATGCTTCCATACGTGTTTGATCTAGCTGCATTATTATGGGAGTATGCTTCAATACGTGTTTGATCTAGCTGCATTATTATGGGAGTATGCTTCCATACGTGTTTGATCTAGCTGCATTATTATGGGAGTATGCTTCCATACGTGTTTGATCTAGCTGCATTATTATGGGAGTATGCTTCCATACGTGTTTGATCTAGCTGCATTATTATGGGAGTATGCTTCAATACGTGTTTGATCTAGCTGCATTATTATGGGAGTATGCTTCCATACGTGTTTGATCTAGCTGCATTATTATGGGAGTATGCTTCCATACGTGTTTGATCTAGCTGCATTATTATGGGAGTATGCTTCCATACGTGTTTGATCTAGCTGCATTATTATGGGAGTATGCTTCCATACGTGTTTGATCTAGCTGCATTATTATGGGAGTATGCTTCCATACGTGTTTGATCTAGCTGCATTATTATGGGAGTATGCTTCCATACGTGTTTGATCTAGCTGCATTATTATGGGAGTATGCTTCCATACTTGTTTGATCTAGCTGCATTATTATGGGAGTATGCTTCCATACGTGTTTGATCTAGCTGCATTATTATGGGAGTATGCTTCCATACTTGTTTGATCTAGCTGCATTATTATGGGAGTATGCTTCCATACGTGTTTGATCTAGCTGCATTATTGTGGGAGTATGCTTCCATACGTGTTTGATCTAGCTGCATTATTATGGGAGTATGCTTCCATACGTGTTTGATCTAGCTGCATTATTATGGGAGTATGCTTCCATACGTGTTTGATCTAGCTGCATTATTATGGGAGTATGCTTCCATACGTGTTTGATCTAGCTGCATTATTATGGGAGTATGCTTCCATACGTGTTTGATCTAGCTGCATTATTATGGGAGTATGCTTCCATACGTGTTTGATCTAGCTGCATTATTATGGGAGTATGCTTCCATACGTGTTTGATCTAGCTGCATTATTATGGGAGTATGCTTCCATACTTGTTTGATCTAGCTGCATTATTATGGGAGTATGCTTCCATACGTGTTTGATCTAGCTGCATTATTGTGGGAGTATGCTTCCATACGTGTTTGATCTAGCTGCATTATTATGGGAGTATGCTTCCATACGTGTTTGATCTAGCTGCATTATTATGGGAGTATGCTTCCATACGTGTTTGATCTAGCTGCATTATTATGGGAGTATGCTTCCATACTTGTTTGATCTAGCTGCATTATTATGGGAGTATGCTTCCATACGTGTTTGATCTAGCTGCATTATTATGGGAGTATGCTTCCATACTTGTTTGATTTAGCTGCATTATTATGGGAGTATGCTTCCATACGTGTTTGATCTAGCTGCATTATTGTGGGAGTATGCTTCCATACGTGTTTGATCTAGCTGCATTATTGTGGGAGTATGCTTCCATACGTGTTTGATCTAGCTGCATTATTATGGGAGTATGCTTCCATACGTGTTTGATCTAGCTGCATTATTGTGGGAGTATGCTTCCATACGTGTTTGATCTAGCTGCATTATTATGGGAGTATGCTTCCATACGTGTTTGATCTAGCTGCATTATTGTGGGAGTATGCTTCCATACGTGTTTGATCTAGCTGCATTATTATGGGAGTATGCTTCCATACGTGTTTGATCTAGCTGCATTATTATGGGAGTATGCTTCCATACGTGTTTGATCTAGCTGCATTATTATGGGAGTATGCTTCCATACGTGTTTGATCTAGCTGCATTATTATGGGAGTATGCTTCCATACGTTTTTGATCTAGCTGCATTATTATGGGAGTATGCTTCCATACGTGTTTGATCTAGCTGCATTATTATGAGAGTATGCTTCCATACGTGTTTGATTTAGCTGCATTATTATGGGAGTATGCTTCCATACGTGTTTGATTTAGCTGCATTATTATGAGAGTATGCTTCCATACGTGTTTGATCTAGCTGCATTATTATGGGAGTATGCTTCCATACGTGTTTGATCTAGCTGCATTATTATGGGAGTATGCTTCCATACGTGTTTGATCTAGCTGCATTATTATGGGAGTATGCTTCCAACCATACGTGTTTGATCTAGCTGCATTATTATGGGAGTATGCTTCCATACTTGTTTGATCTAGCTGCATTAATATGGGAGTATGCTTCCATACGTGTTTGATCTAGCTGCATTATTATGGGAGTATGCTTCCATACGTGTTTGATCTAGCTGCATTATTATGGGAGTATGCTTCCAACCATACGTGTTTGATCTAGCTGCATTAATATGGGAGTATGCTTCCATACGTGTTTGATCTAGCTGCATTATTATGGGAGTATGCTTCCATACATGTTTGATCTAGCTGCATTATTATGGGAGTATGCTTCCATACGTGTTTGATCTAGCTGCATTATTATGGGAGTATGCTTCCATACGTGTTTGATTTAGCTGCATTATTATGAGAGTATGCTTCCATACGTGTTTGATCTAGCTGCATTATTGTGGGAGTATGCTTCCATACGTGTTTGATCTAGCTGCATTATTATGGGAGTATGCTTCCATACATGTTTGATCCAAAAATGACTATGGTCATAATGTGCTTATAATGCGCTATATAAGAATGAACAATTATTATATCTAACAGTTTTTATTTTTTTTAAATAAAGTACTGTACATGTTCATGTAGCATACTGTATACTGTAGTTTTCAGTGTATCTTTAGAGTTTCGTATAAATGTAATAGCTATAATCACACAGTCACTCCTTAACAATTTAGACGTAGGTCAATCAGTAAATCCTATTCTGTAATTAGCAAGCTTGTGCTTTCTGTTTGATAGAGTGAAAACATTTTTTTTAATTGATCTATTATATACACAGAAGCTATCTAATACATATTGACATAGAACTTAACAATACATACCACCAGCTTGAGAACAGACTGTGTTATCGTTAATGAAGTCCAATATGGATTTATCAACTTGGCTGTTATCATTCTCATCAGATGAACAGTCTACATCACTATCAACATCAGCTTCTAACTCAAAAAGGTCTTGTATTGCAAGCTAAAACAAATAACAAAACTATTGTAGAATGTATATTGTAAAAATTACCCATTTCACATCTGTTGAACAAGTTGAAACCAGGTTTGCAAAAACCACCCGAGATTTCACAGGGGACCTCTGTGAAATCTCGGGAGGTTTTCCACAAAATTGAAAAACACACTGACGAGAGGCGAAAACGGTATAAGACAATTTATAACAATATATTATATATGATATGATATATAACAATTTATAACAATATATTATATATGATATGATATATAACAATTTATTATTATGCTAAAAAAAAGTTCAGTATAAATATCTAATAATTTCCGTGCAAAAAAGTTCAGCTTTTTAGTGAACCAACAAGTCAGTTTTAGAGAGCTGATACACTATCTAACCTATCAAGTCAAATAAGTGGAGCTATAAAAGTCATTGAAAGCTTTGGAGAGCTGACACACTAACTAACCTATCAAGTCAAAGAAGTGGAGCTATAAAGTCATTGAAAGCTTTAGAGAGCTGACACACTAACTAACCTATCAAGTCAAAGAAGTGGAGCTATAAAAGTCATTGAAAGCTTTAGAGAGCTGACACACTAACTAACCTATCAAGTCAAAGAAGTGGAGCTATAAAGTCATTGAAAGCTTTAGAGAGCTGACCCACTAACTAACCTATCAAGTCAAAGAAGTGGAGCTATAAAAGTCATTGAAAGCTTTAGTAGAGAGCTGACACACTAACTAACCTATCAAGTCAAAAAAGTGGAGCTATAAAAGTCATTGAAAGCTTTAGAGAACTGACACACTAACTAACCTATCAAGTCAAAGAAGTGGAGCTATAAAAGTCATTGAACGCTTTAGAGAGCGCACAAACTAACTAACCTATCAAGTCAAAGAAGTGGAGCTATAAAGTCATTGAAAGCTTTAGAGAGCTCACACACTAACTAACCTATCAAGTCAAAGAAGTGGAGCTATAAAAGTCATTGAAAGCTTTAGAGAGCTGACACACTGTCTAACCTATCAAGTCAACGAAGTGGAGCTATAAAAGTCATTGAAAGCTGACACACTCTCACAATCTATGTTTTCACGGTGCGCAATAAAAAATTACGCGGTCTACGCACGATTTAATGAAATCACGTTTGTAATCATCTTCACAACCATGAATCACAATTAAATAAAATTTGGTACTCATAAATTTCAGGGCATAAATCATCATATGGCAATACAATTACGTGCGTAGCGCATGTAACGCATGCGTACGCGCGCTTAAAATTGTCAAAATTAATTTTCGATGAAATAAGAGTACGTTTCAGGCAATTTTAAGCGTTTACAAAATTGCCATGAGTGCACAGATTTTTGCGCGCGCACTGCGCGTTAAATGTTATTGCGCGCTTTTTTTGCCCGATTTCTGTTTTCTTGACTTACTTTTCAACTCGAAACTACGTTATACGAGCACGTCAAAAGTGACAGGCTATGCACGTGTAAATTAAAAAAATATAAATGTTTTTAAACATTTCAACATTTTTAAACATGTTCAGTAATTTCTGTCAGTTGGTAGGTTGGTCGGTCCGGTCGGTCAGTAAAAACTAATGAGCACGCGACTGCTGCCATCTATATGGCCTTGTTTCTCATAGGTTCACAAAGTAACTACAGCGTATTATCTACCCAGTCAATATCTTAGTAGAATTTCATTGTACAGTATCAGTGGTCAATGTCTGAAAGTCCATTGCAAAAGATTCTAAGATTCAGTTTCCTTATTCAACCACGCATAAGCTATTTAATTTCACTACAGGAAATTAAAATAAATTAAGACTAATTTGTAAACAAAAACACTGTCAATACCTGTACATTGTAAAACATCACTCCATCAATATAAACTCCATTTAAACATCAATATAAAGTAAATTTAAAGCAATTACAAGCAGATACAATAATTACAGTAACAAACTATCTATATTTGTTTTACACTCAAACAATAAGTAGACTAAAAATCAAATTAACTTCAAGTTATTCACATTTGATTAATCATCGATTTTAAAGATGACTTGAGCCAGGTTGTTGACATGCTTATATCAGGATTTTAAAATAGGGGGGGGGGGGGGGAGGGGCGGGGCCTAAAAGTAGTGAAATGAAGTGCGGAACTTAATTTTATGTTCTATTTTTATAATTTATGAAATTTAGAGGGGAACGAGCTGACCCTCCCAATCCCTTGAATCCGCCCCAGGCTGACCCTCCCAATCCCTTGAATCCGCCCCAGGCTGACCCTCCCAATCCCTTGAATCCGCCCCAGGCTGACCCTCCCAATCCCTTGAATCCGTCCCAGGCTGACCCTCCTAATCCCTTGAATCCGTCCCAGGCTGACCCTCCCAATCCCTTGAATCCGTCCCAGGCTGACCCTCCCAATCCCTTGAATCCGTCCCTGTATATCCATATATTCTTATCATTTTATTGCAAATCAAATCAAAGAATACCCTAAAGCCACGGAGAAACCTTGCCATGGGCTTTTTCTTTTTTTAAGTACCCCTTTGGTGGACATCTTTTCAAAATGGACTTTTTTTTCTAAGTATTACTTTGCCAAACTAAAGAAGAATGGGATTTTTAAGACATTACCATGGCATCCCAATTTTACATTTGAAATTCTCTTTTCATTATTATTGGCCTTTAATTGTTGGACGTCCTCTATGCTATGTCTTTTTGTACAGTTATCAGCTGTAAACGTAACTCCTACTTATCTCAAGATGCATAAAACAAGCTAGAGTAGCTTTTGGCAAGGCTTTTGTCAAAAATGATGAGTTACTGTGTCAATGTTGATGATTAGTTCCCAAGTTATTGTATAACAAAAACAGATTGGATCATCACAACGCACTAAATGATCAATAAATTTCAAACCTGAATATTACCTAAACTATAAAACATTTTCAAATGAAATGTCATTTTCATTTCATAGAATAAACAATGATTGAATTTCATTTATTAACAATTTGTCAAAATCTGAAATTGCAGACATGCAGATTTGTGAAACAAAATCTAATTAAAAATGTGTGTTTGCTGCATTATTGCATTTGCTATAGACATCTATTATCTGGGGAATATGCTGTTGTGACTGGTTGCCAATATATAGAGTTTATCAGCTGCTGCTGCTGTTTGAGCTAAAATAACCTGATGATAAATACAAATTATCTTGTTTTTCATATTTTCTATAGTGGTAAAGGATAATAAACACCGTGACAAAAGAAAGGAGTTGGAGTACCATTGTGTTGCTGAACATAACGTATGCGCAATTTAAGTTCTTACCTTTCTCAAAACTCTAACATTATTTAAAAAGGTTTGTAGCCGGCTGAAACTAGTCAACCAGATAATCGAATGCACTATAAATTGGTGTCATGAGGTGTGACATGAACGTGTCTTTCTCTAGACCGTATTCGTGAGCTCACGTATTATACAATGTGCCAAAAATATTTATCTTTTTGCTAATATTAATTTGAAATATGGTCTAGAACCTAGACTACATATTGATATGTACATACATAGTTGCTACTATCATATGATAATAACTTGACTAAACCTCTTGCGGTTGCCCAAGAATTCATCATATAAATTAATAGATAAAAAAAGCTACTATTTTACAATGGTTTTTTAGTGTCTTGTAACAATGTCATTGTATTAAGGTTACAGATGAGAAGATCAATAATTTAATATTCTGATTAAACTACTACAATTTATTCCACTAACATGTTGTACGATTAGAAGAGGGTAAACACACCGTACCCTAGAAACATAAAAGGTAATTTTCAACGAAAAATGAGGATTATACAGTAGTAAATCCCCTCAGGATTGATGCATGCATTTATTAATCAAAATAAGTTGAATGAAACAAGAAACTAAAATTAATTTCAGATTGTGAAGCTGAAGTGAGAATAATTAAGGAAATTTTTCAAAATCTGAATAAAATATATGAATACCTTTTTATCCTGTCTGTGTTTTCGTTTGTATTTAGAATTTGAATCCATTCGAGTTTTCTTTGTTGTGATAGGCTTTCTAGCAACCCCTAAATAAACAAATGAAAAACTCAATTTTACTGTGAAAACAACCATCCAAGTATTCAAATGAACATAAATTATGATGCAAAATATGCACGCCATGTGACCCACAATCGTCCAATCAAATGAAAGGAATTTATTTAGGTGTTATATAATACGCACTATTGAACGGTCGTATTTTAAAAGAAAAAGGTTTAAAGCTGTGATGTAGTGTATTCTCCTCGATTTTTAATATAGTACATGGTCAATATCTGGAATTTAAAATTTCTCAAAATGTATTGTCTATTTACATTCTAATCTTATAACATTTTTATGTTCATCTTTAAAAATATGTTTACTCCTGGTTTGTTTTGTGTTTTTGTTTGTTTTATGAGATGAATAGAGAGAAATTATGTTATTTTACCATAAGCAACTTGAAAATCTTCATCATCATCACTAAGGTGATTAAGTAAAGTAGATACTGTTTCTGATGACTTTCTAAGTAGTCTTTGTTTCAAGGGAATGGTCAATTCATCACAGCTTATCTGAAACAACATCATTATATAAGAATTAATTACAAAAACAATAAATAATTGTCACTAATAATAATAGGTAATTCATGGTAAAGGTATTTTATGTGCAAATGATACCCCAGTGTCAAAGTCTGTGTTGCCATAAAAAGCAGGCACAATAATTGTAAAACATTGCTTGAAAGTTCTCAGATAACATTAGTAACAAACATACAAAGGCTGGACAAAGATATAAATGTATGATTGTAACAGCAGTTTATTGTTGTTGTATTTCAAACACATTTCTTTTTCTTTAACTTTTATTTTACTTACTTTGGATGCACCTTCATTCAAAATGTATGACACGGATTCAAAAGTATAGCTTTCAAATAAATTATTATTATTTGTACCCAGGTCACATGGAGGTCAATATTTATTCCATGCAAATTTACATAAAACCATAAAGTGAAGTTCATTTACCATGTTGATAGGCAAAATTGTAAAAAACAAACATTAAGCTCTGTCTACACTATCAAACTTTATGTGACAAAAAAATGCGATGTGCCCATATATGGACATGATGATGTCATATCGCCACTATATTTGGGCACATCACACCCTTTGTTTGTCAAACTAGTTTGATAGTTTAGACAGAGCTTTACAGTATCCAGTCACAAATGGCAAAATAATTTTAAAATTACAATACTGTACTAGCTCAACAAACAAGGATTTTGGTTTTATAGATATTAAGCTTTCCAGACTGAAGCGACAGGAAAATCAGTGACTGTAAATGTGGTCCATGCATTATCCTAGTTTGCTTTCAATTAAAACTACAAGATAATTCATCACTATGACAAAAATATACCTCAAGCCCTATTTGGCAAAACAACAAATAATGCCTTGTTGCCTATTTTATAGACAGCAAGTCACTATTGTCTGCTAGTACTGCTCAATCAACCGCAGACACATCCTGCGCCTCTCTCACCCTGCTCACTGCTGCCATGTTATATTTTTTACCCATGGTAGTTTTTGGAGAAAATTAGGGAGCAATATTTTTGTATAATTTGTACTTTGTCAATTATTATTTATGATTTAATAATTTTGCTATTGTATATTGTTGGAAATCAATGCTTTAACACTGAAGAGTCACGAATTATAAAAACAGAATACATAAAATCAAACACAAAACTAATCCCTAAAAGGTGAATTAAAATAAAGTGATATTCTGAAAATTAATCAATTTATAGCTGTGAAAATGGGGACATTCATTATTCTGTATTGTGCAATGGTTAATAGACGACTCTAAATTTATCATCATTCTCATTTCTGACTGCAACAGTGTGTGCACTGTATAGTAACTTCAATTTGAGTATCTGTGAAGCATTCCTCTAAGAACGGTTGAATCTTACTAAAGATACAACGCAAGCAAGTTGACCATGCACAAAAAAACGTCATAAGGTACCAGTCGACATAGTGGACGCAAATTGAAAAGTCCCTCTTATAGGTATGTGGCTGACGAACTACTTGATAGGGTAAGATCCTATTGATAGTCCCTCTTATAGGTATGTGGCCGACGAACTACTTGATAGGGTAAGATCCTATTGATAGTCCCTCTTATAGGTATGTGGCTGACGAACTACTTGATAGGGTAAGATCCTATTGATAGTCCCTCTTATAGGTATGTGGCTGACGAACTACTTGATAGGGTAAGATCCTATTGATAGTCCCTCTTATAGGTATGTGGCTGACGAACTACTTGATAGGGTAAGATCCTATTGATAGTCCCTCTTATAGGTATGTGGCTGACGAACTACTTGATAGGGTAAGATCCTATTGATAGTGTGAGAAATGAAATAATACAAATGTACACTGACTAATAGCAAGTGTAATTTGACAAGCTCAAAATACCTTATCCTCTTCACTGTCACTGGATATGACTACATATTTGGACTTCTTTGCTTGTTTGGTTGGTGTCTTAAATGTGGGAGTTGATAACACATTCCTCTTGTTTTTTAATTTTGGCTGAATTTCATCTTCACTATCATTAGATATGATTGCTTGTTTGGTTGGTGTTTTAAATGTGGAAGTTGACAACACATTCTTCTTTTTTAATTTTGGCTGAATTTCATCTTCACTATCATTACAGTCATGTAAACTGTTTATATGCGTCTTAGAATCTACAAGAAAAAAAGTATAGTAAACATTTATTTCATTCTTCAGTTCAACCAATGCACTCCAACAACAGGATGCCGAGCTCCGGAGATCAAAGGGTTCATCTGTGACTGCAACATGATCAGTCCACACGAAAGTGTCTCCTTATTACAGAGGTGGAGATCAAAGGGTTCATCTGTGACTGCAACATGATCAGTTCCACTCTTAACAGAGGTGTACAAAAGGAGGGTTTCTACTGTATAAGAAATATCATTATTTTTTTATTTTAATTATTGTAATTAAATTAATTAATTCATCTCAGATTAACAATGTATATAGAATGGCAATACCTTGCATTTTGGGAGTGTCCAACTGAAACCTGTCTGCAAGAATCTTTCTCTTTTTCTGCCCAGCAGGTAATGGATCACTCTTTCTTTTAATTCCTTTTGTTTCAGTTTCTTTTACTTGATTTTTCTTATCATCTAGAGATGACGTCGATATTTCAAAACACTTGTTTGTGTTGAAAACAGTGCTTCTAAGAATTGTTGTATTGTCCTCGGATAATCTTCCTTTTTGTACCATATTGGGCGATGCATTCTGTGCGGGGTGTGTTTTTATTGATAGCTCATCAAGTGACAATGACTGTCTTACTTCTGTTGCATCACTTACATTAGGTTGGCCAAAGTGAAGTGCAGAGTGATTAGGAGCAGAAGAATTTGACGGAATGAATGTAGTTGCTGGTTCTTTGATATGTCTTCTGGATAACAAAGATCTCCCTAACTTAATATTGAATTTGTTTGGTGAAGGTGGAATTATTTCATCATCATCCTCTATATTTTCATCATCATCATCATTTAAGAAGTCATTTAGATCAAATCGTAGATCAAATTCTTGTTTATTTCCTGAACGTTCAACTTCTTTAAGTCCAAAGTGATCTTTATTTACCAAATCTACATTACTACAATTTGGAATAAATCCCTGAGATGTTGGAGGTGATCTCCCAATAATTCTCACACCATCTTTAATGGTTGTCTTAGATGAGATACAGTCTTTGATGTTGTGATGCTCTTGCCTGTTTGTGCTACACATTACATCTTCAAGTGAGATAACATCAATATTTGAGCCTTCTGTTGTCTTGTTAATACATAATTTGTGATCATTTGCAATGTATGGAGATATTTTCCTAACTTCAATTGATTTTTCACTTGCTTCATTCTCAACATCTGACAAATCAAAATCCCATTCTGAATCAAGATCCACAACTTCAATCGCTTCACTTTCATTCTCCATCACAGCTTCTTTAACATCACAAACTACGTTTGTATGATTTATCTGTATAGTGTCAATTCCTTCTGAAACTTTTATTTTCTCTGATATCTGTTCAGATTTCTTACTTAAATCACCAAATGTAACTAAAGACTTATTGAAAGAATCCAAGTTGTAATTAATAGTACTTTTTGATATTTGAATACTTTGCTCAAGATCATCAATATCATCAAGAAAATCAAGACTTGAAATATTTGGCGCTTTAGGAGGAATGGTCACCCTGTCTAAAACTGCTGGCAATCTTTCCCCACAAATTACTTGGGTCTTTGGAAATACAACAGATATTTCACATTCCTCATCAGGCATGTTAGCATCTAAAGCTCCCTTAAATGATTGATTTATCTGCATACATTCTGATTCCTCAGTGACCTGCTCTGAATAGAAAGAAGATTTTACAAGTTCTTTATTTTCTTCCACGTTATTTAAACCATTGTCAAAATCTACTTTTGAAAGTACACCTTTACACTGAAAATCATCATTATCATCATCAGAATGCACAGGTGATAAATGTTTGGTTTTCTTTTTTCGTTTACCACAAATGCCATTGTTTGCCTGTCTTGGTGAATCTTCTAATTCTGACATCTTTTTCTGTATTAATAACAATGACAAAAACAATACCAATAATAATAATAGTAAATTCTATATAGCACATAAAATCAAGCTCTCAATGCGCCGCACATTATTACCCCGGCTATTTGTTGGATCATAAACATATGGAAACAAACTCCTATAATAATGCAGCTAGTAATCAGAGCAAAGATAAGATAATGCCATACCTGAGTTGAAATTGCCATTTCTTCATTTAAATCTTTATTTCCTTCATAAACTGCTATTCTACCATCTTCTTTCAAATATTTGCATTGAAAATCAACTTCATCAGAATACACAGGTGGATACACAGGTGACAAAATCTCAGGTTTTGATTTTTGTTTACCAGAAACACCTTCTTGATTCTCAAAATTCCTGTCACAATTGTCTTTTAAAGCAACAAGTTTCTCAGTGCTATTTGTCTTATTTGTACCGTCACCAGATATCCAATGTGATTTACTCTTTGGAACATGATTGTCCGCCTTATCTTCCTCCCGATTATCCTTTTCTCCCGATGAACATCTGCCGTCCAATTGTTTGTTGATACAGAATCTCTGAATCCCTCTCTTATTTCTAATGATGTCATCTTTATTTAGGAATGTAGCCATTTCCATCCCATAGACATCTTCTCCGTCAGCAAACCCTTGCACTTCTAAAAACTCTTCCATTTCAACAAAATGTCTACAACGTTTTGAATGGTCAACTAATTTAGTTGGCTGAAATTTAGTCTGCCAAATTGACCACTCTGATAATGAGAACTCACCAGCTACACATTTTGGTTTCTAAAGTAAAAATAAATAGTATAAACTGTATACTTAGTTGATATTAGCTTTTAAGTAGACAATAAAACTAAATAGTAGGGTACAGTACATTCCAATAAGCTAGATATTTTACCTTTTGAGATGATGTTCTGTCACCTATGGTCAGGAACCTCCCGCCAGCGGGAATGGTCTTCACAAGGTTTTTTTTATGATCATCTAGTTTGTAATGAAGATTCCAATACGCAAGTTCCTCTACATTTAGGAATGAATCATCTTTTCTGCCTAAATGTATAAAGTAAAGTATACCATCTATTCAAATAAACGCCCCATTTTGAATAAACGCCCCAATAAAACATCATTTGGAATAAATTTTCCTCTTAAATAAACTCCCTGGGGCCACATGCACTTTTACACAAAATTGTCACAATAAAAACAGTTTGTTGAATGAAACCGTTAAAAACTTGATTGAATAGAACAAAATTACAAACGTCATGAATTATGATATTAACCAATCGAATGACAATAACCTTACCTGGGAAATTGTTATTTTTTATTTTAGATTGGCGTGAGGCTGAGCTTGATGCTTTATCTGTTTTACTCTTGAAGGCTGTTGCTACTGTAAGGTACATCTTATGCACACTAGGATTCAAGCCCTTTGGTACCATGCGCCGGCTGTTCCTGTAAAGATCAAGTTTTTTGCTACTGTTCTGCAGTGCTTTATGGATTCCTTTCTTATTTGACAAACTCTGATTGTAAACTTGCTCTTCTTTACCCTCTGTAACTAACATTACGATACGGCCTTTTCTTTTTCGACCTGTTCTCCCCATGCGCTGCACTAGGCGTATCGGACTCTTGTAAGCATCGTAACAAACAATTAAATCAACATCCCCAATATCCAAACCTTCTTCTCCAACGCAAGTAGAAACAATAGTATTGTATCCACCTGTCCTAAACTCTTTCACAACCTAAACAAAATCATTAGATTTCAATTTAAATATTCAACCAAAACAATTTTAATTAATAACTAACTTTATTCTAGTAATGTCAGATGAAAAACTTTAAACGCATCATATAGGAAAATAATATCATGTGCAGTAAAAAGTAGGATCTTGAAAAGGTAATTTGGACAGCTTGGTTGCAAACATATTCATTATTAGAATTCTTAGTGTCAGGAAAACAATTTAATAATCAATAAATTTGATTTGAATTTATAATAAATGTAAGAAATGAGATTTGTTAAAAAATGGCCGATAAAATGGTTTTATTAATACATGCTTACCCGAAGTTGTTCTTTCTGGGTAAATCCTTTAGTTGATTTACCAGCGGATGATTGGCCGACAAATGACATGCATTTAATTGTTGGTTTATGTCGATTTAACATATCTGTTATTTCATGTACACTGTCACGATACTGAGTAAAGATCATCACACGCGTGCTCATTTGTGCATTTGAAGTGTTCTCCGTCTCTATATAGAACAAAAAGCATTACATTTATTCCAAAAACATTCTACCCAGTACCGTTTTGTTCGTATGATCATTCGGAAAAACACCTCACAACAAGATTCCAAAAACTGCCTTTAATCTTAAGTTTTGTGAATTTAAATCACATTTTAAATATAAATAATTTAAAATAACGATACAAACATTTGTAGCACTTACCATTTTTGAAGTTATCAAAATGCAAATGTACAACTTCTTCCAGTTTCTTCAGTTTTGGATGACTATAAACAAACGGCTTCCTAGCAACTGAACTTGAGCAGTTTAATGACCTGTTAACCGATTTCGCAGAATATAGTTATACAATACAATTTCTTTCAGTATTCATTTATTCATGTCAGTAAAATACAGTAGATGGTTTGAAATTGTTTTCGTTTGTTCAAAGTTAAAAATTCACATAAAAATATAAAAATGACTTTAAAAAAGGTTAAAATTTGATAACACATCGTTTAAAATAGAGTACAAGCTAGATTGGTGTGTGTAAGGGTATAGCATAAAATGATCAACGATCTTACCTATC
Source organism: Antedon mediterranea (assembly GCF_964355755.1). Taxonomy (NCBI): domain Eukaryota; kingdom Metazoa; phylum Echinodermata; class Crinoidea; order Comatulida; family Antedonidae; genus Antedon; species Antedon mediterranea. The sequence continues at coordinate 24,719,593 of NC_092679.1, read as the reverse complement.
AGCAGCATTAGTCTCTTTTTCTACGCTAAATTTCATTTCCAAATCACGCATCAAGGTTTGGAAGTTATGACTGCGCATAAGTTCTGTCTTAGCTCTTGATAGTCCTTTGGATCCATCAACCATGCTTGTGAGGAAGCACTGAAGTGAATGCATACCGTGTTGAAGTAACAACTCATAGCCGTGGTACAGACTAATGAGAATAGCAAAGTTACCTTCTGCTACACCTTGCTCAGCTCTCTGTAACAATTCAATATTTCTACCTTTATCAATTTTTTTAAAGATGTAATGTCCCCAAAAACATGAAAAATTTGACTTTAAAAAGGCCATTTTAATATTCTGTAAACAACAAATTATTATTTTACTTGTCCGACAGCGTATTTCTTGCTTTAAATTAAATATTTTTCAGGTAAATCATTTTTTTCCCGATCCAGTTTTGGTTAAAGTGAATAACTATTATGTGACATTAAAATGGCATATTCCAAAACAAATTTGAAAAAAAATGTTTAGAAAACAATATATCTTTAAACAAACCTGCATGTTTTGAGGAGGGTCTTGTCTGAATGCATCACGACACATCAGTACTTGGTACTTAGTCAATGTTTTAACATTCTTTGTGTATAGACACCTGACATTATTGAGCCTGTTAACATAATAGCTAATAATCTGCAATAGAAAAATAAAATGTCATATTTATTTAGTACATCTGCCTTGTTTCATAATTACTTAACAAGAAACAGGTCACACTAAAGTACTGTCCACAATTAATAGATATTTTTTAAAGTTAAGTAATCACATTTTGTTTTTTTTTTCTTTTTTTCTTGTACTAATGTTTGTTAGGGTTAAAGAACCAGACTCAATGACTATACCATATTATTATCTATCTTATTTTAAATTATATAATGTATTTTTATTGTTTTGCCAATTTGATAGTGCTAGCATTCATGGCAATCCCCAGGGTGTTGCACATGTTGTTGTTTGTACCTGAAATTGAATGAAATAAAAAAAAAAACACACAAAAAAAAGGTGGTCTATTACACCAAATACAAACCTGTATGTACTTATCTTGAACAGCCTGTAATTCATCTCCCAATGGTACTACATACTTGTCTATTGTCCTGCTGTGTACATATTTCTGAATATCTATTGCTTCTTCAGATCTTATTTCAATATGTGATATCTGTAGATTGCTTATTACCTGCTGTACAGCCTACAGTATACATAATAAAAGTGAAATTTTTTTTGTTAAAGATATGTTGTCCCCGTGAAAAAATATTTTTACATTTTTTTTTTAATATGCCATTTTAATGCCACATAATAGTTATTAAATTTGACCAAAAACTGGATCGAGAAAAAAAAAATCATTGCAATCAATAACACTTTGGTACAAACAAACGGTACTAGATGTAACTATAACAAAATGTATTTGAAGGAGTTAAACATGGTATAACGTACCTTAAGATCAGTGCCTGGAGTTGCACTTAAAGCCAGGACTCTAAAGTTTATTGTGTACTTGGAAAGCTCCCTCACTACCTGCCAAGAAAACAATAATCAATTGAATGCTTTACACATATCAACAATACAAATAGGGCAAAGTCTGTCTTTTATGTGAGGTATACATACTTGACAGTAAGAATGATTTCCCAGGGCCTTATGAGCTTCATCTACAACCAAACATTTAACAAGATGAGCAGGGCAAGCTTTACGGCTTAAATCATTCATGAGTACTTGAGGTGTGAGGAAGAATATCCTTCTTGACTGCCAAACTTGCTTTCTCTCTGGTGGATGCATGCTCCCTGTATATACATAAAACATGTTGACACTTTTAGTACTGTATTATTATTATTATCTCTTTTTTTCCTTATTTCCATTCAAAATACACAAACATACATAATAAACATAGAACAAAGAGGAAAAAATTATTATTATATAACAAAAATAAAAAGAATATTAGTTAAAAAAAGGAATGACTTATCCCTAATGATAATGTGGAATTGGTCATAGCAAATTGGACTGTGAAATCAAATCAGTTACTAATCAATGGGAAGTGACAAGAGTTATGATTCCTGGTTTAACAAACAAATATGGTACTATGTTAAAAGGAAGAGTTTACAATCCAGATCTGTTTTATACCTGTCATTTCTGCAGTGTGATTTTGTGGTATTCCCATTATATTATAACAAGCTTCAATTTGCTGAGCTACCAGTGGTTTTGTTGGTGCCATGAAAACAATCTTCCCAGATGGATACCATCGATAGAAATTATACATAACAACCGCTGCAATGAAAGTTTTACCCAAACCAGTTGGTAATGTTACCAATGTATTCTTGAAAAGAGACTGTTCAACAATGTTAAACTGGTAGTCACGAACAGGCAGGTTTGTTGGATAGATCCAAATGTGTCCAGATGATGTATCAAACCCTGGTAGATCTTCCAATGGGGTGCCTTGTGTTTGTTTAGAAGAGTCACTGTTGTCCCATTTTTGGCACGCTGCCAGTAACGTTTCATCATCAAGGTCATTAATATTTTCAGCGTCATCAAAGCATTCACTTGATGTTTTAGAATTTGAGGAATGGCCAGACGGATTTGAGGAATGGCCAGACGGATTTGAGGAATGGCCAGACGGATTTGAGGAATGGCCAGACGGACAGACAGACGGATTTGTTCCCCAGCTCTGAAATAAGGTTGACTGAACTTTCTTCATTTTCTAAATTTCATCATTTTAAAATCTATTAATAATAAAATAATAAAAAACACATTTACGTTTCACAATTGTTATTATTAAAGATATTTTTTCCAATTTTTTTGAGGCCCTACTTACTAACAATAATGATACGAGGATCGACCAAATGTACATTATTGTTGACATCCCTACTACTAGGCTAGGGGCCTACTGTAGCAGGCCTAGGATAGTACCTACTCTAGGCCTAGATCTAGCTAGTACGGGGAAAGGGGAAATAAACTTTGTTTTGATTCTTCTAGTCTAGGCCTTGGCCTAGCTAATAGTAATTAGGCATGGGGTACGCCTACTAGCTAGGCTTATTTAGCTAGCTATAGGCCCTATCCTTCCTAGTTCTAGCCTACTACTATCTATTCTAGGCCTGTAGTAGCCTGGCCTAGGCTCTAGTCTAGCTAGCTAGCCTACTACTAGATAGAGGGGATCGATCCGTTCTAGCTACTATTATATTTTATCATTATATAGGCTTAGACTAAGCCCGGATTAAAGCTTATTTAATTTAGAGCTAAATTAGTTAATAAAATACCTTCTATTTTGAAGCTAGCCTAGCCTAGGCCCTAGGCCTACTTTAAAATCAAAATTCGCGCAACACAATGTTAGCCATTTGACCTCTTCATGTGTACAAAACGACCTTTTATACATAAATTGCACCCTCTACGGCAACAAAAGTTCCACCTTTTTTAGTCTCTTCTTCCAGACGTGCTTTAGGGTTACACAGAAAAAAAAGATGTTATTTTGTGCCCCTGCCTCGACAGCTCTAAGGCCCTGCCACAGTCTTTTGGGGTCGTTTCCACCACATCACCAGATGCATTGATGTTGCTGCCTCATGATGTGTGGTGGAAAGGGGGACGTAGCTATAATTCTGTGAACCCCAAACACAGTAGCTCACATAGCTTCAACTCTATTCCACCAGAGCGGCGTGGGACTCGAACCCACGACATTAATCGTTTTGCACGAGGCTCAGTTGGCTGAGCTAACCGGTCTACTTGTTCATAAAAAGGTTAATACAAGCTTTGTTTTCTCAAGATAACGTAGATGAATATGCATATTCATGAAGTAACAATGAATTACGTAATATGATGCGCGTATAAATAGACTATTGTCAGCTGTTCAGTCATCATGTAGGCCTACTTTGTGGAATAACGGGTAATGCTCTAATTTAAGTGCTCTCTCAGCTCTAGCTTGGGTTCGAATCTCTACGGAGTTTTTTTTTATGGAAAATAAATATTTTTTTTTTATTGTAAGAGATATATTTAGAGGGTTAATCTAGGAAATAGGTAAGCTATCTTTGCGATTCCTACAGTCACACACATTTAAAAAAAATAGAGCTGCTAGGTCCTCATAAGATAAGATTTCTAAAGCGTACATAATATCCACAAAGACGCATGATTATGATGATGATTATATTTTCGTTGTCTGCCACACGTTCTCACTCTCATATAAATTGAAAACTAATGTCGTCAATATTATTTTCGGTCGAATTCAGTCGATAATTATTAATAAAAAACACTTATGAGGAATACAATATATTACTATTATCATTACTGTTATTATAAGTGCGTGTTCAATTATTAGACAAATATGGTCTCCGTGACATTGTTTACTCTTAATAAAGTTATCTAGAAATATCGATTTAATATTCTTCAGTTATACGGTGGTATTGTGACTGATATCCTAATTGGTATCTAGCAAATATCGTCATGCATTATGAATCATTACATTTCACTTTGTTCTTCGCATGATGTTGTTTATTTTTGTCTTATGTCTATGCCTTTTGGAAATAACTAATCTTCACCAAGCAATGGCTGGTAAGTTTTTGTTTTATATTTATTTATATAGAGAAAAGCTTCTCTGAAATATTTGATAAAATAATATTCCTATAAAACTATGACTCCAAATAACAAAAGGCAAGCCATGATTCAACGTTTCGATCTTTATTTGATCATCAGGAATGAACAATAATTCCAGAGGAAAACAATTATAACTATTCAACAATATGTAAATGAGATAAACAATTATCCATACAGGGTGTTACAAAGAAATCAAAGTTAATATTTTAATGCACATGTTTTTATAGCCATTTGGTATTGGCGAAGTCTGTTCTAACGGAGAACCTGGTATAGCATCAAGTGAATGGAATTCAATTGATGCGACCGCCCCTGATAAGTATACAAAAGTTTCTCTGAAATATTTGATAAAATAATGTTTCAATGCACATGTTTTTATAGAATCTTGCACCGAGCCACTTGGTATTGAAGATAAGTCTGTTTTAACGGAGAACCTGGCAGCATCAAGTGAATGGAATTCATTTCATGGATCCCAACGTGCAAGACTCAACACTCTAGCAGACTCGAGTGGGACAGGGGCTTGGTCAGCTTTATATAATGATCAAAACCAATGGATCCAAGTCGATTTGATTTCTGTGAAAACAATCACAGGTGTCATTACTCAAGGTAGAAACCGTTTCAATCAATGGGTTACCGCTTATGAAGTATTTTACAGTGTAGATAACAACATGTTTGATGCAGTAACTAATTCGTATGGTCAAGTTACGGTAAGTTAACCTATTAATTCGTACGCTCATTGAGTTTTCTGGAAAATCGCGAAAATATCTAGTAAACATACTTTGTAATTAAATCGTAAAAAATATAAATGTTGATTTTTTTAATTGTTTCTTTTGCTTAGCTGGACTCATTGTGTAGATTTTGCGATGCACCTGTGACGTCACAGTAATTTATGGCGACGGCTGTACGGCGAAAGCGTGCGGCGATATTCTTAATCTCGCGAATGTTCTGAAATCATAATTATGTACATCCCTATACGTTGTAAAAATATGGTCCTCGGTCAAGTTGTCCTTTAAATTTATTCTCTAGAGATTATGATTTATTCAACAGTTGCCATAGTTCAACTCTACGCAAATGCTCCGATTAAATGTTGTCCTCCTAAAAATTAATTGTTTAAACATTTGTGTTGATCGACAAAAATTATTATTTATATATATTATTATTATTATTATTATTATATTATTACCTGAAAACAAAAATGCAATTTAAAGTACAAAATACTTAAATTGTCTATCATTTATCAGACAATGGTTTTAAGTGTTCTCTTTATAGAATGCTCCTATATATTATATTATATTATATATTATTTTATTACAAGAAACTCATTTTGATAAAAAAATCAATTCATATATTTGATGCAGATTGGAAAGGTAGATCGTACCATAGTTATGGAACGACCAATAGTAGAGGAGTATCCATTTTATTTAAGAAAGGTTTAGATGTAAAAGAAATCATTCATAAATAAGTATTCTGACGAAGATGGAAGAATTATTATACTTGGTATATTACTTAAGAATAAATGTATATGCACCAAATAACTATAAAGAGAGAGCAATTTTTTTCAAGAAGCTTGACAAGAAAATTGATAATCCTTGCAATTTTACAGATGAGTATATAATAATGGTGGGGGGGGGGGGGGGAGGGGGAGGTGACATGAATTGTGTTTTACAACATAATGCTGACCAAAGAAACAGCCTGTATCTAAGCTATGACAAATCTCCTGCAATTGTAAAAAAATGTATTAATAAATCAAAGCTCTGTGATATTTGGAGAATATGTCATGAAACAAAAACCCAATTTACTTGGCGACGTAAAAATACATATAGAAGGTTAGATTACTGGCTGATATCTAGTGTATTATACAAACATGGTGATGTTATTGACACCGATATCAGACCTTCTGTTCTTTCAGACCATCAAGCTATTTCATTGAAAATTATAAATAGTCATGAATAAAAAGGACCTGGAACTTGGAAATTCAACAATAGTTTTTTGGAGAATAAAGCACAAATTACGGCTCGAGTAGAATGGATTGAAAAGTTCTTTTTAGGTTTAGAAAAAAACAAGGCTAAGAAAAAACATATTACGTCAGTTCTTAAACCTAATGGGAAAATTACTACAAACACCAAAGAAATTCTTAACGAGCAAGTTAGGTTTTTCAAAGAATTGTATAAAGAAACCCCTTCGAAACAGGAAAATATTAATAGTTATTTTGGTAGGCCTAATACTAAAATCAATACACTGTCTTTTGAAGAAAAGCAAAAATGTGAAGGTATGTTAATACATTATAAATGTAAAATGGCTCTTTTGAACATGAAGTTAAATGAAAGTCTTGGTACAGATGGGCTAACAGACGAATTTTATCGCACATTCTGGGATTCCTTAGGCAATTTATTGTGTGATTCTGTTAACTTCAGTTTCTTGAATAAAAAACTGACATCTTCGCAACGTAAAGGTATTATTTCATTACTGTATAAAAAAGGTGAAAGAGAGAAGCTTTATAATTGGAGACCTATTACTCTTTTGAATATTGATTATAAGATTATTGCACAAGTGTTAGCCAATAGTTTACATTCGGTCATTAGCTCCATAATTAATAATGATCAAAAGAGATATATCAAAGGCAGGTTCTCTGGTGAAAGCATAAGATAGATTAATAGAAGATTTACTTAATTATAGTGACGTACATAAACAAGAAGGTGCTTTGATTTTTATAGATTTTGAAAAAGCCTTTGATTCTGTAGGCAGATATTTTATGTTTAAAACTACAGAAAAATTTGGTTTTGGTATTCAATTTATACAATGGGTTAAACGATACTGAAAGTTACATTGTAAATAATGGATGGATGTCAGAAGGTGTTTTAATGAATAGAGGAATCCGTCAAGGTTGTCCACTCTCAGCGCTTTTATTTATTTTAGTAGTCGAAGTTATGGTAACCAATATAAGAAATAATCATTTGTGTAAAGGTATCAAATTGCCGTCAGATACTGTGATTTTTGCAAAGAATGAAAAAGCCATACAATGTTATTTTAACGAAATAGATTGTTTTTGTGAAATTTCAGGTCTGATGCTAAATAAATCCAAGAAAAGGGGAATGTGGATTTGTTGCGATAAAGAGAAAATTAGTAACTCTTGCAACATTACCTTTAATCAAGAACCTATTAAGTTTCTAGGTAATTACATTGGTTATGATAAGGATATAAATTTGTAATACAAAAAATTGGTATGAGAAAATTGAAAATCTAAAAAAGATCCTTAAAACTTGGGAAAAAAGAAAAATATCATTCTTTGGGAAAATCACGGTAATTAAAACACTAGCGTTATCAAAACTTATTTATAATGCAAGTGTCACGCAGACTTGCCAAAATCTATTATTCCTGAAATAAACAAGATTTTATACAACTTTTTATAGAGTGGTAATAAAGAAAAAATAAAAAGAAATACTCTGATACAAAACATTGAAATGGTGGAGTTAAAATGATTGACTTTAACTCTATGATTGAATCTTTAAAGTTTAGGTTGGGTAAAACGTTTGCTAAGCCCGGATCCAGGAAAGTGGAAATGTATTCCATTATACAATTTATATCCAATAAGATTATATATTAAGTATGACGGAAGCAAACTTTGAGAAGCATAATGCACTCAAATGTGTGAATACATTCTATATAAATATGCTTAAAGCCTGCATACGGTTTAATAATATTTATGCTAAAAAACCTCAATGTTGAAATAATAACTCAGAGGTTATGGGAGAATATATGTCATGCATAACAAAAAAATCACTATTCTGTAAATCTTGGGTTAATTCAGGTATAACAAGGCCATATAGATGGCTGCAGTCGCGTGCTTAGTGTTTACCGACTGACCGACCAACCTACCAACTGACCGAAATTACTGAACATGTTTAAAAATGTTGAAATGTTTAAAAACAGTTATATTTTTTAAATTTACACGTGCGTAGCCTGTCACTTTTGACGTGCTCGTATAACGTAATTTCGAGTTGAAAAGTAAGTCAAGAAAACAGAAATCGGGCAAAAAGAGTGCGCAACAACATTTAACGCGCAGTGCGCGCGCAAAAATCGGCGCACTCATGGCAATTTTGTAAACGCTTAAAATTGCCTGAAACGTACTCTTATTTCGTCGAAAATAAATTTTGAAAATTTTAAGCGCCCGTACGCATGCGTTACATGCGCTACGCACGTAATTGTATTGCCATATGATGATTTATGCCCTGAAATTTATGAGTACCAAATTTTATTTAATTGTGATTCATGGTTGTGAAGATATGATTACAAACGTGATTTCGTTAAATCGTGCGTAGACCGCGTAATTTTTTATTGCGCACCGTGAAAACATAACCACATCGATTCCTGGCCATAAGGAATATACTGTGAAAAATTGACTTAGCTAGATTAAACTGATATCAAGATAAGGTCAGAAAGCGATAAAACGCATAGTGATACCGGACCGACAGACCGACAGACCGACCGACCGACATAGTAAACTATAGAGTCGCTTCCACGCGACTAAAAACAGTAGGAGATATTATGGGTAAGTCTAGATTTAAGCATATTAATGAAATAACTCCACTGTTGAAACGAAGGGAAATGCATTTTTAATATACAGTATATGGTACTAATTGACGCTATTCCGAGAAGCTGGAAAGTTATAGTGGTTGAGAAACCCTATTGTTTTATACATAAAGAGGTTGATACAATAGAGAAAAATGTTAATGTTACTTCAAATTAAATTATACAACTGCCAAACAAATCTATTCCACTTTTACCGATGTAGCATATAAAGCGTGCATACCAAAAGCACAAGATAAATGGGGAAACCAACTTCAAAATTGTTTTATAGACTGGAATCTATGTTGGAAAAACAAAGTTAAGAGTATGTTGCACATAAAAAGAGTGGCTTTCTTTAATTTTAAGTTGCTACATAAAATATTACCAACTAAGTGTAAGCTAAAATTATGGAATTTGTCCAACTGTAATTATTGTGAATACTGTAATGAGGAGATTGAAAATGAAAAGCATGTTATTTACATGCAAAGAAGTAAAACATTGCTGGGTAAAATATTGCGCTATGCTGAAAACATGTTTTGCATTTACTCAGGAAGTTACATGGGAGAAAATTGTACTTGGAAAATATGATGTCAAAATTAATGAAATATTTTCCATTTTAACTTTCTGTGTTTATAAAAGTAAAGTCAGTCATAGACTTAGACTTGTTAAAAAATGTCCATGGTTAATGTTTACTGCTGAGTTAGAAGATATAACCAATTGTGAGTTTTTAATAAATAAAGAAAAGGCAAAAAAAAATGTGGTCAGATATGGACCGTAACAATTTAGCAAGGTATAAAATTAACGTTTATAAAATTGATATTTAGGTAAAGTAAAATATAACTATTTTTTGATTGCCTGAAAGAGATAAAAAGAGTTATAAAATAAAGAATCCTGTTAAATTATACGTACATTGTTAAGGATTGAAAAACGTGTAAAGAGTGTATAACATAGAGGAAAATATTTTTTGTCTTCTTCTTTCCTTACTATTATATATAAAACGCAATGGTAGGAGTAAGATATCAGATGTACTGAAAGTTATTTAATGTCAGTTATATTGTATTGTATCATTACATTACTCAATGCATTGTAAACGAACATTTTATTGATTAAGAAATAAAAGTGGGTCGATCCTACATAACACAAAAAAAAGGTGTTCTCTTTATATACTGTCCTTTAACACTTTGACTGCCAAACACGAAGATCTTCGTTTTTGGAAACACAACGCTTGACTGCCAAACACGAAGATCTTCGTTTTTCGCTTTTTTTTACGAAATCCGGTAGATAGGTTAATTATTGGTATATACTATAAATATGGACACTATATTCGGTCTGGACCGTGAATATTTTACTTTTTGAAAGTAACTAATCTGGTTACGAACGATTGTCAAAATGGTACCTGTCGAAATAACATACACCGCGCATCACAGTAGCGCGTACAGCGATAGTTTGGCGCATTGTGTATCGGTCGCGCGCTAGCTATGTCAACGAAGCATTACAAAGGTTTATGTGGATTGGCATGTTTGTTTGTTATCTGAATAAAAAATAATGGATGACTTTTCAATATGAGTCTTTAATTTTATTATTGTATGTATACCCTAATTGTTTTGGTGTTTCACTGTAAGTGGCCGAGTTTAACGCAACAAACTTGTTTAGAAATGGTATGAACATTATCATCAGTTTACTAGCTAGGCTAGTACGTAGTACTAGGCTAGCCTAGGCCTAGCCTAGTCGTAAAACGGCTCCGGACCAAATTTAGGCCTGGTGTCTTTACTATGTGGATTTTGGCGAAACATTGATGTAAGATTTATGATTTATAAAATGTAATACATATTTCGATAGTGATAACTTGTTTTTATAGGCCTATCGGTGCCGTGTAAGTAACTTTTTCGTTGTTTGGTGATCTCACCGGGCGATATTTTCATCATTGTGATGTCTTGCACAAAATCGCGAATATCTCGACTTTCTTGCGCGAAACTACGAAAAACTAAAAAAGTGGGTTACTTTCATTTTACTATTACGATTTACATATTGCGATTTGAAAATCGTTCTTGGTACCATTGTAAAGCTAAAATCTTTATGATTATTTTAGTCTAAATTACATGTAAATCAGATCACATACATAGTTTCAATCAGCTTTAATAAAAACATCGAATTGCGCTAAAAACGCTGGCGGTGGCAGTTTCTAACTGAAAAAACCTCTGGCAGTCAAAGTGTTAAATTAGTTTACTAAAAGGATGTTTTATTGTAAGATATTGATCAACATCAAAATGACAAGAACAACCATGATTCTGATAATAATCTTTTTTTCCTATATAGGAATTTCCCGGGAACTTTGATCAAGACACTTTAGTTACAAACATGTTTACAAGTGCTGTATACGCCCGGATTGTTCGTATTCATCCAACTAATTGGCACTCTCATATTAGCTTACGATTTGAAATTCTTGGATGTGCGGCCGCCGCCGATGGTAAGTTCTATAATAACGATAGTTCAATCAACTCAAGCCACAATAAAAACAATAGACTTAGACTACTTAAACAATATTGCAACAAATCCACAGACACAAGGCCATAATATCAGATATATCATATAATCTATATATAAATTTAATGTAAGGGAAAAATCGGTAAATCGCGCGTTACTTCTAGAATTAATTTACTCGATGGTATATAAAGTTGGTTCGTACGTTCGGCACTAATTTGAACCACCTAATGTAACCCTATTTACTAATTAAGTTGAGTTAGATAATTATTTATTGACGATTAAAAAGAATTGAGGTTCAACGATTTAAGTCAAGTGATTTTCCCAAATATGGTAGTGATATATGACATCATCATGTCCATGGGCACATCACGTTTTTTTTCCCATAAAGTTTGATAGTGTAGACAGGGCTTAAGAGTGTTCCCAATATAATTGCGTGTGTTCATCAAAAAATATCTCTACTAACCAGATATTACATAAAGCAGTATGTTTATGTTTTACAGTAATGGTCCATGCGGCATATTTCAAATCATCTCGCACCGAAAGTTCTCTGAGTAATACAGAACTTACAAGACACTCCCTGGTCTGTGCTTTACAATGTATACGAATAGTTGAATGTAAAGCGTTTAAGAACGTAAATGAAGGATGCATCCATTTTACATTTGATGATGACGCATTTGATGATGACGACGATGGTTACCAATGTAATAGGCCTACATCTGGTTGTATGCAAGAAGGTGATTGGCTAATAGTGTCCAATGACAAAGCGAAATGGTAGGATCGTTTATGTGATTAATTTGTAGAAACTATTACGTAAAACCATGAAGTAATAATTACTCAATGGTAAAAAACATACTAGTCTTTTCCAGACGAAGTTTTGACTTATTATTAGTAAAAGATAAATATTTTGGCACATGTGGTGTTTCATACGTATACTACTTGAGCTTGTATTTTCAGACAAAAATGGGAAAAAAAATAAATAAAAAAGAAAATATACAGACTTGGGGAAAGTATAAAACATACCTGTATATTAATGCTGTTGGTAGAGATGGAATCGGTGTCTTGTTGTCTTTGTATTACTCATGCTTGAAAACATATCATTGGATTCTTGTATTGTTTTGATTGAATTGAATGGATTTTTATCTTCAATTCAACAAAATATTTATTTTCTTCCTTCTAGAAAGGAAGTAGGCAGATGCCCGAGAAGTTTGAAATATTGTATTGGACCAGTCTAGATTTAGACAGCGGAGAACATCTTGTGCTGGTGCGGGACTGAAATCGATACTCGAAAAGAGTATGGATTAAGGACATTTTTCCTTTAGTCCTCATCCCACTATTGTAATAATTATTATTTATAAAAAAATGGTTGTGGATATTTAGTCGCGTGGACGCAACTCTATAGTTCACTATGTCGGTCGGTCGGTCTGTCTGTCGGTCCGGTATCACTATGCGTGATGCGACTTATGGCTGTTGGCCTTGTTAGACTACAGTGGTACTTCTTTAAACCAGGAATTTATCATATGTGATTTATGAAAATTATGCATTCCAGAGCGTGACCATGTCGTGGCACTATTCTAATGATCCTCTCTCTGGGTTCAGGTCTTTGCAGTAGGACTAAGTAAAGTCGACAACAATTAAGCTAATTGAAATTGCTATTAATAACCTAAAATCAGGTAGCTAGCTAGTATGATTATTTTATTCTATACATGATTAAGTGCAATTTATGGGGACTTAGCAGCTCTATTTTTTAAATGTTTGTGACGGTAGGAGTTGCAGGGAATGTTTACTCAACAGGACCAAAAACATTTTTTTACTATTTTGATTTTCTAACGTAAAGCTAATGAACGTCACCCCTGATTGGAACTCAGGAATAACTGCAGTTCAGACTTCATATAAAAATGAAGATTTTTTTCTTAACTAATAGTAATACTAATATATTTTCTCTAAAACATATTTATTTTATTTCAAGTAATATAGATTATATAAATTATTTAGGATAATTTATTTAAGATAATATCCAAATATGTCAATATAGGACCTAATTATAGAAATTACAAAGAACATTGAATCATTTATAAGTTTAAATTTACGTTTAAATAAAGAGAACAGTTATGTGATTTTTTAAGAGATAAAGGCAGTAAATTCCAGAGTTTAGGTCCAGTGTATAGAAATGTGTTCAATTTTAAGACTGGTTCGAGTAAGCTTATAATAAAAAATTAGTTTGCATTTTGAGCATAAATTAAACAACGAAATCAAAGAATCAAAAGTGTCTAATTGATGTACCACTCAAGCGCTCTCCGCCCTGTCTATGTAACAGCGCCCATTCTTTTGAAACACGCCTTGCGCGTTCTAAATCTGTGCACAAAAGTAAATCGCACAATACCTTCCTTAATAATACAACAAAAGCTATAGAAATATTGCATCGCTCCGCCCTAAAAAAAAGTATAAAGTCAGAACAATTTTGCCATTTGTACCATTTAATTAAGTCACATTGCAATAAATCTACAATTTAAGTATGTTACCAAAGATCGGTCCGTACACGTTCAATGGATTAGATGATTACATGGAGTTTTTCAAACGTAGAGGTCTGTACCCCACAGCGAAGAATTGTGGGTATTGCAACATTCCTATGTACACGTCAACCCGTAATCGTAAGTTATGTTTCTGTTTTGCATCTACAATAATAATGTTGTTTTTATTGCCTAAGAACGGAAACAAATGCACTAATTATACGTAAGGGCAAAACGTCCAATTATACGAGGACATTTTTAAGAGTTACGATTTAGAAATATAAAAGTCATACTTATACAATTTGTACCTTGTATTTTTAATTATTGAGAAATCAAATGCAAAATGATGTATGTTGTTGAATCCTCCTGTGTGCATTCGGGTTTTTTTTACCATTATATATTTTGAAATGTATATTGATAAGTAATTATATGGTTTTCTTCTGGGGCCCCAGACATATCATGTTATGGTGACTTTTTTTGGTTTTGTGGTCCCAGGACATTTTTGATATTAATGAAATACTAATAATGTTAAAGGTTCTGATGGATTGGTTTGGCGGTGTCATCGCTGTAGGCGAACGATTGCAATGCGAACTGGGACGTTCTTGTCTGGCCAAAAAATAGAAATGGATAACTGGTTGAATCTGGTTTACTACTGGGCCGCAGAAACACCTGTAAAACAGGTAAGTAATCAACAACATTTCCCAAATATAATGTACATTATATTATGCTGTGTCATTTATAGTATTTCATTTTTTCATTATACATTTATTCATCAACAGTTTAAGATAATTTTAAAGAAAATAAAAAACTGTTGATAGGGCCACATACTAGAAGGCGGAGCCTTTTCTCATGAGATGATCAATTCTATATTGTATTGTATGGATGTGCATAATGTCTTAGTATAAATATAAACCATATATCCACAATATACACACATTGAAATAAGAAAATTAATAACAACAAACATAATATAGGGACTGATGGTGTGTATGATGACACCGTATTGATTTATCTATTAAAAAATGTATTTGAATATTTATTTGTAGGCTATTGTCCACACTGGTCTGAAGCCTAAAGTGGTCATTCAACAATATCGGTTCCTCCGAGACCTTTGCTCTAGGAAGCTATTGGCAACACCAGCAGCATTACTTGGGGGCCCTGGTATCACTGTACAGACCGTTGAACGTTGCTTCAGCCAAGGTAAAAAGGTAAGGCTATCACGTTTTTTTTAGAAAGTGTTAAACGTAGATTTGGCAGAAAAAAAAAACTAAAACAAATTATGCAATAATTCACTGTGACATTCTTAGACGTCAACGTCTCCAGTTTTATTAAAGCTGATTATATTAACCAAAAATGTCTAAAACAATAACAATTATTATCTTGTAATAACAAAGCTACACAAATATTAGAGTTCTTGATTCCATCGCCATTTTGAAAACTAAAAGACATACCCTAAGTGTTGAAGATCAAATCGGAATTTTTTAAATGAATACTTAGCTGCTTTAATTTAAATGGTTTTGCTTTAATCCCATCATCATAATAATCATTATTATTTTTTAAACAGAATGGTTGTGGTCAACAGTGGATTTTTGGACTGGTAGATACGTCGACGAAGCCAGCACGTGGTTACCTACATTACGTGGAAGATCGTGAAGCAACAACACTTTTACCCATCATCGAGGACAAGACCCAGGACGGTACGGTCATTCACTCGGACAAATGGACCACCTACAGAAGGGACTCCACCCTTCATGGAATCGCCGACAACCGTCATTTTGTGAATCCAGTAGGTGAGGTCTACACCAAACAAATTGTAGAATCTTACTGGAACAAAGCTAAGAGCAAGTTTAAAGCTATGAAAGGGGTTAAGAGAGAATGGCTTAATGAGTATTTAGATGAGTTTATGTGGAGGGAGGAGTATGGAAAGGATCTGCTCCAATGTTTTGAAAATATTATTGATCACATCGCTGAAATTTATCCTCAGTAATCTCAAGATATTTTTAACATTAAAACTGATATGCAATATGTTTAAAATGTTTTTATTTAAATGTGCAGTTTTTATAGTAATTTGGGTAATAATACATGTTACCAGTAGAAGTTGAAATTATAAGAATTATTTTAATAATTCTTATAATTTAAAAATCTAAATTAAAAATAAACAATTCATTATAAAGTTATTCCGAGTTTGTGTTGTCGTATGTTTTGTAAGGATTTGTTTCTGCTGTTATTGTTTAATAAAATAAATAAATAATTAAATCAAATCGATTGAAAAGAACAACATTTTTTGTTGCTGAAATATAATTATAATAGAAAATCAACAGGTATAAAAATATTTGTTTTTTCTATATTGCCTTTTTGGCGTTTCATATTGCGTCGGTAAAATATAAACGCTACAAATGTGATCGCGAATTATAAACGACGTTACCGAAACTGTCATTAAAATACTATTACTACGCTAGCCAGCCAAGGGCCTAGAGTAGAATGACAGATTATATAATATACGAAGATAGTGATGAAGAGGCAGCAGAAGACCAGCAGAGGTTAGGTTTTTGTTAGAAAATGAGCTCCCTGTAAAAATGTATAACAACGTAGGCCTAGCTAGGGCCAGGCCCTAATTAATAAACACTTCTCAGCTCTCTAGCCAACACGTCACGGCTAGACCTCATAGCTAGATAGAGGCTAGGCCTACAGTATCCTGCTTAGGCCTCTTTGTTGGTTGGCGGGCGCTTCGACCGTATTTCCAGCTAGACTAGGCCTATCCTACTAAATTTTAAATGATTTTTCCACATATTTATATATATATATGTTATGCGCGATTTGAACGATTTGCGCAATTTGAAATTGCGCAAAAAAAATCCTTGCGCAATTTGAATTGAAACATGTTTCAAATTGCGCAAGCAACGTATTAAATTGCGCAAGTAATCTGCAAATTGCGCAAGGTTTTTCGACAGATTGTGAAATCATGCACACCCATATTTTTATAGTAATTTCTAAGAATGATTCAAAATTAAAGATAAATATTGCATTTCCTTATTTTAGTAGTGTAAATATTGTTATAAGTTAGCATACCGTCCAGACTGATACCGTCGAAGAACCGACGAAAGAAAACGAAGCGGTGGTGTTCCACCAGGCGGGCGCGGCCGGCTATAGCCTACTACTCTAGCCTAGCTAGGGTCTGGACTACTGATACTGACTAGGTTACATGGCCTAGCTAAACTAATATTAAAAACTTAAAAAGTGAGTATTAAACATTATCTTCATTGAAATGGTCTTATTTATATAATAAAATACTAAATTTTAAACTCCTCTGCCTAGGCCTAGCCTAGCCATGTATGGGAAAATTTACAGTTCGTTTTCAAATTGCGCAAAGGTGTCATATTGCGCAAGAACTACCTTGCGCAATTTACAAATTGTGCAGCGCAATTTAAAATTGCGCAAAGATTTTCTTGCGCAATTTGAAATTGCGCAAGTTGATTGCGCAATTTGAAATTGCGCAAAAAAATCCTTGCGCAATTTTAAATTGCGCAAGAATTCTTTGCGCAATTTCAAATTGCGCAAAGATTTTTTTGCGCAATTTCAAATTGCGCAAATCGTTCAAATCGCGCATAACATATATATATATATACAGTATATAATTAATTAATTTGAAACGTTAAAGATGAGGAAATCTGTGAGAATGAGAAAAAGTCGCCCCAAACCGAGACTCAAACTCTGGATCGTTTCAAATTAATTAATTAAACGCCGTGGTTAGGATTCCGGCACCGGAACTCAACTGCCAACCGTTAGGGAATCCGACACGCTATTGCGCATGCCCAGAGCGCCGGTAATCGGTGACTCAACAGCGATGGATCATTTCATAGCTCCGCCACGGCGAACTAGCGTAGATGCCTACTAATAACGGGATCCACTAATAGTAAATACCAGCTAGACGTGACCAGTGGGCCTATTTATTTTGTAATTAAAAAGTGGTTGCTTCATTCATATATAAACTTCATATAGGGCCTAATTATGAATTATATAATTACATGAGTTGACTAGTTTTATGATTTTGCAAGTACAAAATAAAAGATTTCATATAACGCATTATAAACTGTACATAACATGCAATCACAAGTTAATTTATTGACGGCAGCCACCGCGTGGATGTGAAAAAACTGTTCGGGAAGTCGGGGTCGCAACGCTAAATACAGCATTACGATTCTTACGGTAGATAGATATACCGATTCTTATTAATATCATAATAATTATTTTAACGCGTGGCGCCTGGCGTATTCGTATTTTAATTATTAATTCATGTATGGCCTAGGCCAAGTTTAATCCATCGCTCTCTCGCTCGCGCAACGACTAACTAGGCTACAGTAAATCCTAACACTCCGACTCTCAGCCGGCCCTCAGCAGTGGTAGTGTGGTGTGCAGTGTGGCACAAGCTATAATTATTCACTTCCCAGAGCTCTGAGCATGCGCAATAGCGTGTCGGATTCCCTAACGGTGGGCAGTTGAGTTCCGGTGCCGGAATCCTAACCACGGCGTTAATTAAATTTCAGTATATCACCGGGCGGTTTAGAATGTTCTTTGCCTGATGTGTTTATATATATAATTCCCTCACTTGCACTGATGAAGGGCTAGTGTTGCCCGAAAGGTCTGCTAACTTTTCTGGCTGTTTACTTTATCGTTTTGATTTAGCTTTTCGCTTTTTTTTTTGTTTCTCCATTGAGATCCAGCCACTGATACCCACAGCATTGTCATTGTTTTCAGTAATTTGCCTTTGGATTTATATATATATATATATATATATAAATAGAATATATGACGTTATCCGTTATGACGTTATCCAAATTCCTTCACTGGCACTGATGAAGGGCTAGTGTTGCCCGAAAGCTCTGCTAACTTTTCTGGCTGTTTACTTTATCGTTTTGATTTAGCTTTTCGCTTTTTATTTTTGTATCTCCATTGAGATCCAGCCACTGATACCCACAGCATTGTCATTTTTTTCAGTAATTTACCTTTGGATTTATAAATAGAATATATATATATATATAAATATATTCTTTTTCTAATTTCAAAGGATAAACATAAATTAAAAGCGTTAAAGAAGGTTAACCTTTCTTTAAATGAAAGGTGGCATTCCTCGCTAGTTTAGTTAGCTAGGTAAAGAGGGCTGGCCCTGGTGGTAAGGTTTTATGATATAAAATGATGTCAAGACCCCTTGGATTTGTAGCCAAGCATCATAACCAGCAAGAGACGATCGGGAAAAAATGTTTGTTTATTAAATATTATTAGCAATTCTCATTTAATAACTTATATCTTATATTTTAATTATTATTATATTTAGTTCTGAAGATGAGCTTGATATTCTTCTTCATGGAACACCAGAGAGAAAAAGAAAACTGACTCGGTCTTTAAGTCGTGGAAGTCTACAATTATCATCAAGTGAAGATGAATTTGATAAAGAAATGGAAAAGGAATTAAATGAAAAAATGAAACAATATGAAAAAGCACAGCTCAGTAAGTATGCCAGGAGTAGACACACAAAGGGCCAAATATGCTCAAGCTTAATTTGTTAGGATAGTTCTTAAATGTTGTGTGTAACACACACAAAAAATCCATTAAATATACTATCCTTTTAACATAATTTAATTTTTTTCAAAGGTAAATCTGGTGACTTGAGATCTGGTGACTTGAACCCTGGGAATCCAGCAGAAGAATGTTATGATGATGTTTATTTTGATTCAGATGATGAAGATACAAAATCAGGTATAAAAAAAAATATGGTGCAAAATAATCCATAACAGAAGTCTAGAAAAACAATTTTTGTTGATTTATTTTGTTTTTTTGTGCAGGTAAAATAAAACACAAAGTATTATCAAATGATGAGCTAATGTATGATCCAGCTATTGATGAGGACAATCAGCAATGGATAGATAAACAAAGAAAAATGTATCATCCCAATCAGCATCTACCAGGAGTTGGACCAAGCTCTTCAAGTGACAACAGCGGCAACCCATCTAAAGGACCTCTAAGTGATGCAGTACTAAACTGCCCAGCTTGTATGACTACATTATGTATTGACTGTCAACGTCATGAGAAATATCACCATCAATTTAGGGCAATGTTTGTTATTAATTGTAATATTATCCATGCAGAAATACTGCGATATAAACCAAACATTACAAAGAACCGACACAAGAAAAAGAAAAAAAGTAAAGATGTTGCAGGAGGGAGTTGCACAGAGCCAGAGGAGGTGTTCCACCCTGTTCATTGTAGTACATGTAAAACAGAAGTTGCAATGTATGATAAGGATGAAGTTTATCATTTTTTTAATGTTTTATCTAGCGTAGCTTAGCAGCATACCAATCATCATTTTAATATTGACAGTAGTACCGTATTTATTTGAATGCCTCCCTTGAAAAAAATTCCCCTTATAATGCATCATTTTAAACAACCACACCCTCTCCTCCAATAAACGCTTGGGGGCCCTTTTTTTTTTTCATTAAACACATGTATTTGGTGTAGAATTCAATGTTTGACAGAATCTACAATTAACCAAGCATTTTAATGTACTGTATCTAGGGGTATTTATTTGAGGATGCACCGTGACTACTCCTCCTCTGAACAATTTATTCAAATAAATATGGTATTCTCCCCAGAATAAGATCCAAATAAATGACTGCTAATGTACTGTATTATCAATAAAAATGTTACTATAATTGTTAAAAGGCCTATTTTTTTATACTCTGCAGTTGATGATAAATATGGGAGGCCTTTAGGGCCAGAACAGACAATGTATAAATTTGCCGAAAGGACCATGTGAGAGCGTGTGATGCAGTGCAAATTCTAATCGCTTGTCACATTGAATCCTTAGGCTTGCGTTTGCCTTAAATTGGTACCACAAACAACCGCCTTTATTCTCACCCTAATATTCAAACATTAATACTACCAACACCCATTAACTATGTTATCTCAATACTTTGCTGCCAACAAACTATTAACCACAATTAAGGGTATCATCCTGTTTGGGACCCCTCAAAGTTAAAAAACATTGACCCGTCTCTCCTGATGACGTGTCATTTCACTATACAAGGACGATAATTCCAATCGTTTATCACGGTTTAGTCTCTTCTTTTTTTATGTAAATGGCTAATTCCGTAATCTCCCAGGGTACTCTCTATCAGCAGGTATGAACTTTCACTCAAACAGAAATAATTTAGGTCATTAGATGGCCGCGCAAAAGACAGGACAAAAGAAAAATAAGCAACTCCAAAACTACATGGTTTATGTCATTTATTGAATGAAAAAATGCATTGAAATCAAAATATTTAAACCATATAGATAACATTCATAGAACAAGAACATTATGTTATTTATAATACACATGTCATAAAAATAGAAATTTGATTTCATTTATTTCAAATATCTGGTGCAAGACCAATTAACTTTATACATTTGAAATTAAGACTGAAGTAAAAAATTAAATTTATGTACAGGAGTTTCCTTTAAGTTCAACTGTAATTACTTGCACTACAGTAGATTTAAACAGAAATTGATGCAAAACAATAATAGTAATACATAATATTAAAACAATACTAACTGTTGGATAACAACTCAATGGCTAAAGCAAAAAATGTGTGTTTAGAAAAGGCTTATTAAATAAAAATGCAAATACAGGATGAGCTACGTCGATAAATGATTTTTTTTTCTAAACAATTTTATTTCAAAATAACTGCCTAATAATCTTGATTGGTAGTTTCAGGAAGAGTTAAATTACAATTTAACTCTTCCCTGGTATTGTCATGTGATTACAAGCAGCCTGTCTTGGGGACTGCCCTGGATAAGTTGTTTACCTGCACACTCCTTCATAAAAGAAAACACAAAGCTAGACGGCAGCATGTTATTGAAAACAACCCTGATACTTGTAACTTGTTTACAACAGCATGTCTAGGGGACTGCCCTGGATAAGTTGTTTACCACACACTAAGGAGGGATGAAGCTGGACAGTGGCATGTTATTAAAAACAACCATGATACTTGTAACTTGTTTACAACAGCATGTCTAGGGGACTGCCCTGGATAAGTTGTTTACCACATACTAAGGAGGGATGAAGCTGGACAGTGGCATGTTATTAAAAACAACCATGATACTTGTAACTTGTTTACAACAGCATGTCTAGGGGACTGCCCTGGATAAGTTGTTTACCACACACTAAGGAGGGATGAAGCTGGACAGTGGCATGTTATTAAAAACAACCATGATACTTGTAACTTGTTTACAACAGCATGTCTAGGGGACTGCCCTGGGTAAGTTGTTTACCACATACTAAGGAGGGATGAAGCTGGACAGTGGCATGTTATTAAAAACAACCATGATACTTGTAACTTGTTTACAACAGCATGTCTAGGGGACTGCCCTGGATAAGTTGTTTACCACACACTAAGGAGGGATGAAGCTGGACAGTGGCATGTTATTAAAAACAACCATGATACTTGTAACTTGTTTACAACAGCATGTCTAGGGGACTGCCCTGGGTAAGTTGTTTACCACATACTAAGGAGGGATGAAGCTGGACAGTGGCATGTTATTAAAAACAACCATGATACTTGTAACTTGTTTACAACAGCATGTCTAGGGGACTGCCCTGGATAAGTTGTTTACCACACACTAAGGAGGGATGAAGCTGGACAGTGGCATGTTATTAAAAACAACCATGATACTTGTAACTTGTTTACAACAGCATGTCTAGGGGACTGCCCTGGATAAGTTGTTTACCACACACTAAGGAGGGATGAAGCTGGACAGTGGCATGTTATTAAAAACAACCATGATACTTGTAACTTGTTTACAA
The DNA here is from genome assembly GCF_964355755.1 of Antedon mediterranea. Lineage (NCBI taxonomy): Eukaryota > Metazoa > Echinodermata > Crinoidea > Comatulida > Antedonidae > Antedon > Antedon mediterranea. Next base: position 24,696,616 of record NC_092679.1, on the reverse strand, counting down.
CAGCATGTCTAGGGGACTGCCCTGTATAAGTTGTTTACCACATACTAAGGAGGGATGAAGCTGGACAGTGGCATGTTATTAAAAACAACCATGATACTTGTAACTTGTTTACAACAGCATGTCTAGGGGACTGCCCTGTATAAGTTGTTTACCACATACTAAGGAGGGATGAAGCTGGACAGTGGCATGTTATTAAAAACAACCATGATACTTGTAACTTGTTTACAACAGCATGTCTAGGGGACTGCCCTGGGTAAGTTGTTTACCACATACTAAGGAGGGATGAAGCTGGACAGTGGCATGTTATTAAAAACAACCATGATACTTGTAACTTGTTTACAACAGCATGTCTAGGGGACTGCCCTGGGTAAGTTGTTTACCCTGTACTCCTTCCTAAAAGGAGACTGAAAGCCAGACAAAATTCATGTTATAGTTACAGGTGACTGCCCTGTAAATAGGTTCAGTAAACCTATTAATTTTGGCTTGCTTGGTAATTTAGATTTTTTTTTCTGGTTGTTTACCACATACTAAGGAGGGAGAAAGCCAGACAGTGGCACCTTTAACACGGACTTGTTGATTTGCTCTCAATGAGAGAAGATGTGTTTGTGGTATTGTCTGCCCATTTATTAATGTGCTAACGGATCTCAATATAACATGGTGGAAAAACAAATCTATGGAGATGTTTTGTTTTAACTGACCACATTTGTGTTGACTGACCAAGAAAGATATTTTCGTGGTAGCATATTAGGCCAAAAAAAAAAAATAGTTTGTTTGCTGTCATCCGCCGCCCCTAATTTCGCCAAAAATTTGGGGCGGAGATAAGAAAAAGTTTTTTTTTTACGTTGAGGGCGCTTTAAAAAAAAAAGTTTTTTTATGATTTTTTTTGGCCGAAAAGGTGTAAAAATCGAGTGTGCGAGGATGAAACAATAAAAATAATAACGTAGAGTATATTTCGGTGTATAATCGCACTTTTAACACGCAAATGTAACCTCTAAATTAAGGGTGCGTCTTATACACCGAACATAAATGCCTCAACACACAGATATCGCCACCTCGTTGGCTAGTCCTGGGCTTTTTAAGGTAAGGCCTAGGCTAGGCCAATAGTATTTAGTATTACTAAAGTCTAAAGAGTAGGCCTAGCGTGATTTTGTACTAAATATGATGAAAAGATTTGTTCATTATGGAGCGTTATAGCATAGACCTAGCGTACACACTTCTAGGATATATAGGCCTAGATACTAATCGAATACGATTGTCCGTGAAAACGTGCGCCTCTCGATAAAAGGATCGAGCGAGGCTAGCCCACATACACGTGCGGTCATACACTCGATGTTGCGGGTGCGAAACTCATGAATAACAAGTTAGAAAGAACTGACGGAATGGGGGAATTCCCTTCTTGTTGAGGCTGGGTGCGGCCGTCTTATACATCGACGATATACAAAATACCGATATTCTACTCTCAGTTAGGGTGCGTCTTATACACAGTGACTTTATACACCGAAATATACGGTACACTAACTTCTAAAATATTTAATTAGGCCTGCTAACAACGACCTACTGTGTAGTAGGCCTAGGCAAGTTTAGACACGAGGCGTAACGCGCCCAAAACAGAATTAAAGTGTGAAACAAATTATGAATAGATGTTTGAGCTCGTTGTTTTATTCAGTGTGTTTTGTTACTCTCAAATTCGCGTACAATTAACAGAGAAATTAACATTAAAAAAAAAAAAAAAAAAAAAAAAAAAAAAAAAAAACTTTTTTCCACCCGCCCCACTACCAAAAAAAAAAAACTTGACAGCAAACAAACAATTTTTTTTTTTAGGCCTTATATACTTTCACTTTGCAATGACAATTATGGATGCTCATCCGGGAGAATTTTTGTACGATTTTTGTAAAAAAGAAAAATTAGTGAGCAATATAAGAAGTTGCAGTAGATGGTGAACTTAATATCGTATTAGTAACTATGAATGAGGAAAAACACAGTTTGTGTTCAGATGTTGAAGAGTACTTTCAAATAAGGCAATAGAAAATTAGGTACAGTTTATAGAAAATATTCTTTTTCCTTTAGACTTTTTGAAACTTTGTGACAGATACATTTTACCGACCGATGTTCCAACTTGTGTGATTAGAAGGTGAATAGTATAATCATTTACATTCATTAAATCATCGTCAAAATTCATCATTATGATTCTAAAGACAAATCATATTTGTTATCAACATTTATCAGTAATAATTATAATTTTATTCAGCAAAGTCCACGAAATGTCTGTAAACAGTAAACTTACTGCTCCACGCCGTCGCGGGTCGCTATCACGATTCGGTATCGAGAGAAAACTACTTTTATTGTACATCAATGTTAATCATGCCGTCTGTGTTGAGGTACAAATCGTAATAATGATCTCTTGGAGGAAATAGGAATCTTAATCGGTACTGCCAAGTAAGTACCAAACAAAACAATTTTATACTTTTTATTTTCAAAAATGTTTCTATTTTATATAGGTAAATCTGAAAAACAACATGAATGAAATGCCAAAAAGGTGCAAATTATGTAACAGACGATTAAAAATAAGAATGAAAGAACAACACTACCAACAAATGAAGGAAAGGTTGTCTATTTTATATTATAGAACTTAACGTCAGCTTTGCATTATGCAGCTATTGCAGGTCACACAGCCTGCTGCAGTCTGCTGTTGGATGCAGGAGCAGACATAAATCTCCAAGACAGAGTAAAATGTCAAAATGTCTGCAGGTCACACAGCCTGCTGCAGTCTGCTGTTGGATGCAGGAGCGGACATAAATCTCCAAGACAGAGTAAAATGTCAAAATGTCTGCAGGTCACACAGCCTGCTGCAGTCTGCTGTTGGATGCAGGAGCAGACATAAATCTCCAAGACAGAGTAAAATGTCAAAATGTCTGCAGGTCACACAGCCTGCTGCAGTCTGCTGTTGGATGCAGGAACAGACATAAATCTCCAAGACAGAGTAAAATGTCAAAATGTCTGCAGGTCACACAGCCTGCTGCAGTCTGCTGTTGGATGCAGGAGCAGACACAAATGTCTGAAGTTATCAAATCTTACATAGTTGAACAATTCAAGAAAAGGACATCATCCACAAACCGCACTTTTGCCGTCGGAAATATAATTACAGAAAAGAACGACAGAGTGGTCTTGTGTTGCCCATTGCACAGGTGATATTATATTTGTGGCCAACCATAATCATCCTGGAATTTATATGTCAAATATAAGTTCAAATGACAGCACAGAAGTGCTACAGATATAAAAAAAAAGATGACCGCATGGACATTAGCCAATGCAAAGACTGGATATGTGTATAACCAAAAATTGTATAAAGGTGGAGACGGCCTTCCAATCTAATTAAATTTCTATCCATCTACAGAAGTCGATCATTAGATGAGAGTATTATAGCATTCTTGGGTACAGGTGGCCTTCCACATGCAACACGGAGGACAGTAAATCGTTTGTGTCAACCAATTGCAGGTAAGAAACATTATGTCTATATGGATAATTTTTATTCATCTCCAGCTTTATTCACAGACCTACAAAACCAAGCTACGGGGACATGCGGAACAATGCATTGCAACAGAGTTGTAACTCCAGATGCAATCAGGGTTTAAACCTTTATCTGAAAATGTGTTAAATCTTGACGAAATTAACATAAAATTTCAAAAAGTAATTAATTGGTGTAACGCCAATAAATTAAAAATTAATACCGACAAAACAAAGTTTATTGTTTTTCGTTCAAGAAATAAAAACATTAGTATCAATGGCTCTATCAAGATAAATAATATTAAGATTTCTGCAACGGATACGATTTCTTTTGTTGGTATAGCATTTTGTAAACAGTAAACTTACTGCTCCACGCCGTCGCGGGTCGCTATCACGATTCGGTATCGAGAGAAAACTACTTTTATTGTACAGAACAGCAATGTTAATCAATCATGCCATCTGTGTTCGGTACAAATGGTAATAATGATCTCTTGGAGGAAATAGGAATCTTAATCGGTACTGCCAAGTAAGTACCAAACAAAACAATTTTATACTTTTTATTTTCAAAAATGTTTCTATTTTATATAGGTAAATATGAAAAACAACATGAATGAAATGCCAAAAAGGTGCAAATTATGTAACAGACGATTAAAAATAAGAATGAAAGAACAACACTACCAACAAATGAAGGAAAGGTTGTCTATTTTATATTATAGAACTTAACGTCAGCTTTGCATTATGCAGCTATTGCAGGTCACACAGCCTGCTGCAGTCTGCTGTTGGATGCAGGAGCAGACATAAATCTCCAAGACAGAGTAAAATGTCAAAATGTTTGCAGGTCACACAGCCTGCTGCAGTCTGCTGTTGGATGCAGGAGCGGACATAAATCTCCAAGACAGAGTAAAATGTCAAAATGTCTGCAGGTCACACAGCCTGCTGCAGTCTGCTGTTGGATGCAGGAGCGGACATAAATCTCCAAGACAGAGTAAAATGTCAAAATGTCTGCAGGTCACACAGCCTGCTGCAGTCTGCTGTTGGATGCAGGAGCAGACATAAATCTCCAAGACAGAGTAAAATGTCAAAATGTCTGCAGGTCACACAGCCTGCTGCAGTCTGCTGTTGGATGCAGGAGCAGACATAAATCTCCAAGACAGAGTAAAATGTCAAAATGTCTGCAGGTCACACAGCCTGCTGCAGTCTGCTGTTGGATGCAGGAGCAGACATAAATCTCCAAGACAGAGTAAAATGTCAAAATGTCTGCAGGTCACACAGCCTGCTGCAGTCTGCTGTTGGATGCAGGAGCAGACATAAATCTCCAAGACAGAGTAAAATGTCAAAATGTCTGAAGTTATCAAATCTTACATAGTTGAACAATTCAAGAAAAGGACATCATCCACAAACCGCACTTTTGCCGTCGGAAATATAATTACAGAAAAGAACGACAGAGTGGTCTTGTGTTGCCCATTGCACAGGTGATATTATATTTGTGGCCAACTATAATCATCCTGGAATTTATGTCAAATATAAGTTCAAATGACAGCACAGAAGTGCTACAGATATATCCAGTCTTTGCATTGGCTAATGTCCATGCGGTCATCTTTTTTCAGTGCAACAGAGTTGGAACTCCAGGGTTCCCAAACCACCTGTTGGAAATCCCATATTTGAATGAGATGGTAACAATTTGTTAGCTGCTTGGAAGGACAAGATAAATGCAAATCTACTATGAAAGGAACCCGATTCGGATTGAGATCTTGAATGGGAGATGATTCCAAAAAAAGTAAATTTTGCAATAACTTATTTATTTAATTTAAAATCAATTTGTTGTTTAGACCCTAATACAGATTTATTAATTATAAAAACTATGTTAATTGGACAGATTTTTGTTTTTTATATTAAGCAAGAAGGACTAATACGTCATACAAGCAAAGAAGGTGAAAAGAGGCACATAAGGAGTGATCGTCAACAACAAGTGGGAATAGAAATGGAACAGACAGGAGTGCCCATGTGGTATTATAAAACTGTTGGAGAGATGTCAAAGGCGGAAAAAGATTCGGGAAATCGGGACAGCCTGCTTAACCCATGGCGTGTCAAGAAAGATAATTTCAGAAAGAAAAAGACTACAAAACTTTCATGCAGAAGACTGGAGTGGTAGTAAGGCGGAGAATAAAAACTTACCCCACCGTAAAGGCAGGCCTCCCCGGCCCAAAAAAGGGAGAGTGCGGCCTCGGACTGCAGAATATCGAAGACGCGAGGTTGAAAGGGTTAGATTTTATTAATTTTTATAAGCCCCTGAATGGTTGGCTACGTACGTTGTCAGTCAAATCTAGCCTGATGTTTACTTTATAAAATTTATTAATTATAAAAATTATGACATAATTATTGGACATAGAAGTTTTCGAGAAAACAAAAAACCATACAACAAAGCGATGTTCATTTCATTAGTTTCGTTCCATTTGACACGTATTTGGGTATTCCAGTTAATTTTTTCACTAATGCGAGTTTTTTTTTTTCTATTTAAAATTTATTTCGTTATTGTGGAGTAGCTCTCAACCTTTTTTTATTTATTTGTTTAATATAATTTATTGTTATTGTATTGTTGTAAAGATGAATATTTCCTACGTACCGACCGAAGTGTTAGAAGAGGTAGTGAAGTTCTCGCCATGTGTAGGAAGTTCATTCATTCATCAGATTCCACTCTGTGGTACTTATTAAGGAGAACAATCGAAGAAAAGGAGGAGTACAATTGGGATTTGGCGTTAAGACTACCCATACCCACAGACATAATGTATTATAGTCTAATTTGTCAATACATTTTGGGATTTATTTTTATTTAGTTTGTTTAGCGAATACCAAAGAGCTGTTGAAGCTAGTGTTAGTCTGTCGCGGGCTAATGTAAACCATATTGTATCGGACGGTAATATCCCAGATGTTGGGTTACTCGAGGATTTTGTTTTTGGTGACCAGGACTTTGATTTGCCCATCAGCCAAAGTCTTTCTAAAGCCGGTAGCCTTTCTCTTATGGATATTTGTAATAATGCCATAGAGATTGTGCAGAATCTATCGGAAAGTTTACATATTATTCACGTAGATACACCATGTGTAGGAAGTTCATTCTAATTAATAGCTATACTAGATTCCACTCTGTGGTACTTATTAAGGAGAACAATCCAAGAAATTGAGGAGTACAATTGGGATTTGGCGTTAGACTACCCATACCCACAGGCATAATGTATTATAGTCTAATTTGTCAATCAATTTTGGGGATTTTTTCATTTAGTTTGTTTAGCAAAAGCCAAAGAGCTGTTGAAGCTATAGTTAGTCTCTCGCTGGCTAATGTAAACCATATTGTATCGGACGGTAATATCCCAGATGTTGGGTTACTCGAGGATTTTGTTTTTGGTGACCAGGACTTGACCATAGAGATTGAGCAGGATCTATCGGAAAGTTTAAATATTGATAAAAGGTATACGGCATGTGTAGGAAGTTCATTCCAATAGCTATTACCAGAGATCCATTCTGTGGTACTTATTTAAGGAGAACAATCGAAGAAATAGTGTACAATTGGGATTTGGCGTTAGACTACCCATACCCACAGGCATAATGTATTAAAGTCAAATTTTTCAATACATTTTTGGGACAACAGACATACCAATATTTATTTAATTAAAAAAAACTGCATTCTTCTTTAGATGTGTTTATTAACAATTTTAATTGATACACTGAAAGCACTTTGTAAATTTAATGGGTGTGCAAGATATACTATACGAATAGCAAAGATGAATGAATAGCAAAGATGAATGTAGAGCAAGAATTACGAATACGTCATACAAGCAAAGAAGGTGAAAAGAGGCACATAAAGAGTGACCATTGACGACAAGTAGGGAGAGAAATGGAACAAACAGGAGTGCCCATGTGGTATTAAAAAGACGGGAGAAAGATTCGGGAAATCCGACAGCCTGCTCAACCCAGGGCGTTACGAAAGATTATCTCAGAAAGGAAAAGCCTACATAACTTTTATGTTGACTTTTGTCAAGAGGTGGACATTGTTAGACAAGTATATCCAGATGTATACAAATACAAATGGTGGATTTATACAATATTACAACAATATTTCCACATGATGATTGATGAACAAGCACAGCTCTATTTAGACTAATTAGAGAACGGTCTAGTAACATTTCCACATGATGATTGATGAACAAGCACAGCTCTATTTAGACTAATTAGAGAACGGTCTAGTAACATTTCCACATGATGATTGATGAACAAGCACAGCTCTATTTAGACTAATTAGAGAACGGTCTAGTAACATTTCCACATGATGATTGATGAACAAGCACAGCTCTATTTAGACTAATTAGAGAACGGTCTAGTAACATTGCACCAATTAAAGAACGGTCTAGTAACATTTCCACATGATGATTGATGAACAAGCACAGCTCTATTTAGACTAATTAGAGAACGGTCTAGTAACATTTCCACATGATGATTGATGAACAAGCACAGCTCTATTTAGACTAATTAGAGAACGGTCTAGTAACATTTCCACATGATGATTGATGAACAAGCACAGCTCTATTTAGACTAATTAGAGAACGGTCTAGTAACATTTCCACATGATGATTGATGAACAAGCACAGCTCTATTTAGACTAATTAGAGAACGGTCTAGTAACATTTCCACATGATGATTGATGAACAAGCACAGCTCTATTTAGACTAATTAGAGAACGGTCTAGTAACATTTCCACATGATGATTGATGAACAAGCACAGCTCTATTTAGACTAATTAGAGAACGGTCTAGTAACATTGCACCAATTAAAGAACGGTCTAGTAACATTTCCACATGATGATTGATGAACAAGCACAGCTCTATTTAGACTAATTAGAGAACGGTCTAGTAACATTTCCACATGATGATTGATGAACAAGCACAGCTCTATTTAGACTAATTAGAGAACGGTCTAGTAACATTTCCACATGATGATTGATGAACAAGCACAGCTCTATTTAGACTAATTAGAGAACGGTCTAGTAACATTTCCACATGATGATTGATGAACAAGCACAGCTCTATTTAGACTAATTAGAGAACGGTCTAGTAACATTTCCACATGATGATTGATGAACAAGCACAGCTCTATTTAGACTAATTAGAGAACGGTCTAGTAACATTTCCACATGATGATTGATGAACAAGCACAGCTCTATTTAGACTAATTAGAGAACGGTCTAGTAACATTTCCACATGATGATTGATGAACAAGCACAGCTCTATTTAGACTAATTAGAGAACGGTCTAGTAACATTTCCACATGATGATTGATGAACAAGCACAGCTCTATTTAGACTAATTAGAGAACGGTCTAGTAACATTGCACCAATTAAAGAACGGTCTAGTAACATTTCCACATGATGATTGATGAACAAGCACAGCTCTATTTAGACTAATTAGAGAACGGTCTAGTAACATTTCCACATGATGATTGATGAACAAGCACAGCTCTATTTAGACTAATTAGAGAACGGTCTAGTAACATTTCCACATGATGATTGATGAACAAGCACAGCTCTATTTAGACTAATTAGAGAACGGTCTAGTAACATTTCCACATGATGATTGATGAACAAGCACAGCTCTATTTAGACTAATTAGAGAACGGTCTAGTAACATTTCCACATGATGATTGATGAACAAGCACAGCTCTATTTAGACTAATTAGAGAACGGTCTAGTAACATTTCCACATGATGATTGATGAACAAGCACAGCTCTATTTAGACTAATTAGAGAACGGTCTAGTAACATTGCACCAATTAAAGAACGGTCTAGTAACATTTCCACATGATGATTGATGAACAAGCACAGCTCTATTTAGACTAATTAGAGAACGGTCTAGTAACATTTCCACATGATGATTGATGAACAAGCACAGCTCTATTTAGACTAATTAGAGAACGGTCTAGTAACATTTCCACATGATGATTGATGAACAAGCACAGCTCTATTTAGACTAATTAAAGAACGGTCTAGTAACATTTCCACATGATGATTGATGAACAAGCACAGCTCTATTTAGACTAATTAGAGAACGGTCTAGTAACATTTCCACATGATGATTGATGAACAAGCACAGCTCTATTTAGACTAATTAGAGAACGGTCTAGTAACATTGCACCAATTAAAGAACGGTCTAGTAACATTTCCACATGATGATTGATGAACAAGCACAGCTCTATTTAGACTAATTAGAGAACGGTCTAGTAACATTTCCACATGATGATTGATGAACAAGCACAGCTCTATTTAGACTAATTAGAGAACGGTCTAGTAACATTTCCACATGATGATTGATGAACAAGCACAGCTCTATTTAGACTAATTAGAGAACGGTCTAGTAACATTGCACCAATTAAAGAACGGTCTAGTAACATTTCCACATGATGATTGATGAACAAGCACAGCTCTATTTAGACTAATTAGAGAACGGTCTAGTAACATTTCCACATGATGATTGATGAACAAGCACAGCTCTATTTAGACTAATTAGAGAACGGTCTAGTAACATTTCCACATGATGATTGATGAACAAGCACAGCTCTATTTAGACTAATTAAAGAACGGTCTAGTAACATTTCCACATGATGATTGATGAACAAGCACAGCTCTATTTAGACTAATTAGAGAACGGTCTAGTAACATTTCCACATGATGATTGATGAACAAGCACAGCTCTATTTAGACTAATTAGAGAACGGTCTAGTAACATTGCACCAATTAAAGAACGGTCTAGTAACATTTCCACATGATGATTGATGAACAAGCACAGCTCTATTTAGACTAATTAGAGAACGGTCTAGTAACATTTCCACATGATGATTGATGAACAAGCACAGCTCTATTTAGACTAATTAGAGAACGGTCTAGTAACATTTCCACATGATGATTGATGAACAAGCACAGCTCTATTTAGACTAATTAGAGAACGGTCTAGTAACATTTCCACATGATGATTGATGAACAAGCACAGCTCTATTTAGACTAATTAAAGAACGGTCTAGTAACATTGCACCAATTAAAGAACGGTCCAGTAACATTGCACCAATTGAAGAACGGTCCAGTAACATTGCACCAATTGAAGAACGGTCCAGTAACATTGCACCAATTGAAGAACGGTCCAGTAACATTGAACCTCTTGCAATCACTTACTCCAATATTTTTAAATAAACTAAAAAAACTTATTTCTTTCAACAGGAAGTAGAAAGAAGATCAGTGGTTACTGATCAGTAAGAGGTTGCAAACAGGATTACATGAAGGGGCCAGAGATCATATGACCCTTGAATCCGCCCCTGCACATTCTAGATTTTTGGCATTCAAAGCTGTAGGCATTCAGGATGAGCAGCAAGAGTACATTTTAGTAAATCAAACGCAACTTAATGACATGCACTTTTTAGGCCTAGGTCTGACATCTTCAAAGTATAAGTGCGATTATTGAGGACTTGGCAGCTCTATTTTTTAAAATGTTCTTATCTCAGCCACAACCAGGAAGATATAAATATAGGAAAGAGAGACTCCTATATTTTGTTATATATTAAAGTATACATTCAATTTCCTGGGACCTATTCACAATTTTTGCACAAGAACCAGCATATGCCTCTGTGCAGAACGTGGAGGTGCAATTGGAAACAGGGCGGTTAGTACCTACCGGTAAATAATACTGAACCATTACCTGTTTGGCGCTGGCCTTTTTTTTAAGTCAATAGTTGTTTGTTTCTGCAAAATTTGTATACAGAAAAAAAAAATAAGATAACTAATAAATAATGTATCAAAAGAGACATATGGTACTCACGCTTTTGTGCACTGACCTGTATAGTATATCACAAAATACTGTGTTCTTTAAACACACTAAAATAATATAAAATAATGTATAAACCTTTCATATCGATCATTAAAAGTTGCAAACCAACTTTTTGTCAGAAAAAGTATATTTCTGATCAGTATGAACCTGAAGTGACCAGACCTCATGTTGTCATAGTTGAAAAGCACAGCCTCCTTAGTCAACCAATACTTGTGATCAGCATGTTACCTTAACTGAAGTGACTAGACCTCATGTTGTCATAGTTAAAAAGCACAGCCTCCCAGTCAACCAGTATTTGTGATCAGCATGTTACCTTAACTGAAGTGACTAGATTTGATGTTGACATAGTTAAAAAGCACAGCCTCCCAGTCAACCAGTACTTGTGATCAGCATGTTACCTTAACTGAAGTGACTAGATTTGATGTTGACATAGTTAAAAAGCACAGCCTCCCAGTCAACCAGTACTTGTGATCAGCATGTTACCTTAACTGAAGTGACTAGATTTGATGTTGACATAGTTAAAAAGCACAGCCTCCCAGTCAACCAGTACTTGTGATCAGCATGTTACCTTAACTGAAGTGACTAGATTTGATGTTGACATAGTTAAAAAGCACAGCCTCCCAGTCAACCAGTACTTGTGATCAGCATGTTACCTTAACTGAAGTGACTAGATTTGATGTTGACATAGTTAAAAAGCACAGCCTCCCAGTCAACCAGTACTTGTGATCAGCATGTTACCTTAACTGAAGTGACTAGATTTGATGTTGACATAGTTAAAAAGCACAGCCTCCCAGTCAACCAGTACTTGTGATCAGCATGTTACCTTAACTGAAGTGACTAGATTTGATGTTGACATAGTTAAAAAGCACAGCCTCCCAGTCAACCAGTACTTGTGATCAGCATGTTACCTTAACTGAAGTGACTAGATTTGATGTTGACATAGTTAAAAAGCACAGCCTCCCAGTCAACCAGTACTTGTGATCAGCATGTTACCTTAACTGAAGTGACTAGATTTGATGTTGACATAGTTAAAAAGCACAGCCTCCCAGTCAACCAGTACTTGTGATCAGCATGTTACCTTAACTGAAGTGACTAGATTTGATGTTGACATAGTTAAAAAGCACTGCCTCCCAGTCAACCAGTATTTGTGATCAGCCTGTTACCTTAACTGAAGTGACTAGATTTGATGTTGACATAGTTAAAAAGCACAGCCTCCCAGTCAACCAGTACTTGTGATCAGCATGTTACCTTAACTGAAGTGACTAGATTTGATGTTGACATAGTTAAAAAGCACAGCCTCCCAGTCACCCAGTACTTGTGATCAGCATGTTACCTTAACTGAAGTGACTAGATTTGATGTTGACATAGTTAAAAAGCACAGCCTCCCAGTCAACCAGTACTTGTGATCAGCATGTTACCTTAACTGAAGTGACTAGATTTGATGTTGACATAGTTAAAAAGCACAGCCTCCCAGTCAACCAGTACTTGTGATCAGCATGTTACCTTAACTGAAGTGACTAGATTTGATGTTGACATAGTTAAAAAGCACAGCCTCCCAGTCAACCAGTACTTGTAATCAGCATGTTACCTTAACTGAAGTGACTAGATTTGATGTTGACATAGTTAAAAAGCACAGCCTCCCAGTCAACCAGTATTTGTGATCAGCATGTTACCTTAACTGAAGTGACTAGATTTGATGTTGACATAGTTAAAAAGCACAGCCTCCCAGTCAACCAGTACTTGTGATCAGCATGTTACCTTAACTGAAGTGACTAGATTTGATGTTGACATAGTTAAAAAGCACAGCCTCCCAGTCAACCAGTACTTGTGATCAGCATGTTACCTTAACTGAAGTGACTAGATTTGATGTTGACATAGTTAAAAAGCACAGCCTTCCAGTCAACCAGTACTTGTGATCAGCATGTTACCTTAACTGAAGTGACTAGATTTGATGTTGACATAGTTAAAAAGCACAGCCTCCCAGTCAACCAGTATTTGTGATCAGCATGTTACCTTAACCGAAGTGACCAGACCTCATGTTGTCATAGTTGAAAAGCACAGCCTCCTTAGTCAACCAGTATTTGTGATCAGCATGTTACCATAACTGAAGTGACCAGATGTCATAATTTAAATGCACAGCCTCCAAGACAAAGAGATTCACCCATTTTGCTTTCTTTTGATAGTCTTGACATCTTGACCTAAACAATATAAAACTATGTTTCCATCATTCATTTCAATGCGATTAGATTTTATGTTTTTTTTTGCTAGGAAATGTATGTAACATATTTATGTCAACAAGACAAAAACCCCAAAAAATTATGTTGCAATTCTTTGGGTGGAGTCAAGTTGATGAGCGGTTAAGACAGGGGGCCGCAAACAATAACCATACAATTGGTACAGGTACGTTCAAGGTACTCCTCAACCACCCAGGTGGTCCAACACAGCCCTGTGTCGTGGACAGCCGAATGAGCGCCGCTTGGTGGCAGCTGTAAGACATGACGGAACACTTTGTTGTATGTGGTTATTGAATTTGAATTTTGTATACCTTTGGATATTTATCTCTAGTAGACATGTAACCCAGACACATGCTATCTGTTGTGTGAGCCCAAACAAGTTCAGCATTATTTTGATTGTAACTCAACACAATAGCACCACCTAGCTTCTCACTATCATTACAAAGCAGTGGGCTATCTGTAAATACAAAAAAATAAAAACAACTTAATTCATCAACGTGACAAATTATATGTCTATTATAAAGGCCTACAGTAATCAATGGACACAATAAATCTTTGATAGTGTTATATTCGTTAAAATAAATAGTCAGACAATCATTACTCTGTATTTAGAGGGAATTTATTCAGCACAAAACTTGTCTTCTCTCATTGAGAGCAAATCAACAAGTATTTTTTTAACAACCACTGTCTGGCTTTCTGTCTTCTTTTAGGAAGGAGTATGCAGGTAAACAAGTTATCCACGGCAGTCCCCTAGACATGCTGCTTTTAAGTATCAGGGTTGTTTTCAATAACATGCCACTGTCTGGATCCTTCTGGTAAACAACCTATCCAGGGCAGTTCCCTAGATAAATAACAATAAAAAAGGGCAGCCCCCTAAATAAATAAAAAAGACATGCTGCTTGTAAACAAGTTACAAGTATCAGGGTTGTTTTCAATAACTTGAAAATAGCAAAAAGCAGGCTGGTGCAACTGGCGTGCACAGACTTGTGCCTGTACCACAATACTAACACTCTTTCTATAAAAAATATTAATAGTTGCACTTACTAACAAAGTCATTAGTAAAGGTTTCTTGAATAGCTTGAAAAGGGTTGTCTTTATTAAGTACATTCTGGCAACACTTTGAAGCCAAGTTTGTTCGTATAATCTGTTCTCCACTACCGGTTGCCGAGCAGGATACTCCAAAGTTATCTTCTTCACAATTATGTGACCAGCAACCACAACCAAACATAGCTGCCTAAAGTAATATAAAACAATTGTTAAACCTTAATAAAATAGTAAAAATAGAACAGACTTTTTCTGAAAACTAATTTTAAATTATATTATTATATTAATGTAATATTTATTTGTATTTCGTGCTAAATAATAGCCTTTTGGTTCAAGTAAAACAAAACTGTCTTTACATGTCCAATTCGTCCAGGATGTTTTAACAAAATTCCTCCACTAGAAACAGCTGAACTAATGTTTCCACTTGTATCCAAACATATTGCACCAACTGTATCCATAAGAAAACTGGACCCCTGTGGACAACAACCACATTAAACATAGCTTTATTGAAATTATGTTCACAGAAAAATATTTTCATTTAACCAAACAACAACCACATTAAACATAGCTTTATTGAAATTATGTTCACAGAAAAATATTTTCATTTAACCAAAAATATATTTTTAAAAAACAGCACAGTATGATAAACAATAATTAAAATATAAAAAAACGGCACAGCATTATAATGAAATATAATATATGATGATATATTTTGTTTAATTTAAGAGAAAAAGATGAAGACATCTTGGATCTAATTGTAAAACAAAGGATATGAGGATGTAAACAGACAACAGGCAGCAATTCGACCTTTTAAAGGCTTGATTCCTAAATGGGTCTTAATTTGAATATTTGTTGCTGTAGTACGTTTTAGGAGGAGAACCATCCAAGAACACAGTTTCGTTTGTACGGCTTGAACTTTGCCTCTGAATTTGTAACAATCTCTGGTGAAGTACTCTTTCACAAGAAATGGGGTAAAAAAAATCCACCACTGTCACAATGGGGAACAGATCACCGCTTCAAATTTGTCAAAGAATAAATACGAACACAGTATTATTGGTCTTTACTGCGACGATGATTTAGTTTATCAAGAAAGATATTTGTCAAGTTGACAATTGATGCAAACAAGGACTGAATGCATTTAAAAAAAAAAATGTAACAGTTAGAAAAAGATGATAACATCTTAGATCTAATTTTAAAACAACTGGATATGAAGACAAGTCAACAAATGATCCAATGATGACTCAATGGCTCAAGACAACAAAATAGTATTTTTGTTAGATGGTTTAGATGATATTATTGATCTTTATTCTGACGTTGATGATTTAGTTAATCAAGAAAGATATGTTGACAATTGATACAAACAAGGACTGAATGCACCAAATGAATGTTCACTCCCAGGCGACTGTAAAGAGAGAAGACACAAGCTGGTCAAAGCTTTAAGCTATGCTAAGTGAATAAATTCAGTGTATCAGTTAAAAATAACGGTGACCCCGGTTCAAGTGGGCCTTTAGCAATTGGAGAACTGAGGCCCGGATGATGGGGCACTGTTGGTATACGATTGACACTTGTATTCAGTCACCTGGGATACGGACTTATCCGTAAAATTGTATTTTTTATAAATGTAAGAGAGTTAGAAAAAGATGAAAACATCTTGGATCTGATTTTGAAACAACTGGATATGAAGACAAGTCCAAAAAACTTCCAAATAATCAAATGCCGACTCAAGAGATGGCTTGCGACGACAAAATAGTATTTCTGTTAGATGGATTAGATGGATTAGAGGAATTAATATTTAGTAATGCAGGTTTAATTCATCTTTTCACAAAAGAAACACTAGAAAAAAGTACTGTAGTACTTACTTCGCAATCAAAAAATATATATGAATTCATAAAAAGGTGCAACCAGAGCACATTGACAAACACTTTAGTTATTTTGGAAAACAAGAAGGAATTTGCGATTGACACTATTTATACGAATTGCACAAGTAACATCCAGAGGTAGGTACAATATGTAAAAATCCAATGTTACTTCTTCTGTCAATCTGTATGCTGTGGGAAGAAAATCAAAGTCTTCCTAATAATAAGACATTTTCCATGAAATATTTTGTAGTATGTTAAATCAGTTTAATAAACATCATATAAAAAGATTTCTCAATTAATAGATGCTCAAATGGAGTATGGATACTGCTATGACTTTGTTAGGAAAGTGTATGTATAATTTTATACATATTTTAAATTATGTACTGAGCAAGTGTAGGCATGCTGTAGCTGACCTCCTTAATATTACAGCTTTTAACATGAGCTGTCCAGAGACTAGAGAAACATCACAACAAACCAAACAGGAATCAGTGAGGAAATGGATGCTAAATTATCCACCCTTGATCATATTACCTCAAAGCTTGATAGAATAGACACTATTGAATAGCGCTGTGGCTACATCAAATCCAACCAACATGCAACAATGCGCTATTGATGAGAACAGCAAGTATAATTCGTCCCAATTAAATATCTTAGCCTTGAGAACAGATCAAGACGAAATAACAAATGGTTTGAATACCATTGCTACAGGAAGCAGGAAGGCTGGCCCAAGATAGAGGGACTTGGGCAGGAAATCATTAAACAAACTATAATAACAATATATGAAATCTTAGAATGTAATTAAATACATTCACTTTCACTTTTGTATTCATTTATATTTTATAGCTGCTGAATTCCGTGCTTTATTGTTTTATTATGGATGTGCAGTTTTCAAAGGCATCTTGCCCAAAGAATACTACGTACATTTTTGTATACTTTTGACAAAAAATTGTGACGTAATTAATTTCTATTTTCTATACAATCTCAATCACTTCACCTTCATCAACGAAAGATTTACACTTTGATGCAAGAGGAGATTACCCAGAGTTCCTTGCAAGTGGCAGAGACTTTTAGTTACACAAGTTTTATTACTTATTTCACCGATTTTTATGGCAAGTCTTAATACCAATTCATTATGTAACTAAACATTACAAAATGCTACATTCTTGGTTAAAATTAAGGATGCAATTCATGATTTGTAATGTCAATATTTCCTTTTGTTAAAAAAAGCCAAATAATCAAACTAACTTCACCATTGTGTTTTCATAATAATTTGATTAATTTAGACCAATCAGTGGTTTCTGAAATGTCGGATGTGTTTAAATACAGTACCATTCTGTAGATTTTTTTTCTCTGATATTGTTTTAAAATTTCAGCTCATCAATTTTTGAAACTTCCTTGTTTATTACCATGAAGAGGAGAGTTTTAGCATCGATGGAAGATGGTAATGGATCGGACATGTATTGAGAATGAACCGTAATATATAATACACCAAGAATAGGATTGACATGGGCACTTGAAAGCAAGAGTGGGGAGAAAACTGTAGAAAAGAAACAAACTTGGGTACATTCCCAAGATATGGGAGTGTGGAGGACAAAAATACAAGGCCCTATTCTCCATGGGGAGAGAAGGAATTGACAAGACCACATTAATACTTGGGTACATTCCCAAGATATGGGAGTGTGGAGGACAAAAATACAAGGCCCTATTCTCCATGGGGAGAGAAGGAATTGACAAGACCACATTAATACTTGGGTACATTCCCAAGATATGGGAGTGTGGAGGACAGAAATACAAGGCCCTATTCTCCATGGGGAGAGAAGGAATTGACAAGACCACATTAATACTTGGGTACATTCCCAAGATATGGGAGTGTGGAGGACAGAAATACAAGGCCCTATTCTCCATGGGGAGAGAAGGAATTGACAAGACCACATTAATACTTGGGTACATTCCCAAGATATGGGAGTGTGGAGGACAGAAATACTAGGCCCTATTCTCCATGGGGAGAGAAGGAATTGACAAGACCACATTAATTGTGGGGGATATTTCTGATGACCCAGAAGTTGATGTTCTATGGGATGGAAAGTTGGTTTCCACAGCTATTTGTAAACTGTCTTGTAATCCACATGAACCACACAGAGAAAATTACTTTTGCTATACAATAGAATAGAACTTTGAAACCAATAGTTTCTTAAAATACATACATACATCAAACATACATACTATTACCCAAAAACCTGAAGCAAAACTCTCAAACTTTGCAGGTTATGAAACCACAGTTCAACAATGTTTAAAGGAAAATGCATTAGGATTTTTAAACATAACAGTAGTAGTATTACAAAAAAAACCTCAAGCAAAACTCTCAAACTTTGCAGGTTATGAAACCACAGTTCAACAATGTTTAAAGGAAAATGCATTAGGATTTTTAAACATAACAGTAGTAGTATTACAAAAAAAACCTCAAGCAAATTATATTTGTTTAAGCGATAATTCAAAGATTTTCCAAACGTCAGCATTTGACATTCCTGAATCAAAACTGATAGAATTCTATAACCCTGCTGAACATACAGTGTCAGAGAGGTTAGCTTTACAAGCTAAGAAAAGAATTACTGAAGGCACGGCTATGGGATCTACTTTATCTCCATCTTCCTGGAGAAGCTCAAACAACTAGCACTTTACTCCAACAAGCGACCAAAACTCTGGCTTTGATATGTCAACGACACATTCATCATTTGATAGCACAACAATCTTCACAAAAAAATGGTCAAAGGAAAATGCATAAGAATTTTCAAACATAGCATTATAAAAAAACCTCAAGCGAATTTACATTCATTTAACGAATGAGTCGAAGGTATGCAACGTACTGTACACAGCCTATTTTTTATATATAAATTTTCTTCTAGAATTTTTAAACTCAAGCCTCAATCTAAACTGACGGAATTTTACCATCCACCAACATAATGTACTGTACACAGTTTGCGAGACATTAACAATGTCAGCCACAATAACAGAGGTGCAGTTTAGTTTTAGGAATCACATTCAATTTTTTTAAAGGTAATGCCATACAAATATATTGAGCATAAGAAAGTATTACACAACACATCCTTACAGGTTTCTTCCAATAAAAGAAGGAAATGGATGGAAACTAAGGGATATCTTTTTGGTCAACAATCCAGCAGAGAAAAAAAAATAAATGCAAACTGTAGGACAGCAACAGTTCTAGATAGATGAAGTAGTAGAGTACAGTAAATGAACCAAAGGACATTGAAGATTTATGCACTAGCCAGCTTATACAGTACATGGATGATGCATAAACTTCAGATTAAGCAGCACGTCAACGAAACTGTGTTCTCTGCTGGTGTTCCTGCTTTAAAATGTACGATTACAAGATAAAAATGTGTATTGAAACAGCAAAATCGTTGTTGTCCAAAAAAGCTTATGCAATTTAGCCGAAAATCACTCCTCTATTTTAGAATGTTGGATCTGTTGATTTTATAGAAATGCAAAAAAAAAAATATATTAGGAATTTTTCAAAATATGAAATATTTACCATAGATAATGGTTTTATGAATATTTAAATCATGTATAATATAATGATGAAAACAATTCACTACAGTTTACTACACACATGAAATTGGCAATATTTACCGCCGACTTGAAGATAAAAGTCATTTTGACAATTTGCACATATAGATGTTTATGATAAAACATAGATACATAAACATCTATGTTTTAACTGTTCTAAACTAGACCTATTCTTATTAAAATTTAACTTAAATTGTATTGCCCCCTGAAAAATGTTATTGAATAGGCCAAAAATTGAATCAGGGAAAAAATTACATTACCTGAAAAAACTTTTTAAATAT
Organism: Antedon mediterranea; assembly: GCF_964355755.1. Taxonomy (NCBI): domain Eukaryota; kingdom Metazoa; phylum Echinodermata; class Crinoidea; order Comatulida; family Antedonidae; genus Antedon; species Antedon mediterranea. The sequence goes on along the minus strand of NC_092679.1, from coordinate 24,676,250 downwards.
TCAAAGTTTATTACTCAACATTTGTCACATTTTGGGGACAATATATCTTTAACATAACGTTGTTTTGCTAAACACATTCCATAACATTTTTTATACAAAGGTAATTATCCACAAAAAAAACAACCAGAGTTTTCATAAGAAATGAAAACTTATGTTCATTTTTCAACCACTAATGTTTTTAATATTAATTTTGATTCACAAACTACAGTGTAGTAATATTACATGTTGGTGGCGTTATCAACAGTTAAAATAAGCATTTGGCATGGTTGCAATGCATGTGACGTTTCAATCCATACTGGTGCAGTTCAATCTATTTGTACTCCATCAACAGTTGCAATAAGCATTTGGTATGGTTGCAATGCATGTGACGTTTCAATCCATACTGGTGCAGTTCAATCTATTTGTACTCCATCAACAGTTGCAATAAGCATTTGGTATGGTTGCAATGCATGTGATGTTTTAATTATACTGGTGCAGTTCAATCTATTTGTACTCCATCAACAGTTAAAATAAGTATTTGGCATGGTTGCAATGCATGTGACGTTTCAATCCATACTGGTGCAGTTCAATCTATTTGTACTCCATCAACCGTTGAAATAAGCACTTGGTATGGTTGCAATGCATGTGACGTTTCAATCCATACTGGTGCAGTTCAATCTATTTGTACTCCATCAACCGTTGAAATAAGCACTTGGTATGGTTGCAATGCATGTGACGTTTCAATCCATACTGGTGCAGTTCAATCTATTTGTACTCCATCAACCGTTGCAATAAGCATTTGGCATGGTTGCAATGCATGTGATGTTTCAATCCATACTGGTGCAGTTCAATCTATTTGTACTCCATCAACCGTTGAAATAAGTATTTGGTATGGTTGCAATGCATGTGACGTTTCAATCCATACTGGTGCAGTTCAATCTATTTGTACTCCATCAACCGTTGAAATAAGCACTTGGTATGGTTGCAATGCATGTGACGTTTCAATTCATACTGGTGCAGTTCAATCTATTTGTACTCCATCAACAGTTGCAATAAGCATTTGGCATGGTTGCAATGCATGTGATGTTTCAATCCATACTGGTGCAGTTCAATCTATTTGTACTCCATCAACCGTTGAAATAAGCACTTGGTATGGTTGCAATGCATGTGATGTTTATTTCCCAATCCAAACATTTTCATTACTTTCCTTTTTATTTATTCCAGCTTCCGTCTGCATTTATTTTCATAGTCAAGTCAATTCAGCTTGTCAATTTCCAGATTTGTAATGAATTTGTTTCTTTAAAGTTCTGGAAATGTATCCAGATAGCAACATAGTGCAAAACATCTGACTAATGAGAATACAGCAATAAGAATTCAACAATTGTTGGCTGCCAATCACAAGCTAAGCTCCATGGTAAATAATGTTATGAAAAAAACAACCAATCGAATCAATTCAATGTTTTTATCTTTCTCCTGCATTGTTCCTTGTAAATCAATGTTTTTATCTTTCCCCTGCATTGTTCCTTGTAATTCAATGTTTTTATATTTCTCCTGCATTGTTCCTTGTAAATAAATGTTTTTATCTTTTCCCTGCATTGTTCCTTGTCATTCAATGTTTTTATATTTCTCCTGCATTGTTCCTTGTCATTCAATGTTTTTATCTTTCCCCTGCATTGTTCCTTGTAATTCAATGTTTTTATCTTTCTCCTGCATTGTTCCTGTCATTCAATGTTTTTATATTTCTCCTGCATTGTTCCTTGTCATTCAATGTTTTTATCTTTTCCCTGCATTGTTCCTTGTAAATCAATGTTTTTATCTTTCTCCTGCATTGTTCCTTGTAATTCAATGTTCATGTTTCATTAAGATTCATGTTGTCTCTTTATCATAAACCATTTAAAGTATGTTCTATTTCTTCTTTTTACTTCTTGATTAAACTGTATGAGATTGAACAATTTAATGTACAGTACTGTGGTGTATATAGTCAGCGATGGCCTTGTGTCATACAGTTTGCATTGCAGTGAACTAATTGTCGTTCAGTCACATTTTAACTGCTGTTTCCTATAATTGTCCTCAGAAACCAAATAAATTTCTTGCAAATCGCAATAATTATTATCAGTGACGTGAAGGCTTCCATGTTATTTTCTAGTGTCTTTTTTTTTTAATCAATCATTACTAATAGTTATCATTTCTCTTCATGTTTTTTTATTTATTTCAGCACATCCAATAGCAAAGTAACACAAATTACAGAATGGATAAAGTTTCATTTTAGGCTTAGACAGTGAAGGAAAAACAGACTGGTTAGGATTGAACACTGGAACTTGAGATTGGAAGGCAAGTATCGTTTTTAATTATACAGTACGTTGAACTTTCAAATACTATAACTTGACTGCAACAAAATCGTAACTCCATCCGCCACATGCATTAAGACCCTGACAATGTCGCATTAACATTTTACATTTCATTATGTTGTTATTTTATAATATTTGTTATTTGAATTTAAGCAAGAGTGTGATTAAATATTTTAAAAAACAATTTCATAAATTAAGATGTATTGTCCCCAAAAAACATGAAAAGTGAAGATTAATAAAACCAAAATTTGAATAGGCCATTTTGTCATCACTTCTGTAGGAAAAAACCCGAAAAAATGTTTTCAGTTATGAAATGACAAAATAAACGGTTAAATTCAATAAAAAAATGCATTGGCTGGCAGCCAATTTTATTATTTTTTGCTTTAAATTACAGTTTTTTCAAGCAAATGTTTATTTTGTTTGGATCCAGTTATTGGTCAAAGTGAATGACTATTATGTCACATTAAAATGGCATATTCAGGGGGAAAATACATCTTTAATACAAAACAAGCATGTTTTGACATAAATCATTAAATAGTAAAAATTACAGCTTACATACAACAATTAAAGATTAACGAACCCTACCTACCTCTTGGTGTTTCTGGAAACCTTCATTTTTTGTTGCACATTCAGATAATCGTCTTTTATATTTCTTGTAACTTTTCAAAGATTTTTCTGTTGTCATTGTGCCTGGCAACGCTTCTTCAATCCCATGATCCTTTGCAAACTGTTTGGCACCGTTACCCACGAGAAAACTAAATCAACCAAATTTAGACAAGAATGTAAATGTATTACACAAAACAAATGTTATCATTGAATTAAGATAGATATTGTATTTAATAATATTAATAATAATATTTATAATCTGTTTACGGTTAATTGGTTCAGCTCTCTGGCATTATTGTTGTATATCATTTGTCATGTCCAATTAATAAAAGGTTTTAATTTAAGAGCACATTCAGTGGCAGATCCCGGATTTTGAAATAGAGGAAGGGGGGGGGGGGGGGGGGGTAAGACATAAAAATGGTAAAATGAATAGCTGAGCTTAATTTGATGTCCAATCTTTAAAGTTTGCAAAATTTTGGAATGACAGGGCCAGACTCCTTGTGCCTTTCGTAATTGAGTTTGCATTTTCAGTCAATGCAACACAGTAGCGGGACAAAACAGTATAAATTGTTACCATGGTGGAACTCTACCTAGTGCCATTTGCAGTCAATGCAACACAGTAGCGGGACAAAACAGTATAAATTGTTACCATGGTGGAACTCTACCTAGTGGCATTTTCCCCTTCATCTGTTCCTTCAGCAAACAATGTGCAGCTTCAATAGGATTTTTAACACCTGGAATAAATAAAAATAAATGTTTTGGAGACCTGACTACAATTGTTCATATTTGTTAACGTTTTCAATTAGGGTTAAACCATTCTAACAAAAGGCATGAATCACTTCAGAGGATTTCTTTTATTTAAAAATCACTTTAAATCTCTTTTTTTATTATCACCAAAAATGCTAACTTTATTTTACAAGAATACATAATGCGTCATCTAGTTATAACAGGAAGTCAAGAAGATAATTTATCTTATCTTAACCGTCAGCACAATACACGCATAGCGCGATCCCCAAGAAATAGCATCCATTTCATCATAGAAGGGGGAATTATTACCTGAAACGTTATTGTGGTCCTTGGTTAAAGTATAGGTACGTCCCACCCTCTGATATTGTCAAGTTGAACAAGTCTAGCTTTCACACGCTTTACAATATTCTTTAAAACATGTAGGCCTAGGCCTACGCGAGTCTTTCTTCCGACTCCCGACAAGTCCCCTCATCTTCTTCCCTTCACATATTTTTTACGAACCTCGTAAAGGCATCGGTCAACATTTTTTAGTTAAATAAAATACTCACTATCTAGAGAAATAAAAATGACTTAGGCCAAGGTCCTATCGCGCAGGTTTGACTGCGAGTTGACCGCAATCGTCCCAGTGCAGCAGACTGCAGAGTTCAGTTTTTGGGGTCAAATTGAGACCGCGATTGTGTTGCAGCTAAAAATTGCTCCGCGGAAACCGGTTTCAGAACGGTTCTTTGTGATCGAGACCGCAATCAATTGGGGTTTTTGAAACCGTTTTTAAGATCGGTTCTTTTTTGTGGGGACCCATTTCTGCTGGCAAGAAAAAACGGTTCCTGAAAAGAACGGTATTCAAAACCATATTCTCTGCTCTATAGAAACAGGCCCAAAGACACTAGTTGAAAAGGTAGCTAATTTTTTTTTACCTTGTAAGGCTCCAACAGAAGCGGACAATCTAGTTTTACCATCCATTATACTAGCATCACATTCTACTGTGCCATGAAAAGTCAGGTTCGAGCCCGTTCCAGAATTAGTAAACGGATCATCCTATTTTGTAATAGAACGAATTAATAGAAACAAAGTATTGAGGCCAATATCAGTCTTAACAAAGTGCTGGTCGGGAGCTAGTTGTGCCAGACAAGGCGAAGTGATTGGCGAGAACCATGTCGATCATGCAGCAGGTCACCGACCAGCTTTCTGTATAATTATTTCCGAATTATATTTTCAGCTAATAGTTTTGTTTATACTCAAATAGCATTCAAATGTGCATTCAAATAACAAACGAAGAGACACAAATGAGTGCTTCCATCCAAGTTATTCAATGCAGTACTGTAGAAAGATATCACACAAATATTAATTTTGATTTGTTTGATAAAATAGATTTTACCTCTAATATTTTCATAACAGCAACTAATGTAGCTAAAGAAGAAGAACGGCTCTGTAACATTTCAATGCCCTATAAAAAAAAAACATGCAAAATATACATTTATTATAATAATCACTGTAAATTTCTTATTAATAATACAGTACATCGCGAAACACATTACACTTGGCAACGGACGTGTTTTAGTCAACGTGGTGAACACGTTGGTGTATTGGTAAACTTTTGGTAAATTATAGTGTCGAAAAATGGCGAATCAATTTTATACACACAAATAATGCAATTTGTTTAGGCCCAAGTAATATTTCAGATAAAAATGTCAGTATGTTTTACATGTAACATCATGATTTGCACTAGTTACAACAGCATAATCTTAATCAACTGAACTAGGCATAGCTAGGATGCCTACTTAGCCTAGCTACCATGTCTAGGCCTATGTATTCATGGGCTTGAAAAGGCTTGGTTGTTTCGCCCCATTTATCATTCCAGGCTTTTCTCGCACATTTTAAATTTTGAAACACAAAATCCTCTACAAACAAAGTTACAGTATTGCCAACATCACAGAATAGTATGGATGTATGGAAACTTAGGCCTGACTGAAGAGCAATTATTCAAGTAGCCTATCATAGGTAGTTCGGGCGGGGCTGTGTACCAGAACAAACTTCACTGCTGTAAGGCTATCACGGCCTAGTTAGGCCAAGCAGCATTGGTACATATCTAGTAGTAGGCCTAGCTTTATTGAATATAGAGCCACGCCTTTCTCTGATCTTTTTAAATTTGATATTTTAGTAATAATCTCATAGTCACATCATTGCACTGTGAAAACATGATACGGTAACATCCAGAATGTTTTAATGTACTTTTCACCAGTCAAAAACCAACACCGCAACGAGAACAGATCGCCAGCCATGCCAGCTGCAGTCTGTGATCTTGAAAAATGTCACATGATCATACTCCCTAGTATATTGGGGAAGTGTCTATTGATGCAAAATTGCGCAATGTATACTTAATAAAAAATACCAGAAATAGAAAGATCTGGAAAAATGGGTGGAGCTTCACTTTAATGTTCTGTACAGAAACAGCCGTGCAATTTAATGTCTTCATTTATGTATACAAAAAATATAAAACTCAGTTTTGCCATGTACATCTCACATAACATGTTTTAATAAAAACAGGTTTTTTAAAAAATAATTGTATCATTCCCTAAAATTTGGCTTAACATTTCTTTTTGCCATCAAAATCGGCTGTGTTAACTACATGGAGCCTGTTCAGACTGTACAATTTACATGTTTAATGGTCGCATGTGGTGTAAATTTAGAGACAAACCACCTGGGGCGGATTGCTATAAGCGGTCTATAACCGGTCTTAGCGCTTAGCCGGCTATAATTCGTGATGTAGCAAGTAGTCTTATATTATAGACCATTGCTATACCGCGGTCTAACCTGTAAACGGTCTTTAAAATTAAAGCCTACTTGAAGGAGTCTTAAAGCAGTCTTAAACCTCTCTTTTTGTTGCTTTTCGTATTATTTATCGTCAAAGATAACCAATTGAACGAGTTTTAAGTGTTAAATTAGGTATCCCAATGAAAGCGTACAGAGGGGCATCACTTTTGAAATATTAAAAAAATTATATTATATTATAAAAGAATAAGTAGTATGACTTTGACGGTAAATAAATCGTGTTCACTCTTAATTAATACTTTAAAAATTTATATTGTTTGAAAGTACTTGTTTTAATCTATGTATAAGTGTGTTTACAATTAAAATTAATGAAGTAGTTGCCGAGAAAATGCGATTTTAAAACGGTTCTAAAATCCTGTCGAGCCGATTTCCGCGCGTTGAAAACCTCATCGGAAAATCCCCATCAGTTTTCAAAACACGATCGCACGATTACCATTGAAGCTAGCGGATTAATTTTTGTTGTATGTTATCAGGCTTTAAATGAGCTTTAATTTGATGTGAAAATCGTCTTCTATAAATAGGTTTTACGAAATATCAATTTTGGTGACAAAAAACCAATTTTGAATCACCGTTTCAGGGCATCACGTATGCAAAACCCAGGAGAGCAACAAATCGCTCTCCTCAAATCACAGAGGAGAGCAATTCGCTCTCCTTGCAAAAATTTTAAATCGCTCTCTTCAAATGTTTATGTAAATATGTAAAAAAATTACAATGTTTGAATTTGACCACAAAAGTTAAATTCTATTGGTTTTGCTACCAAAAAAAAATTATTAGCGCATGCTGCCGCTATAATCTATTATATTATAATCTATAAATCTTTTATTAATAAATACAGGGCTGAAAATTAACCTTTAAACCATAGTGGCCAGCAGGGCCAGTTGAAGTTGAAGGATGGTCGCCCTTATTAAAAATGGCTGGCCCTTATTAATTTTGTTTACATTTTTTTTTTGCCCAAGGGAATTTATCCCCACCCCTCCCAATTATATCATTTATTACTTTTGATAATTAAATTACTCTCCCCAAAATTCCTCCCTCCCCACTCCCCTCCCACACCCACATTCACACACAATATTTTCCGTGGGGATCGTCATTGAAAAAAATCAATCCAATTTTTTGTATGGCCTGGGTAGGCCTAGATTGGGTTTCAGGAGCCTGCCTGGAGAATCCTGACCAACATGTCTTTAGCCTAGGCCTAGCTTTTCTAGCCTAGCTTGTTGGCCTACTACCTGTATTTCATAAATTATACAATTCTAACATGCAATAGCCATTAAAATATTGATAATAAGTTACAAAGTATCATTTCAAAATAATTAAGAAAGATATTTAATTGTGTTTACATGTGTCACACATGCACGCACAATTTGGGGAGAGCTACCTTCTAGAAGATGATGACGTCACACGTCAGCACGTGTTTTGAGGAGGATTTGAGTGACCAAAATTGGTTGGAACTTTTGAAGAAATAATCCATCAATGACACAACTAAGCTTTTTAAATAATAAACATTATATTTAGGCCTCCTATTAATGTTTCCTTTTAAAATTAAATATATTTTATAAACTCGTTCTATAAAAACATGCAGTAAGCATAAAAGGAACAATTATTGGTTGCTGTAAAGGAGGTATTTCTATGACACCGTACTGGATGCACTATGAGGCGATGAAGTAAACTCGTCCTTGAATGCAGGCAGGGGAATCCCCTTGTTTGGTACCTAACCTCGCACTGTGAGTAGGTATCCCAATGAAAAAATTCAGATTAATTTTTTTACTTTTTCTTTCAGTTAACCATAAAGAACTTAATGTAATTAGCATTTTGCAATTTAAATGATTGAAATCCGATTACCCATTCTAAAGTTATGGTTATTTAAAGTGGTAAAAAAATATACGATTTTTTGCCTAAAAATGGTGTTTTTTGCAGTTGAAATTGGAAGCATTTTTAAAAGGTTATAACTTTTACAATAATTAGTTAAAAGTTTTGAATTTTGTTAAACCTATAGATATCACAGAGTTGTACAACTCTATTTTTTTTGGAGCCTCAACGAAACCTATTTTTTAAATTATTGGTCCGCAAAGTGGTAGGAAAGCATTTAGCGCCCATTTTTGCTGGAATTCCCTAAAAAATGAAAAAACTGCAATTTTTCAATGATCTGTAACTTTTGAACTACTGTACTAATTCATTTTATTTTTTTTGTACTTGTTAGAATGTAGTGTATATTTCATTAATAAATATATTTTAGATGTGTATATGAAAAAAAAATAATTTTTTAATGGTGAAATTTCGAATTATAAAAAAAAAAAATGAAAAAGTATGTTAAAAACGGTGTGTACTGTTTCCTTTCTTTTACACTAATTTTCGGTAAGTATAATTATTAGAATATTTTAATATACTTTATATTTATAATTTCAATCATAAATACTATTATATTTAACTTTTGAATACGTAAAACAAGATTTTAGGCCCGTATGATTATGACACCAAATCTAAGCCAGGCTGCTAAGTAAGATATGCTCTTTTTTAAGGCAAACGCACAATATGGGTCAAAATAAACTCATTTAAAATAATCAATGTTAATTAAAACAATTAATTATTTACCTGAATAGTATATAACATTATAAAAATTGTTTTCTTTTCATATTATTACGTTATTAAATTGAAATACGGAGCTAAAGTTTAGGCCAAGTCACGGCTTACTCGCGATCAGTAGTCGCTCCCGTTAAAGTATTTCGGTCGCAGTTAATGACTTTCGACCGCCGTATACAGAATCAAATGTAACGTTGGTAAATTAGATTAATAAATTTCTTCGGTACATTTTAACCTAACGCATTTGCATTGTATACTTGCATAATAAATCTTCCGCACATTACATCAATTTTAAGTTGTTAAATTAATGTGTAAAACCAGATATTCTACGACGGAAAAGGACATGTCAATCTCCGACATCGCTGCTGTCACACATCTCGCGTCGAGCCGGTCGAACTCGAGCGAGGAAAACTAAACAACGTGTTCAAAATATGGAACGTACCATTCGCTGATAGGGTGCATTAATGTATTTAACGGAAAACGCCACAACAAACACGCGCGTATTTTTGAGTACAATATTTTACTCACTACAATATTCACCGGATTATAATGGTTGGATCTTTCAAATTTTGAACGGGATTTACGCCTCATGCACCATTTTAAAATGTAGTTCGCTCAATTACCATGCACAATAAGTTTGTAAACTATGTTTTATTGATTTCAATGTAGATTTAGCTATAATTTAATACCAAAATCCATAATATTTTTTCATAAACGGTGAATCAAAATTGGATTTTTTTTCACAAAAATTGACTTTTCGTTACGAAAAACCTATTTAAATAGAAGACGATTTTCGTATCAAATTAAAGCTTATTTAAAGCCTGATAACATACAACAAAAATTAATCCGCTAGCTTCAATGGTAATCGTGCGATTGTGTTTTGAAAACTGATGGGGATTTTCCGATGAGGTTTTCAACGCGCGGAAATCGGCTCGACGGGATTTTAGAACCGTTTTAAAATCGCATTTTCTCGGCAACTAATTAATTAATTTTAATTATAAACACACTTATACATAGATTAAAACAAGTACTTTCAAACAATATAAATTTTGTAAGTATTAATTAAGATTGAATACGATTTATTTAACATCAAAGTCATACTACTTTTTCGAATTTCGTCAATATTTCAAAAGTGATACCCCTCTGTGCGCTTTCATTGGGATACCTACTGTGAGATGGAGCGTGATTAATTGCTCTCCTTGAAGGTTGTTGATCCTTAAAAACGAGGGACTGCTTGTAGCTTTTCCATCATATCGGGAGATTACACACGTCACGTGTATACAAAAGTTGTACGTCCGGTCGGCCTCGTGTTTTATTAGTAGACTAGATAGCTAGCTAGCTAGACTCTGTTGTTGTTTACTTTGCTTCGTCGTCGTCGAGTATCACTCCGCCGCCTTCTCGAGCTTTTATAATTTATGATGATCGATCGCTGCTGTTCGTTCGCGAGTCGAGGAATAGTCGCGATCATCATCAGGCAGGGTTGGCGCCAGTCGAAAACAAAAACAAGTGTTGGCAGCTAACCTCTAATTCTATTTATATGTCATGGATTATAAAAGTAACAACAACAGGTATCTTGGCATGCCTACAGTAGACCTAGATTTCTAGGCCTGTCATTGTAAGCGTTTTTCACATTTTTAACTTTTAAAAATCCACGTGTTTTTAGGCCTCTTGACAGAAAAATCAACACTGTCAAAAGCTAGGCTCTATTTTGAAAATTAAGGAGCACGATAAATTGTTCTCCTCGAAGCCTTTTGAGGAGCGCGGTTGCGCAGGCGCTCCTTATAAATGATGCCCTGCCATTTATTGAAAAATTTTTATGGATTTTGGTATTAAATTATAGCTAAATCTACATTGAAATCGATAAAACATAGATTACAAACGTATTGTGCATGGTAATTGTGCGAACTACATTTTAAAATGGTGCATGAGGCGTAAATCCCGTAATAACAACTTAAAATTGATGTAATGTGCGGAAGATTTATTATGCAAGTAAGTATACAATGCAAATGCGTTAGGTTAAAATGTACCGAAGAAATTTATTAAGCTAATTTAGCAACGTTACATTTGACTCTGTATACGGCGGTCGAAAGTCATTAACTGCGACCGAAATACTTTAACGGGAGCAACTACTGATCGCGAGTAAGCCGTGACTTGGCCTAAACTTTCAATTTAATAACGTAATAATACGAAAAGAAAACAATTTTTATAATGTTATATATGCTATTCAGGTAAACAATTATTTGTTTTAGTTAACATTGATTATTTTAAATGAGTTTATTTTGACCCATTGTGCGTTTGCCTTAAAAGAGCATTCTTACTTAGCAGCCCGGCTTAGATTTGGTGTCATAATCATATTAAATGATTTTACGTATTCAAAAGTTATATAGTATTTATGATTGAAATTATAAATATAAAGTATATTAAAATATTCTAATAATTATACTTACCGAAAATTAGTGTAAAAGAAAGGAAACAGTACACACCGTTTTTAACATACTTTTTAATTTTTTTTTTTTATAATTTTAAATTTCACCATTAAACAATTTTTTTTTTCATATACACATCTAAAAAATATTTATTAATGAAATATACACTACATTCTAACAAGTACAAAAAAAACTAGACATGAAACTCGTCACTTTGACGAGTTAGTTATCCGCACGACAGATGCCACGTGCACGTCATACGTTAAAAACTATAATAAGAGGTGGTCCTGTATTTTCGCCTTGTAGCCTATTATAATTATACAGTACACTGTGTATAAAAGGAGACATTAATTCTACATGATACAGAGGGCGGCAAACAACAATTTGCTCACATCAGAGACTATGCTGGTGTACATTGTACTACTGTATTATTATATGACATATTAACTGAATTATGGGACCTGCCTTTAATTCAAATATTTAACATGATGACGTCATAAAAAAAACAACACAACGATAGCAATTTCTGAAGAAAATTATCTTAGCAACAACATATTAACGTGTAGAAGAAATTTGAATACGTAAAATGTTGGTGCGCGCACATTTAAATGTGATGAACTATTACGCAAAATATGAAAATACGACTTTTTTTATTCAACTGGCAATATGATGACGTCACAACATCCGATTGGCAAAATGTTTACATGAATTCGTATCTACAATCCTATAGCTTCCAGAAAACGTTTTAATCGTGATTATCACATTTTATTCTTACGAGCTATTACAGATTAAAATTTACTGTAAAGATGAAATTAATGACCCACGTAATTAAAATTTTTAGGCATGATGACGTTATAAAAATTAAAATATTTTTATCTCATGCTAAAGAAAGTTGATTAACCTAGACAATATATAAATATAGGAGAAAAAGGAATACAGATAAGCGTGATGCGCTCCATTGAATGTGATGAGCAATAACGAAACAGACAAAAATCCTATACTTTACATTCGTGTGGCCATACGATTACGTCACAATGTTTTTTTAGCCTTATCGATGCATGATCCGATATCTGCAACTCATCAACTTCTAGATTTTGTAATAAAAATAAACGGTTCACGGTTTACTTTAGAAACTATGACTGTTTAAAAAAAGACATTATTTTGATGATTTTTTAAGCTTTTTCATAAAAAACGCGCACAAATTGTCTAATTCAACGTGTTCGTATGGCGTTATTTAAACTGGAAAAGTTCTAAATTGTTTTCAAAATTACTAGGAAAGGCTTGAAAAATATAATTCAAGAGAAAAAAATATGTTTTTATCGCTACGTGCGCACCGCGTGCGTAAAAAATCGCGCGCCCGTGGGAATTTTTGACATGCTCAAAATGACATGAAACGCGTAAAAAGTTGATTAGAACTTAATTTTGCGCATTTTGAAATTTTAAATGCGCGTGCGCGCGTAACTTTTTGTGAAACATGCCATTTTTAATCCGTAGAAAGTTTGCCCCCGATATGACTTAAATTTTGTCAAAGTGTCAATACTAAATGACTTTTGGTTTTTAATCTATGATCAATCATTGAAATTCATAAAATTGCGCGTAAGTCACGTTGCGCAACTATGACGTCATTCAAAAATAGGAGGTGCACAACTTCACGTAAATGCCCATATGTTGTCAAAGTTATGAAATGTTATGTTTACACATTTTAGAGAAACGCGACTCACAAAAAGGAAGGAAGGAAAGAAGAATAATACAGAAAAAAAATGTTGATCTCATACAATAACAAGGAGTTATCCGCTTGGTATACCAAGCGGATAACTAATTAAATGAATTAGTACAGTAGTTCAAAAGTTACAGATCATCAGATCAGATTTTTTTAGGGAATTCAAGCAAATATGGGCGCTAAATGCTTTCCTACCACTTTGCGGACCAATAATTTAAAAAATAGGTTTCGTTGAGGCTCTATAAAAAAAAATAGAGTTGTACAACTCTGTGATATCTATAGGTTTAACAAAATTCAAAACTTTTAAATAATTATTGTAAAAGTTATAACCTTTTAAAAATGCTTCCAATTTCAACTGCAAAAAACACCATTTTTAGGCAAAAAATCGTATAATTTTTTACCACTTTAAATAACCATAACTTTAGAACGGATAATCGGATTTCAATCATTTAAATTTCAAAATGCTAATTACAAATAATTAATTAAAATTAATTAATGGTTAACTGAAAGAAAAAGTAAAAAAATTTAGCTGAATTTTTTCATTGGGATACCTAGTTAAATCAAATAATAACGGTGATTTTATTCTTATATAGGCCTAGAATAGATTTTTTCGCGTAGAAATGTACGTACTGTTATGATTGTGAATTGAAAAAGCGTGACGAACATTACCTTATTTGGTATTCTACACGCAAAGTACGCCCTCAATTTCTTACTTTACGCGGTCTTATCTAAGACTGTTTTATAGCAATGGTCTAACAGGGGTGGCTTTAGTAAGACCGTCTATCTGATAAAGCCGGCTTTAATCGGGGAGTTAAGACCATCAGTTAAGACTGTTTTATAGCAATCCACCCCAGTTGTTTTAAAAACCCAAGTCATGAGGTGGATAGATAAGGAGCAATTTGACCTTACTATTGTAAAGAACCATGAAATATGACCTTGCTGGGTAAATATCAGTTTGTAGTGTAAATTTGTTGTTTACAGAACAGTTCATTTGGTTAGTCCAAAGAGTAATTTAGATTACATGTGCAATTGAGTTTAAAGTCCAAACACAGCCTTAGTGGTTAAATTTACACAAATGATTAATTTGTTGTAAGTTAATTAAGTAAAGGTTTATGATAACTTACTCTTGCACATGCCAGCTTACATGCTTGATTGTAATCGGCTTCTTTTGAGGGAGCATGATACCCAGCACCTAAATATGAATAATAAAAATGCTCAATTTCAGTTGGTGTGTTTTACCAACAAAAAAAAAAACAGTTAGTCAAGACCATAATTTTCCATAGATTACGAATCTGGAAGGTAATCGATCAGGATCACATTTCAAAATTGACCAATTTATAACACTGTACAGTACAGCCGATCTTCTCAGTCAAAAATGTGTTGATAAAACTTTTACATACTATTAATTATCTTCTTAATTTATTAAACTATCCCAAAACAATTAATGCAAGCAAACCGCTAATAAAGCAAGGTTATAATTACAGACAAATTCTGTGTATTTCAAGTCTAACAGTATAGGCCTAGGCCATTTACTAGGCTAGGCCATGGCCATTTACTAGGCTAGGCCTAGGCCATTTACTAGGCTAGGCCTAGGGCGGTGCCAGGAAATCATCATCCCTGCCTGCTGGAGTGCATCCGCTTATTGAAAACAGGACATTGTTGATCGCGAACTGCAAAGGCTAGCTTGATGACCATACTATAAATTTAGCTTAGTTTGTAAATTTTTCAATAAAACTACTATTGTCTGGGAATTACATTTTCCCTTGCTGCTACGGATTGTAGTAGTACCTTTGAAAAGGTAAAATATATGCGGTCCGGACCAGACTTAATATTTTAACTTTTCGGCCCATTTACCATTACGTTTGGCTCTTTTTTATTTTTTTATACGGCGCAATTAAATTCTAACCTTTTACATGGCGTCAAATGGAAGAAAATCAACGGCTGGAAATGAGTCTATGAAAAGTTTACAAAACATATAGATGCAGCATGTAGAGTGTTTGGTTGGTTGAATTAAATGAATTTGAAGGCTATTTCAATATGACTAATCATTTTATTGACATGATTAATGTGTCAACTTGCAATTGTCCCACCTTATTGACTATTTTGAAAGAGAAAAGGTTTGATTTATGGCCTAGTCTAGTGTCAGCCTAACTTTTAACAATAATAATACCCTTTCTCTCTCAAAATTTGTAAAAAGATGAATTAATTTTAGGTTATTCAACACATCTTATTCTTTAATCGTAAATATGGTAAATGGGCCGAATAGAAATGCGGCGAATGCTAAAAGAGCCGAACGTAATGGTTGTAAAAGAGCCGAATAGAATTAAAGTTTGCTCCCGGAGGCAGCGATGGCGTTCCATATGCAACATCGCCTCTGATCCAATGCACGTACATGTCACGTGACGGGACATGTACTAATTATTAAGTGGCGGGCGCCAGATAATTAAGTGGCGGCTTTTAAAATATAGTTACGGAAGCCCGTTCGGGCCACAAGTTAGGTTCGTAATTTGTTGTTTGTATCAAAATATGCAATGAACGAACGCCTCTCATCAGACCAATGGATACGTAAATGAGAAGGTTGACTGTAAAACCTTCGTTTTACATAGTCATACCCTCATTTTACTTTCCCTGGATTTTACATACGCATAAAATGACCAATGACGTCATCATTTTTCGTAATTTAATACATAAGCATGATTTTCTGGTTTGTTGCTAAATTGCACCCTCAATGTAGGGAAAATAACACTATGTATGTAATAAATTACTTAAAATGATGACATCAGCATTATTTTTTTATTATTTTGAAACTATAGAGGGCGCTTTTAGACATAATCACAAGACACAAAGAGCCATATATATTTATGGCTTTTTAATTACTCAGCAAGTACCATTTAATGGCGTTAGTGGAAATAAGATCCTTGGAAATATAATAATAAATTAATAATAATATATTAATTTAACCTTATTATTCTATTAGACTACGCCAGCCGGATGTTATAACACTGCCCTCAATATTAGTTTCAACATTTTTTGGGAAAATGAAACATATTTATACAATACAACATTCTGGCAATTAATTGACAAAAAAAAAGTCGACCATATTGTTTAACAATAAATAGCCTTAGCAAAAAGGAATAGGCCTACCTAGGCTAGGCTGTGCAGGCCTAGGCCTAGCTAGGTCTACCTACAAATACAAGCAAGTATGTATTGTATGTATGTACCTACGTGTACAGCAATTACACCCTCACGCGAGATCATATTCTGAAAAAAAAACAAGCTAATACTAGCCTATACACAGAGGACTACAATGTGATTCCTCTCTTCTTCTCTTCGCTCCCCACCCCAAAAAGACAATCACATGTGAATTTTACAGCTTTCCATCCCTTTATGCAAATGAGTGATGACGTATATTTTACTTTTTCTAGGGCGCCCTCTGTCGCTAAAACTAATCCGCAGCATAATTTTAAAATTGAGGGGGATAAACATAAAATTTACAAGATCGAAGGAGATAAAAAAGTTTATTTCGAATTGTATGATGCTTTTTTCATATCTACTTAATAATTTGATAAATAGTGTTTTATTATCAATTATTTTAGTTTAACAATCAGTAGTACCGTAGACATTTTGTGTAACGTAAAATATAGTCTGAAATGCTCTATCAATAATAAAGCATGGACCATATCGAGTAGTATTACATAACTTATTATTTTTTATTTATTTTCTGCCATACACAATACAAAGAAGGCAAAACAAGTATAAAAGGCAAGGAAAGTACCCACCAACAGTAGAAGAGCTACGAGTAACACGTTGTGGATTACGAATATTAAATAAATTGTCAGTATTAATTATATTAGAATTTAATAACTTAAAAAGAAAAACGATATCAGTAAAATGTGACGCCTATAACATAATTGTATTAAATTGCATGTTTGAAGTCTGCATTTGTAATCAGCTTCAAAATTATTTAAAATAAATTTGGTTGCTCTACGCTGAACTCCCTCAAGTTGTCTTATATAAGTTTTGTAATTGGGAGACAAGACAGTAGAGAAGTAGGCCCCTATTCTGTTTTAGGATACATATTATGATTGGATTAATATTTCCTTCTGACTGTAGTTGATTTAGCTTATCAAGCAATTAATTAAATCCGCAATCAACAATCAACTTTTATTTCAGAGAACAAAGTCCGTGTACTACTGATGTACAGAAAAACAAATATAGTACTGTTAATATTCAGTGTAGAAAGACACAGAGAGAAAGAAATAAAGAAAGACAAATTCGCCCAATTGCTTATTTTCCTCTAAACGGAAAGCTTTAGTAAAAGGCGATGAGGTATATGCATGATGCAGAATTACCAACCGGAAAGATTTGAGGTGCGTGCAGACTTATAAATATTAGATATTTAAATGACATATAGCGCCACGTATAGTGCCACGCATGAACGTCTTTCGCAATATTAGCAATAATTTTTATTAATAATATTATATATTCATAAATACCCTTGTTCTAAAACAAGGGTTGAGAAAAATTGAATTAAAACTCAATAGTTGTTCCTCTACACGGAAATCTTTAGTAAAAGGCGAAAGATTTATGCGTCACGCAGAGAAACCAGAGTAAAGAAAAACGTGCGACAATGGTAATAATAATATAAGATCACCTATCGAAAGGTTAGAAAAATTGTGTTTTTTAAAGAAATGAACACATTGTTTAATTTGTACTGGACCGTTCTAAATTGGTTAAAGTAATTATTCTAAAAACAGTATTAGTTTATATCAAATTAACTTAGCTTCGTAAGGAGAAATGTATACTTTATATTATTTGATAAGCATACTGATATAGTACGTATGTTAAAATACAAATGGAGGTACCATGGGTGAATGCTGAAAGGGTAATCTGTATTTTTCGGCAGCCTTCTTCACATTATGAAGTAGTCTAATAATATTCTAAAATATTCTAAATAACATAATCTACTACTATTGTGCCTCTTATTATTTTTATTGAATTTTCAATTAATTCAGTTCATTTAATAATAAATAACATTTTCAAATCAGTTCGGAATTCCTATTTTGTTTTTTCTTGGATCGGTATTATGACGACATTAAGGGAAATCCCATACAGATCATGTTGTTGTTGTTTTTGCCAGATCATGCGTGAAGCTAACTTAAAACTGGAAGAGATGATGATGAGGAGTTAATTAGCTGCTAACTGAATAACGGGTACTTTATTAGCCTAATAGTATTCTTATTTAATTATTTTGTAATATTCTGTTTTCACAAATGTATTATAACGGAGGTTAAGGTATATTTTATTTCAGAAAGAAACGACCTGAATTATTTTGGATTATAGATAGGCGCGCCTAGGTAGGCCTAATACTAAGGGGAGTTGTTTGGTAGGTAGGAGGCCCGAGTGAGGCCCTTTCCTCCTCCTCTAGCCTACTAGCTAGACAGTGCTCTTGTAGGCCTAGACTAAGCTGACCATTAAGCTCTACACACCAGAATATCTAGCCTAGATACTCTACATACTACTAGTTAGTAGGCCTCCCTGGCAGTAGAAGGAGGAATGTTTTATTACACTTACTGTTACAGTATGAGTGTAGGCTAGGCCTATACTTAATTACTAATATTAATAATACCTGGCCTAGTCTAGGCCTATACTTAATTACTAATAATACCTGGCCTAGTCTAGGCCTAGACTCATGAATATATGCTGGCTAGGCGAAACTAGGGACTGTGATCTAAATATAATGTACAGTACAGCCTAGTACTATCTTGAATAGCTAGGTCAGTACTAAAATAATTATTTATTATACACTAATACAAAGCCTATATTTTGACAGTGGATACATGATTATTTACAGCAAACTGTTATGTTCATAGAGTGGTCTATAAAAGTTGTGTCACAGAGCTCAGTTACCTTGCAATGTCAGGAATTGAACAACAGTTGGCTGAATATAGAGCTAGAAAACGTCGAGAAAACCCAGAAAAGCATCATGGTATTACAGATGACACTGCAAATGCTCCTGTTGCAATTACACCCACAAGACCAATGATATTGGTAAGTTGCACAAACGTGTGTGAGCATACACCTATCATGCGGTGGAACCTTGAGTCATTGAGTACAGGGGTTATACTCTTCATCATCTTTACTCACCATTGTCAAGAGGGATGTTTTATTTACTGTAATATGGTGGCCAATATACTGTACACCGTGAACGAATTATGTGTTGTATTACGGTTCTTAATTTTTATTTATTGTGTATCCACCGTTGAATATGCGCTGAAGAAATGGTTTTAAAATCAAGTGCAATTCATATAGAAATAAAACTTGAATTTTAGTTTCCTGACTTTTCTTTTGGCAAACAAAGCAAAAACAACTAAACAATTATATCTTTTTAAAACTACATTTTTTTTTCTATTTCAGCCAAATCGGTGGATAAACAATCTATATGTGTATGTTGAGAATACAAGACTTGTGAGAGCTATAATCAACAATAATATAATTTCCAATACCACATTCTTAAAGGTTCTTCTCTGGTTACTACTATTTGCTTTATTTATCCACATTGAGTTTGGCGTCATCTTCTTCATGTTGAGTATATTTTATCTGATGTATATCACAATGACAGTTGGAATACCAAGACGCTATGGAGAACTAAGTGCGTATTCAGTGTTTAATCGTGATTTTGAAAGAATTGATGGAACGTTTACCGCAGAGCAATTTGAACGAGAATTGTTACATGGTGCAGGCTCGATACACTAAAACCTGATCGCACTGGACTAAGTTCGGTCAAACTAACCGAGTCTCCAGCTAAATTGACCCAGAAAACTGGTTACAGTACCCTCTGGGTGTGTTTTGTTGATAAACAACAGAATAAATCTGCTTTCACTTTGCTCCTGTATTTGGTCCAGGACCCCATGAAATGTATGAAGGGACAGCACACTACGGACAACTCCTACACTTAATCTGCTTTCACTTTGCTCCTGTATTTGGTCCAGGACCCCATGAAATGTATGAAGGGACAGCACACTACGGACAACTCCTACACTTAATCTGCTTTCACTTTGCTCCTGTATTTGGTCCAGGACCCCATGAAATGTATGAAGGGACAGCACACTACGGACAACTCCTACACTTAATCTGCTTTCACTTTGCTCCTGTATTTGGTCCAGGACCCCATGAAATGTATGAAGGGACAGCACACTACGGACAACTCCTACACTTAATATGGTTTCTAATTTGCAGAATGTTGTATAACTGCACACAAATTTAATAACTTTATAACATTTTATTTATCTACCTTTGCCATTTTCTTTACATTTATTATAGGAATTTTATCCTACATATTATTTTAGTGCAATCTCTTCTTAGTGGACCATTATTATTATTTAATATTTTATCCAAACAAAACATGATATTAATGGACATTTTTTTCAATTATGAATTACTTATTTCAAAACATGTAGTATAGTTACAAATTATATATTATTATTTACGTTACTATTAATACAAATTAATTAACGGTGGAAGAAGTTAAAAATTTTCCAATATTTTATTAGTTTTTAACAATTTTTATGAATGAATACAATGACTTCTTTTAATTATATATATATATACATTCAATACATTGTACTGTTTATTTAAAGAAAACCTGTGTTATCAATGAACAGATACAGTATATGTTTGTAAACTTTAAATTACATAATTATTTAAACAAGTTTATATAGAATAGGAGATACTCAAATGGTTTACATCCATGATATTTTTTGACTTTTTAAACAATTCTATAATCAGAATTATGTTTATTTTTTATGATTATTGTCTCAGGATAGTATGACACATATTTATTTGTAAAACTCTTATCACGTTTTTGCTTTCCAAAACATTTCGTATTTATACACAAACGTTTAGTGCAATTCTTAGTTTTTTTTCTTGGACAATTCTTTTCTTTTCTAGCCATTTTGTTTAGTCTACTCTATTTATTTTTTAGATCAATAAATATTTAATTCATGCTTTCTAATGCTTGTGTTTTTTTTAACAAGAACATTATTGATTGATTCAAAGTTGTTATGGAAAGTAATAGTGATCATAAAATCATAACTTGGTTATGCTAAATATGACGATTAAGATTCATAGTGTTTGATAATTTGGTGAATTTTAGTAAATAATTTGTTCTATACGACACTTGTAAATCAACATTGATTGATAATGCATGTGCTGTACCACACTATGCTTGAAGTTTGGACCATTTTTATTCTTAATTTAGGCTAATTATTTAGTTAGTGTTAGTATGTTGCATGTAATAACATTATCTGGAAAAAATGTAACAAATCTGATCAAATTTTACATAAAACAATTCTCTATGTACCATAATTTATGAATTCTCCTTCACCCAGCCTAAAATCTAAGAAGCCATGGTAACATTATACTATTATATACAACTATTTCATACTTTATATTGTCCATTTTATTATTGTAAGGGTGTCTTTATACCCCAGTTTTATCTCATCTATGTTGCACTGCACTAGCACAGTATCTTTTAGACAAAGACCCTGTCAATTCAATACAGAGACTGAATATAAGTCTACTAGATTATGGAGTTATTTTTTAACACGTTTAATTTATAATTTAAACAATTCTATATATCTAATGATTAATTTATGAAAATTTAACTTTAACTGTTATATTCTTCTGCCTCTCTAACTTTCGCAATCTTTTTTAATTCTGTTAAGAGTTCGTCTGAAGTCTTTTTGACATGAGATTCTACAAGTTCACTGAGCTCGGCATAACCTTTGACTTGGTCCTTCTCAACACCAAGACTTACAATCTGTAAAGAAAATAAAAACTTGTTAAATACAATTTCATAAAAATAATAACTGTTGCGGGTTTTGAAAAAGTATTTTAAATATTAAATTACCAGAGCACCCCACACACTGTATGAAAACAATTTGCAACAGCTATAGCCAGTGGAGCAGTAGTTTGCTCCTAAATGGAAGAAGAAGTCTCCCTAATATTTTCTAAGTTAGGATGTATGACCATTGACTGACCTGTTCTCCAAACTTCCTGACATCAATGGCTAGCTGTAGTCTGATCTTATCATCATCACTTAACCCTTGACTGCTTTGGGGAAGTCCAACGTCACTCTTGCGCATCATCTTTAGCCGCTTCAAACTCTCCTCCATCTTCTTTACGGAGGTCAACAGGTCAGATGACACACTATGATATCTTTTAAAAAAAGTATTTATAATTTATATATTAAAGATGGATTGATTGAAGAAAAAGACAAACAAAAAATATATGCTGAAAGTGCCAACAGAAAATATAATAAATCAAAAAATACAATTTAAAAACAAAAATATAACCTTACTCTTGTACAATGTGTGTAAATATATCTGCAAATAGTTGTTGTTTCCTAGAAGACTGTAAAACATCACCATGTTCCTGAATAAACAGCTGCAATGGTTTCATTGCATTCTGTACATAATTAGATGATTTGCTTGGCACCTATCAAATGGAAACACACAAACAATGTGAAATGACTTAGCATTATACCACACCTCAGTCAATTCAATAAAACTTTATTATCCCAAACTCCGGGGAAATTCATTGGTTGTGATAATACAGGTAGTACACCTAACAAAATAATTTTCACTATTCCAAACTCCTATTCTAAAACCATAGATGCACTTGCCGCAGACATGCTTATAAAAAGAGAGAATTCTCCTCATGGAAAACATGTAACTAGCACTACAGCGCTTAGGTAAGCCTATGATTTTCAATGCAAACACATATTTACCTCACGATTAGTTCTTCGGTACAATCGTGGAATATCATTGGCTGATTTAAGGTGTGCTGAACACAAGCCACAAACTTGTTTTACAATAAAAGAACAAAATGAATCTTGTAGCTCAATTAGTTTACTTCTCGCTTCTTCAAATGATTCTAAATTAAAAAAAAAAATATTTTAATGAGTTTCAACTAATTACAGAGATTTGACAAACATTTCTTCTCTGGTATTTATAGAGGGCCGCTTAAATTATGATACAAGATAAAAATGTAAGGAAAATTGTGTCTTAATTATAGAAAACTGTAATAGATTTTAAAGAAATCTGTGTGATGATTTATGTGGTTCATCCTAATATTATATTTTATCAATATTAAATAATATATATGGTGGCCATTTGGCGGAGTCCCTACCCTGCAACATCCTACCTCTTAACTTAGCTGTCACTTATTTAGCTAGCTAGTAGATTAAAAGCTAATAAGTCAAAATAATACAAACCAGTTAGAAATGAAGTGTCTTTACAAATACTGGATAACTTGACTTGAATGCACTTGGTAAACATTGATGGTAACTGCAAATATTAAATATCAATTTATACTGGTTTACACTACTCAATGAACCATCATATCAATATACTAATAAAAGCCAGAAGAAAATGTTTTCACTAAATCTTAATTGTTTGTCACATGTGCAATAAAAGTGACTGCCACCTCAAAAGAGAAAAATAAGGTTATAAAAATATATATATATTTTTTTCTTTAATTATTTATTTCCCAATGATTGACATTTAACAGGAAACATTTTAATCATTGTGTTGACAAATCATTACCTTTTCATACAGTTTATCAACGTCTCCAATAAGAAATATCATTTGTGCCATGGTAACTGGCGGACTTTTGTCATCTGTAGCTTTGTCTCCATCACTTGAAAGTGACTGGTTTTCTGTATTCGTTGGTTTTTCGTTTATCTATACAATAAAAATTAGGATATTATTGAAAACTTAGTGCGTGCTAAAAAATGTGTGATATTAGTTTATCCTGTAATTGGCAAGTTACTTGCTGTTGGATGTGTATAAAATAAATAAATATACAAACCTCTTTTTCACTGACCTCAGAAATCCAAGTGGTACATCTCAGAATAATTTGTAAAGTTAGCTTCCAGAATCGATGAGCTAATGGGGTTATATACACCTGATCTTTCCAACACATTTGTAACGCATTCCATATAGTATCAAATACTGATAGCTTAAATCCATTATTTCCTGAAAAACCAGACCATTAGTAACACATTTTATTTGCTTTACTTTTCAAAAGTGAAGTTCTAATGATAATAATAATTACCAGAGATTATATGAAGTCTAAATTTAGATTTCTTGTATTATAAACATACCAGTAGCTGTATTAAATGGATTCATTAAGGCTGTCTCAACAGAACCAGCAATCTCTTGAAATCTAAAAAAACAAATACATAAGTAAATTTAAAGTATTTTGACATGTCATGTGATTTGGTGATGATTTAGATGAGTAGTCAGTCTGTACATTGAAAATAAAATGTTGATTTAGTTACAATTATATACATGAATCTTACCTTATTTGGAAATAGACAGGAAGACTCCATTTTGACATAAAGGTGTTATAGCTTGGATGAGCACGTAGCCTTTTAACACTGCTCTGTGATCCACACTCCCTCTCAAACTTGTCAACAAACTCCATACTTATTAAGTATTTCTATAAATAATGAGCACAAAATTAAATGTTTTTCTTAAAATGAGAACGAAAGTGTAACATAGTGATGAGGCTTTATTTTTTTTTTCTAAAATACTATACATTTTCAGTAAAAGAAAACATATAAAATGTACTTTTTCAAGAACGTGAACTTAAAATAAAAACCAATAAAGTACAAATATTAACAGACAAAATAACTGATAAAAAACATCACAAATTAGACCATTATACCTGATGAAATGTATCTGGGTTTCCAGAGGCAAAGATGGATGCAACACGACTCTCTAGGCTGCTAACAATCTCAGGCCATACAGCATTTACCATGAAGTTGTAACCTCCTACAACTTTTTCACTTCCAGAACTACATAGAAGAAATAAATATTGGCATAAATTTCAACAGATACAGTCTTATAAATAAATTTGTTACTGCAACGTATGTTTTATTGGCATAAATTTCAACAGATACAGTCTTATAAATAAATTTGTTACTGCAACGTATGTTTTTCTTACCTAAAGAGAGGAGATGTTACTTCACGTATAAGTCCACAGTGCATAGGAATAAACTCCATGACTTTGTTAAACATTCCCTTTAATCCCTGAGGGTTCATCTGAATAAACCGTTCACTGATTACCTATTAAAAAATATACACTTTTTGTAAAATTGTTCACATCGTTCCTTTAGGCAGTTATATTCAAAAGAACAGAATCATTAGGAAACAGTTGCATTCGGTAGCTTATAGTTTACTACGGCAGACAAAAATGGGTATTTGGAATCTCGGACTGGGCATGCACACACCCAAAAGTACTGTACGTCTGGGAAAAGAGAGTCTATGAAAAGATTTGCTGATAAATATTGAGATGCATGTAGCCAGTAGTTATCGAGATGAGCGGCATTTTTTGTAAGAAATATTTCTTGTTTAATAATGCAAAAGGGATCAACTTATAAACATATACCACTTAAACAAAAAAGGTCAGAGAGAAGCTAGAACAAAACAAATTGCAATAGAAAATTGATTAGTATAATTTATATTACTCATTTACTAACCTCTGCCATATAAGGAGCTACAGACACCTTTCTAAACAGAGCCTCAGCATCACGCATCTTATCTATTGTTGCATATGTTCTCAGACACTGACGTAACATATCAACATTGTTGGTCTGAAGACTCTCCTTAAACATACGCTCTAAACTATGCTGCAATGTCACTGTGATGGCTGCTATTCTCTGTTGGTTTACAAACAAATGTGACAAACAAAATTTAAACAAATTGAAAACATGGTATGAAAGGAAGTGTTTAGGGTAGTAGTGTTAGTTACCTGTCTAGCTACCTTCAATAATTACTATACTTAATTTACACTTGGGGCATGGGTAATTGATTTATGGTTAGTTAGAAATGGTCATCTTTTGTCTGTGGCTGGATCTCAATAGAGATTCAAATAAAATAAGCAAAAAGCTAATATATAATAACAAGTACAATTTATGATATACTGTGTTCAGCATGACCGTATTTGTTCGAATAAACGCACCTCTTTGATTAAATGCCCCACCCCTATGGAATATTGTTTAGAATAAAATAGAATAAATACTCTAATTGAATGCAAACTTTCATTATTAGTGTTCTTACTGGTCTGATTTTTTCAACAAGTGGCAATCCTTTGCTTTGTGTAACATAATACTGAAGTTGATTAAACTCTGAGGCAACTCTCTCAATCTGTTGACCAGTCAACTCACTGTGTCAAAAAGAAGATATCATTCTGTTTCAGTAAAATATTGGTTGTATGTGCACTTTAAATAATAAGTTCTGCCTTCTATGCTTAAGCTCAGTTTACACTATCAAACTAGTTTGACAAAAAAAGTGATATGACATCATCATGTCCATATATGGGCACATCAAATTTTGTCACAAAATGTGTGATAGTGTAGGCAGAGCTTTAAAGGTTAAGCTCTACAAATAACTCACATTTCACCATCATCATTTTCAATGATTTCTGCAGACTGCAGTCCACGCATACCAAGAATAACCTCCATCTTCTCAACTGATTTATTAATGTTGATCAGTCTCTGCAGGCAAGCCTAAATTGGAAATATAAAAAGTACTTTATAAAGACCCAGTACTTAAAGACCAGTACTTAAAGACCCAGGACAAACATAATGTCTGAATAAACAGGACAAACTATTAAAGTCATTCATCTTCAATTGATTGTAGAGAACATAATTTTCATTTCTATTAATACAATTGCATCTTCCTTTTTCAATGTCTAATTCTAATATTCCTAGTCTTAGTTTAGTCATAATTTGTCTATGTTTGTAATTTGTTACTTTAGTTAGATATTCTTCAATTCCAAAATCTTATTTTATAGTAAAGTGCTACCTTCTTTTCTCTAATTTTAGATCTTGCAAGTAACTTGTGTTGAACAGCTTTTTCTGCATCTTCCATCACATATTTCACACTCTAAACAGAAATATTATGCCAACATTAATCTTTTAATAAGCTAAGACTAGGGGCATGTTATTAGTGGGGCAGAAATTAGAGGCTATTTACATTAAACAAACATAAGACTCACCAAAACCTCTTCTCGCAGTTGTCCTAATGGTATGGATAAATTATTAATTGCTTTGTCCATTCCAACCTACATTTATAAAGTTATATAAGAAAATTAAAATAATCATCTGTTTTACCATTGGGGTAAAGTGCAAAATTTCTAAGTTTTAAGCTCTGTCTACACTATAAAACTTGATGTGACAAATAAAAATGTGTATGGACAATATGATTGATATGTCATATCACCACTATATTTGGGCATATCACTAGATATTTGGGCACATCACACTTTAAAAAAAACTAGTTTGAACTTTGATAGAGAAAGAGCCTTATAGCTTATTATTACAACATTGCATCATGTACAGTAAATGTATTTGGTTTGAAAAATATTGTATAATGATATGTGATACTTAGATTTTTGTTTTATTTTAGTTTTTCAGTTGAAATAATTTTTGTTTAAATAAATAAATATTTAAATGACATTAACCATTTTTTTAAATATTTATTCAGGGGGACAACATCCTTAAATAAACACAATTAGCTAATTTTTATAATGTTTTTGTTATATTTTGTAATATTATTACCAAATTTGATGATAGATTAACAAAGTCAGCATAATCCTTGTTGATCAGTTCAACCATAGCATTCTTCAATGACTTAAAATAAATGTCTAGATCATCTTTGAGTTGTTCAAGCTGAACGCGACGACGACAATCACCAACAAATTCATCAACATCAAAATCATCCTGAAAAAAAAATGTTGGTTTACTCGTTTGCAAATTTCTTGTACGTGTCTCGTTCGCCTTTACTAGGCCTAGCGTACCAAGGCCTCCCTCTCTCTCTACTTTTATTTAATTAGATTAGTGACTAGGCCTAGCCTAGGCCTACCTATAGGAAATACTCTCTAGCCGGAGGAGGTAGCTAGGCTAGCCCTACTACTATCTATCTAGCTAGGCCTAGCCTAGGCCCATACTATATCCTCTTTAGCTAGCCCAGCTAGCTGCCTAGCCTAGGGCCTAGCTAGCATTAGCTTGCTTCTACCAGCGTTGCATATGTTTTAATGAAGTTAACCGGTTTACTACTTACCTTCATAAATTGGTCTTTGTCGAAACAAAGCGAAGACATTGAGAGAGTATCCATTATTTAGGAAGTTGAATTTGCGTCGTGTCACACACACTCTGTAAAAAAAACAAGAGTTCGATGAAGATTGGGGGCGTTTTTTTCTAAACCAACAAACACATGTCATACAGGAAAATCCAGGGTCCGGTGGTTGCGTTCAGTTGTTTTTCCCACTTTTTCAACGTACATATATTGAAAGTATTGTTAATAATATATATATAATATTTTAGGCTATTAGTATTGATGGAATGTGTAGGCTTACACCCTACGTTAGCTAGAAAGGCCTACATAGTATCTAGCCTAGTCTACTACTATTAGAGGTTTAGGCCTACTACTAGGCTAGCTAGCTAGGTAGTTTAGCTAGTAGTACTAGTACTAGTAGTAGTACTACTAGGCCTACTACAGTACTACCGTAGTACTAGGCCTACTACAGTACTAGTAGTAGTACTAGGCCTACTACTACTAGGCCAGGCTAGGCTAGGCCTAGGCTAGTAGTTAGATCCTATAGGCTAGATGATCTATTATACTATTATGTATGAGCAGGCAGGATGTAGCTAGTACCAGGTTTGGCTCTAGGCCTAGTAGGTGGGGACCATAATTAATTATTGGACACATTACATTGTCAATATAATAATATATTATTTTCTTTCTGTACGGTGGACAACAACATAATAAAGGAGCACAGTGACCAGTCCGGACTCCTTTTTGGCAATAAAAAAACAGGCGTTTAGATATATATAGACCCAACCAAAGACTACAGTAGAGAGACACCTTGCTTATTATGCAATTTGACAATGACTATGCGTAGATTCATATTGTGATTAATAATTTAAAGTTAAAATTGTTATTGGGCAAAATGTATGCTTTTAATATTTATCAGTGTATTTTTATTTATACTACTTTTTAAATAAATATATTATTGACATTCTATATTGAACTAGAAATTGACAAGTTTATTTTGTTTTATTTCAGAATAGATTTAGTTTGATTTAAACATTAGCAAGATGTGGGTGTTGATTTTAGCAGCAGCCTTTGTAGTTCACTTGTTAATTTGTCCGTTTACCAAAGTAGAAGAGAGTTTTAATCTTCAAGCCATGCATGATTTACTCTATCATACATCTAATATCACAGCAGTAAGTTATGTGTGATTTACTAAATTTATATAAAAGAAAAGACTAGAGTTAAGAAAAAACTTCTCAGAATCCTTTAATAACTTGATACTTAATATATTAATAATACCTGTGTTTTAACTAGTATTCAATTTCTATGCTAAAGTAAGACAAACATTTATTATTTTGTTTGTTTTGCCAGTACGATCATCATATGTTTCCTGGCGTTGTTCCAAGAACTTTCATTGGGCCATTGGTTGTTTCACTTTTGTCTGCCCCTTTTGTTGCATTTTTCTTTCTGATTGGAGCATCTAAAATCATATCACAGGTCATCGGTGAGTTAATGATGTTAGTTATTAACTATTATAACATACCTTATTGTATTCTTGCAATTTCATTGGTCTTACTTCTTTTTCTGATCCCTGAAACAGTTCTTATTTATTGTTACCATTTAAGTTATTGTAAATGTATGCTTTTTTTATTTCTTGAACTGTTTCTAAATAAATGTTGTTAAAGCATGAATTATGTCAAGCATAATTCTTTATAATAAAAATAACATTTTTTGTTTGTTTTCAGTTCGTTTCTTTCTTGGTTTCTGTGTACTTGTGGCATTCAACCAATTTGGTAAATCTATCAACAACAGATTTGGTAAAGAAGTTACTAAATATGTCATGCTTATTACAGCTACACAGTTCCACTTTGTCTTCTATATGACCAGACCTCTGCCGAATGTATTTGCTCTTGTTTTAGGTAAAAATGAATTTAAAAAGTGCACAATTATCTTTTAGTCCATTATTAATTGTACTGATATTTAGGTTGCCTATTGTTGAGTAAAGCCTTGTTTACACTATCAAATTTTATGTAACAAAAAAATGTGATGTGCCCTATGGGCATGATGATGTCATGTCACTGCCATACTTGGGCATATGACTACCACCTACCACATCAAAAGTTTGATAGTGTAGATAGAGCTTAATTTATCCTAAAAAATAAGTCCATCCTTATTATTCCGGCATAGGCTCATCTTCAGCCTCACCTTAAAAATATTTCCTCCTGTAATAGGCAATCCTTGTTAAGTCCTCCTGAGATTGAACCCCTCCATCCATGTATTAGGTAACCTTGTTTAAGACCAGCGTATTAATCATGTATAATCCTTATGTATGAAACCAATCATAACAATAAATGACACAGTATGAAATACAACATGTTTGATATCTAACTAAAATTTTTCAGTTTTAATAGCAATTAGTGGTTGGATTGATGGTAAACATGCCTTATTTATAAGTCTGTCAGCATTTGCTATCATCGTCTTTAGAGCTGAGCTAGCTATTCTGATGGGTCTAATGCTACTTATGGAACTTGTTAGTGGTAGACTTAACATTATAACACTTCTCATGTATGCAGCACCTGCTGGCCTCATTTGCTTGGGTTAGTGTAATGTGTTTTTTTTTCAAATGAATTTCTCATCTTCAATTATAAATTACATTGTGACTTTTTGTTATGCCCTGCATCGGAGAGGTGAAGAGGGGTGTTTCCCGAGAGAACCCCATACAGTAACTCTGTTTTCCCCTACTCCCTAATAGAGTTAAATGAAAATTAACATCTTGAAGTTCAATGGAAACTGTTTCTTAAAAGTGCAAAAATAGATGAGCTAGTGTTTAAAAAAATATTTGTTATTATTGATACATTTTATAATTGAATGTATTTATTTCTTTTTTTCTTTTCAGGTTTTACTATCTTCATTGACTCATACTTTTGGCAGAGATTCCTTTGGCCTGAGGGAGAAGTCCTGTGGTATAATATAATAATGAATAAAAGTTCTAACTGGGGTGTATCCTTCTGATGTTATTATTTCAAAACTGAATACTTCCAATATCAATTGATTGTGATTTCTAACGTTATTTTGTTTGATAAAATTGTTTAGACATCTCCATTTCTTTGGTATTTTTATTCGGCCATTCCAAGAGCACTTTCCAGTAGTCTGCTGCTTGTTCCTATTGGTGCGTATGTTGACTCTAGAATCAGGACTCTTCTTCTTCCAGCTGTTGGATTCATCTTTCTTTACTCGTTCCTTCCTCATAAAGAATTGCGTTTTATAATCTACGTATTTCCCTTACTCAATACAGCTGCAGCACGTGCCGTTTGCCATTTGTAAGTTGTTTTTTTTATTTATTTTTTAATAAGGTAAATAAGTAATACTGTATACGTCGACAAATTAAAAATCACATGTATAGGTTGTAATATACTATGTATGTATAGGTTGTAATATACTATGTATGTATAGGTTGTAATATACTATGTATGTATAGGTTGTAATATACTATGTATGTATAGGTTGTAATATACTATGTATGTATAGGTTGTAATATACTATGTATGTATAGGTTGTAATATACTATGTATGTATAGGTTGTAATATACTATGTATGTATAGGTTGTAATATACTATGTATGTATAGGTTGTAATATACTATGTATGTATAGGTTGTAATATACTATGTATGTATAGGTTGTAATATACTATGTATGTATAGGTTGTAATATACTATGTATGTATAGGTTGTAATATACTATGTATGTATAGGTTGTAATATGCTATGTATGTATAGGTTGTAATATACTATGTATGTATAGGTTGTAATATACTATGTATGTATAGGTTGTAATATACTATGTATGTATAGGTTGTAATATACTATGTATGTATAGGTTGTAATATACTATGTATGTATAGGTTGTAATATACTATTTGAAGGTTTGCATGGCAAAAATCAATATGTTGAGTTTGCTGTACACCACATACAACTGTCAGTTACTCAACCTTTTAGAACTACTGTACATACATGGTGTCGCAATATCATATACTGTTGTAAACATTTACTAATAATTCTAAGGCTCATGACCTTTGAACTGACACCTGCAGTATTGATTTATTACTAATATGTTAAGTAAACATTTATTTCTTTCAAAATCAGAATAATGATAAAAAACATTTCTTTCAATTTCTATTGAAAGTAATTCAGTGTCTAATTAGTTCGAATAATTATACGAAATTTGATCTTCTGATTGTTATATTTATAGTATTTCCTTTTCTTATTAAGTTTCAACAACAGAAAGAAATCTATACTAATGAGTTTGATTTCAATAGCAGTCATCGGCCATTTTGTTTTTAACCTAGCAACGACGTCAGGTTTTCTGTATTTATCATACAATAACTACCCTGGTGGAGACGCTATTACTAGGTTGCACCAACTTGTACCAAAAGAAGGTTAGCATGCTACTTTGTGGTCTTAACAAATATTGATTTTAGCATCTGAATTCATTGGCTTCATCAAATGATATTAACTACTGTTTTGTGCCGTTCACTATATTTGTTTTGTACTTATCTTTTGCAATTTCGAATCAATATTGATTTTATTAATTTTAATAACCAGAATGAGTTGTACACTACTACTTGGTTTAATTGCTTTTAAATCAGGACATCTATTCTCCAGTCAATTCTCATAACGTATCTAGCCGGATGAAATAATTGCTAAAGTAACATTAGCAAATATGAAATTGTATACCATTACAGATTGATTATTATTTATACAAGCATTTATGAACATCATGCAATTAATCTACTATGATATTTCAAACATTAAGATTCAGTTTATTTTGTTACTTGTTAAAACATTTATAAACTAAATTATTTCATTTTCCTTATTAGAAAACATACATGTTCATATTGATGTTGCAACAGCCCAGACAGGGGTGTCGAGATTTACACAACTAAATGACAACTGGATGTAAGTATTTATATTGCTAAATTTTCTAGAAGAAAATGATCTATATGTATAAATTATGTTTATTTTACAATTGGGGCACTGCAAACCCCAGCCAATCAATGATAAAATTAGCACAGGTTCTAGTCACTCTTTGTCCATGTAGTTCTGGTGATACAGTAGAACAAGTCTTCTTGGATAAGGACTTACAACTGGCTTGTGTGGGTTTACCCCAGCAGTGTGTTCTAGATCATTTTCAGCCCTAATTTATTTATACAGGACATATCTATAAGCTTTGTTTTCTTAGTTTCAGTACAAGTTATCCATTTTCATTTTCAGCTACAACAAAACAGAGGATCTATCACCAGGTGGAGCCGATATGATGTCGTACGATGTTCTCTGCATTGGCGCTGCTAGCGAGAATGCACCTGAACTTTCACCTTACACATCTTCACATTATATACTGGATCATGTCGAAGGTTATGCAGGAATTGACACTAAAGATTTCAAATCATTCCCTCAAGTTGTATTACAACCAAAGATTTTTATTTTAGAAAAAAAGAAATGTGCGGACTCATAATTTTGTTTACGGCAAATTGTATTTAAAGGTGCATACATTCACTAGTTATATTATCAGAATTAACAGAACATTTACTGTATTTTTATTTACAAACATCTAACAGTTAAATGGCTAATTACAGGATGCTTTGTTTTGCTGAATAAAACAACACTCCATTGTCTTAGGAGGAAAGCAATTTACTTTGGTCTTATGTTGTGATTTTTGTTACCATAAAAAACTCTTAATAAATGTGTTATTCACCATTCATACTTAAGTAGTCTGGGTTCCAGACAGAGTTTTTGACTTAATATTAGTTAAAAGATAAATATTTTGGCACATATGGTTTCATACGTGTACTACTTGAGCGTGTAAACATCGAAAAGCCCCGAAATAAATACAGACTTGGGGCACATGTTAGTGCTATATTCAGCGATGTGTTCACATGTTAGTGCTATATTCAGCGATGTGTTCACATGTCAGTGCTTATTCAGCGATGTGTTCACATGTCCGTGCGATATTCAGCGATGTGTTCACATGTTAGTGCTATATTTAGCGATGTGTTCACATGTCAGTGCTATATTCAGCAGCGTATATTCAGCAGCGATGTGTTCACATGTTAGTGCTATATTCAGCGATGTGTTCACATGTCAGTGCTATATTCTGCAGCGATGTGTTCACATGTCAGTGCTATATTCAGCGATGTGTTCACATGTTAGTGTTATATTCAGCGATGTGTTCACATGTTAGTGTTATATTTAGCGATGTGTTCACATGTCAGTGCTATATTATTCAGCAGCGTATATTCAGCAGCGATGTGTTCACATGTCAGTTCTATATTAAGCGATGTGTTCACATGTCAGTGCTATATGCAGCGATGTGTTCACATGTTAGTGCTATATTCAGCGATGTGTTCACATGTCAGTGCTATATTCTGCAGCGATGTGTTCACATGTCAGTGCTATATTCAGCGATGTGTTCACATGTTAGTGTTATATTCAGCGATGTGTTCACATGTTAGTGTTATATTCAGCGATGTGTTCACATGTTAGTGCTATATTCAGCGATGTGTTCACATGTTAGTGTTATATTCAGCGATGTGTTCACATGTTAGTGTTATATTCAGCGATGTGTTCACATGTTAGTGTTATATTCAGCGATGTGTTCACATGTTAGTGCTATTCGTTTTTTCGACTGAATTCATATCATTGAGGCGCTTCCGACGTCCAAGTTTGCGATTCCAAGCTTCTATTATCTGTAAAAGCCATCAATTATGATAATAGACACATCAGTTTCAGTTCTTACAATATTCGAACAGTGTATTAGTAAAATTAACAAATAGGCCTATATAAACTACAGGACATAATAAAGCATGACAATACAAGTTTTTCAATTCCACATTTAAAAATACATTTAGTTTACCTTCTTGTCCTGCAGACAATAAATGATGAAGATATAAACCCCTTGAAATGAGTTGCTGATGGCGAACAGGTACTGAAACAACACGTGTTCAGAATCGAATGCAAATATAGCAAACAACCAAGTAAGGCCAAATATAGGAATCAGAACTAGCATTCCCCGCAATGTCCTCCTATAAAAATAAACAGAAATTACATAGCTAAAACTAATACCGTAGTACTAGTAGTCATTGCTATGAACAATGAAATCGACTGTAAATAACTTAACCGTACATTCCGAGGTGATCGAACATAATAATACACTATACAGTAATTACACGATAACACTTATACAGTTACTGTAGTAGTAGGCCTAAATGAACAACGAAATCGACTATAATAACTTAACAACAGTACCATTCCGAGGTGATCGCAGTAATACCTCAGGACCATATTATTTCAATTCTTACAGTAGGGAGTGGAGTAGAAAGAGTTACAACCCTAACACTAGGTCAGGATTAAACAATATGTTTGGAAGGCATCCAAGCACATTAATAACCAGTAGACTACTCTATCTTACTTAATAACCAGTAGACTACTCTATCTTACTTAATAACCAGTAGACTACTCTATCTTACTTAATAACCAGTAGACAACTCTATCTTACTTAATAACCAGTAGACTACTCTATCTTACTTCATAACCAGTAGACTACTCTAGCACATTAATAACCAGTAGACTACTCTATCTTACTTAATAACCAGTAGACTACTCTATCTTACTTAATAACCAGTAGACTACTCTATCTTACTTAATAACCAGTAGACTACTCTATCTTACTTAATAACCAGTAGACTACTCTATCTTACTTAATAACCAGTAAACTACTCTATCTTACTTAATAACCAGTAGACTACTCTATCTTACTTAATAACCAGTAGACTACTATATCTTACTTAATAACCAGTAGACTACTCTATCTTACTTAATAACCAGTAGACTACTCTATCTTACTTAATGACCAGTAGACTACTCTATCTTACTTAATAACCAGTAGACTACTCTATCTTACTTAATAACCAGTAGACTACTCTATCTTACTTAATAACCAGTAGACTACTCTATCTTACTTCATAACCAGTAGACTACTCTATCTTACTTAATAACCAGTAGACTACTCTATCTTACTTAATAACCAGTAGACTACTCTATCTTACTTAATAACCAGTAGACTACTCTATCTTACTTAATAACCAGTAGACTACTCTATCTTACTTAATAACCAGTAGACTACTCTATCTTACTTAATAACCAGTAGACTACTCTATCTTACTTAATAACCAGTAGACTACTCTATCTTACTTAATAACCAGTAGACTACTCTATCTTACTTAATAACCAGTAGACTACTCTATCTTACTTAATAACCAGTAGACTACTCTATCTTACTTAATAACCAGTAGACTACTCTATCTTACTTCATAACCAGTAGACTACTCTATCTTACTTAATAACCAGTAGACTACTCTATCTTACTTAATAACCAGTAGACTACTCTATCTTACTTAATAACCAGTAGACTACTCTATCTTACTTAATAACCAGTAGACTACTCTATCTTACTTAATAACCAGTAGACTACTCTATCTTACTTCATCTGCTGGTTTTCTACTTTGTGTGCTTCTTTGACTGTTTTTGTTGCCGTGGATTGCTTCACTGGTTTTGACATTGATGTTGATTCCAATGGATGACTGGCCACTCTTCCTTTACTTCTTTCGTAAATTACTTTTACAGCTTTTAATGTCACCATAACATTAAACTGCCAATAAATTCATAAACAAATTTAAAACATTGTTCTTTCATTATTAAAATTATTAAAAAAGAAAACTAATAGTAAAAATTTTTTATAACACGTAGCACGCACATGTTAATCAATTTTGCTCATAGGATACATGTAATAACATTTATTATACTGTAAAACCTAAATGACTTCCTACCATTTGATTGGACGAGTATGGATCACATGGCGTGCAATAGTATGTACTATTTAACAATCGTCCAATAGTACATACATGTAAGGACATTTACTGTACTGAAGAGAAGAAAATATCTTTATGAAGAACGTGTCCGTAGACATTCAGGGGTAGGCTAATTATTATTAAACTGAAATAAACTTATTCAACTTACAATGAGGATAATGTACATTGGAACCAGAAATGCAAATATCGCCCCACTGCTGACGTCCAGCCAACAGCTAGAAATAAACAAGATCATTTACGACTGTATAATCACTCATAATAATTAAATAAAAACGTACATACATTATCATTGTCACAATACCTATTGTTCGTAATGTGACTGTACTTTCTGAACGATATACAGCGATTCGTTATTGTTACAGGAATTAACTTTATCATTTCATATTCATTTCATATAAAAAATTAAGATTGATTAATTTTCCATACAAAGAAATATCTATTACATAAACTATTTATAATGTAGCCTACAGGTGATTGTGTGCTGGCGGGGAAATAAGTTCAACAAACTTTAAGCTTATACACCAAAACAATCGTTTGCAGCCATTAAATCATTTATTTTGTATTACTGTTGTTTAATCAAATAAAGGCTTACATTCCATCTGTAGCATAATTGTCCGGTGAGAAAGAAATCGTTACTGCTACGATAATGGCGGGAATCGAATAGCAGACAATCAGATAATATTTCAGTCTATTCCATTTGCTTGTTGTCTTGCGAACCACTTTATCTAGTATGTAGACTGCTTCAGCCGCCATCCATGTAAACATACACAATAAGAAGTAATGAAGCAGTATAGCAATTACACGACAACTATCCTGAAATTAGTGACAATGTTGTTATTTTATTATGCAGTTACCGTACCAATAACTAAATCATTACCATTTAATGGGACATAAGTCGCTACAATAAACATACCCTAAAAATGGTAAATATCTACGTCCCTTAGAAAGACCTTTTATCATTTTTCTAACTAAATATCACACTTTTGTACGAACAGAATAAATGTTAGTTTTACCATAGATATCGATTTGTTTCATTTTAAAGTAGTGTTATTGCTTTAATTAAGTAGTGACGTCGGTGATGTTATTCTATAATAATAATGTCTAGTTATGATTTATTGTTAATTATTGGTAAACTTTCAATACAGTATTTGATAAGCAAATTTAAATTTAGTAGCAACGGAACTTGATATTAAAGTATTAAGATATATTGACATATCATCAGGGTCCACTAATTACTTTAATATCTTATAATATAGAAAAACGTTGAGATATGCTATTATGTTTATTTCGAACTTTTCTAGTACAATTTTTTAATTTGCAATACCATAATAAAACGTATGTTTTGATACTAATTGAACATTTTCTAAGACGGTACATTATTAACTGATAATGGCACTAAGTTTATGAAACATTTGTAACACTATACCTCGTGTTCAGTTTTATCGGCACCAAAAACAAACAATGCATTAAAGACAACCATGCATGCAACCAGGTTCTTATGGATGTTATTCCTAAGGCAGTTCCACAATTCCCTTTAATAAAAGAAAGAAGACATTATTAATGTTACATATTCTATCAACCTAAAAATAATCGATATATTTCCTGTAGCGGACTAAAATATTGGTACTGGACGTGTGTTGGTTTGACGTATAGAATGGGGTGATAAGTTCAGCGATTTAGAGCTAGCTATACAAGTTTAATCAGACACATCACGAAGTAGCAACAGTTGTACGGTATTGTACGATACAGAAATCATAGACTAAATAATTTTTTGATGGAATTCTCTATTGCTCCTTATATAGAATATGTGGTAGGCCTACATCATTTTGTTTTGTTGAAAGCAGATTTGCTTTCCAGATGTACCCTGTGAACTTCCTAATCTAACGCCAATAATCAGGAGAAAGAATAAGTATGGCAAAATTACCAGAGAAAAATGTACACAAACAACGTGATTAACAAAGCAACCAATGAAATTGAAAGACCAACCAGTGTGATGTACTTCAGGATGTTTTCATGCACACCCTCGACCTATTAAGTCAATGAAAAATAATTATCTATACTGCTATGCCTACCAGAGAAAATTTAGGCGCTAATAAAAAACGGAGCACCGCTGACCAAGCGTATTATATTACTGCTCAGAAAGAAACCGCGAGTGACCAGTTGCATTTAGCCTTATATAATGATTACGACTCACCACGATTTGTTTTTAAATTAATTTCTTTTATGATGCTTATTGTCCGACGACCACAATGATATAAGTTTATTAGTTTTATTGATGTAGGCTATCATTGAAAAATGATTAATGACGGAATATTAACAAAATAAAGTTATGAAAAATTGATTCAGGGATATTAAATTAAGTCATCATTCGTCAAATGATGTGCGTTATTTTGTTAATGTCAGTATGAATTTCATTTGGGGGAGGGGGTTGACGCACACAATACATCCAATTGTTAATATCAAGTTCCGTTGCTACTAAATTTAAATTTGCTTATCAAATACTGTATTGAAAGTTTACCAATGATTAACAATAAATCAGAACTAGAAGGTCTCACAACATTTTATGCAAATTCAACAGGAGTATCGTAGTAGTGTTTAAAATGTTAATATATGTATGTTTTCCTATTTGAAATAGACCTGAAACATAGGCATGATAATAAAATACCAATCTAATTATAAAAAAGCACAATTAATATAATGGTTTTAGGACTATAAAATATAAAATAACTTCCAAACCTCGTTTTCAGTAACTTGAACAAGCAACGCAAAATTGGTAGTATGAGTGCACTGGCATGACGTCACATTATTTTCAGCGTCATTGTGAGTGGCACATCCGTATGTCGAGAAAGACCTAGAAACAACGAGCAAAGATTAATAAAAAGGCATGACGTCACATTATTTTCAGCGTCATTGTGAGTGGCACATCCGTATGTCGAGAAAGACCTAGAAACGACGAGCAAAGATTAATAAAAAGTAGCATTTCATTTTGTTTCTTTAAAAGCTCTTTGATATGCTTAACGATTGTAGTAGTGATATGACATCATCATGTCCATATAATTTGATATGCTTAACGATTGTAGTAGTGATATGACATCATCATGTCCATATATTTTTGTCACAGAGCTTTAGACTAGACGGTTTTTACTGATATTTATTTCACATCAAATTAAAATTATACATTTTTCAGGTAATACGGTAT
The DNA here is from genome assembly GCF_964355755.1 of Antedon mediterranea. NCBI lineage: Eukaryota > Metazoa > Echinodermata > Crinoidea > Comatulida > Antedonidae > Antedon > Antedon mediterranea. The sequence goes on along the minus strand of NC_092679.1, from coordinate 24,635,790 downwards.
AACTACTAAATACAAATTAATTTGAGTATTTGAATATTAATCTTGTAAAACTACAAACCTGTGAATGTCGTCCCAAAAGGTGCAAATTAGCTGCGCATCTTCAGTTTCATTCAACTCCAAATTTAACAAGTACTGAAATTTAAATGTAATTTAAAAACGTGTTATGAAACAGTAGAGCTCTTTGTATAAGGTTTAACAACGTTTGCTTATTGTTCCATGAGTTTTAACAAGTTTGTTTTCCTAAGTAACTTCAATGTTGGTAATATTAACTCATTTAGAGTGTGTTTTAATCACGCTGGTAGAGAGACGCAACACAATCACGTAACGCAACTGATCTGAATAGGAATGAATGCAACAAGTGTGGATGATGCTAATAATAATGTATATATAAATATGCATGAATACTAACCTCACCCGAATGCTTAAATGTGTGTGTGACATTAGTTGAAACTGAAGAGTAGCCAACACCGTCATAAACAGTGTAACTGTATATTCCACTGTAAAGAGTAGCGTTACCGCCCCTGTAAAAGTTTAATGTTATAGTTAATATACATTTAACAAAAAAAAAAAAAAATCATCATCATTTGGAGTGTCGTATTCTAATCAATCATATAATCGTTATCAAACGATTATTTTCTACGGAAGAAACACTACTATTTAGTATGACCTATGACCTTATAAATCATATTTCTTTGAGCAGCGCTACAAATCGCAATCTTACTCTATAATATTAACCACTGATCCACTTTCTTCTTCCGTCTTCGAGTACACCGAATAGATGACAATATCTGTGTTATATAAAAATAATAGCAAAGTTATGTACCAATTTGGCATACACCTCTTTTAAAGTATAAAACACTCAACAAAATATCATGAATTGAATTTTTGAAGTTTTTTTATTATAATCTATGCCAGGTGTAGAGCCTACAGTAAGATTTCTGTTGTGACAACAAGAAATAACGTGACAATAAGAAATAATTACCGCTGTAGTTTGTAGTTATGTTGGTTTTAATCCGTAAAATACTGGTTAGCTGCGTTGATTCCGGTATGATCAATGTGGTTGATATAGACTGTCCACTAACACCACTGAAAGCAATAATGCTTCCAACTAGCAAGAAAAAATCAACTTGTCTAAACAAATTCTACCATAGATTGATATCCCACATCCGATTCTCCACCAGATTCTTCCTTAGGAATCTACTGTAGTTACTGCAGTAACGACATTTTTTTACTGAAAAAAGTTTTTTTGTGTGTGTTCTTATAGGCCTAGAAGTTTATGAGACAGCAATAAACGTTATTTATGATTATCATAAAGTATATTAAAATCTACCCTTGAAATCGATCATTTTTATAACATTGAAATTTCAAAAGGTAATAAAGGGTTGTTCATGATCAACATCTTAAACCAGACTGCACGCGACAAAGAGGAAATTACTATACGGTCAACAACTTTACTAGACAGCATGATGTCGAAAAATTTCCGTATTTCTTTTTATCTGGAGGAATCCATCTATAACATCAATTTCAAAATTAAGATATTATGTTTACAACTTACCTGACACATCAGATGAAATTTCTATCGATGTTGTTTGATCATCGTTGTTTGAAAATTCTACAACAAGCGTCTGTTCCTGTGAATTTAAATCCTGTATGTGAACTTCTAGGTCGTTGTTCTGTACAATAAGAACAAATTATTATTATTATGGCAAAACATATTTGTTTATGTCATTATATCATTTTTGTCATGATTGTTGACATGAATTATTTGTCATCTTTAGTTTTAACGACAAACAAAGCTGTACTTTCGTATCAAGACAAGATACATCTTTACCAACATTATTCACTTACGTTTTTAGTAGTGGTAACAGTAGTAGTAGTTGTAGTAGTAATGCTACTAGTAGTATGCCTATCAGTAGTGGTAATTGCTGACACACTATCAGTATTTTCTACTGAGAAATAATTTGGGTTTTCAGAGGTTTCTGAAGTCATCGTAGTTTCTGTAAATAAATATTAGGGACTTTTAGATTGAGTGAACGTCCACACGGCGGTCACGTCTATACATGGGTCGTAGTCGACTGTTCCCATCGACAGATACAACTTTTAGATTAAGTGGACATTTACATTTAACTGAAAATCACTTTTCTACATTGTCAGAAAATCATCAAAATCTGTTATCACATTTAAAACTAAACTCAAAACTCATCTCTTCAGAGAAGCATAATCGCACGCTACTACTTGCACAGATCTTGGAAAACACAGCGCTTTGAAACCTTTGTCTCTTGCGCTTTATAAATGTTATTTATTATTATTATTATTCTCCGCAATGATTTTGTAAACTTTTACAGTGTTATGACGTCATACGTGCACTTGTATTGATGTCAGAGAGACCGAACGGCAAAATGCCACTGAACAAGTTCTCAACATTGGCAGTCGACGTACGTGCCAGTCGACTTGCGCATGGGCATATCATAAAACTGACGTCATTGGGGTAGCAGCCGACATAGTGGACACGCAGCGCAAGTCTAAAATTCCCTACCTGCTGTTGAGCGAGATCCAACTTCAGATTCGGTCTGTAGCCAAGTAAAGTCGGCACTTGTCTCAAATTCATCCTCAGGTGAGGACGTAAATTCATCTATTGATGTGTATTCGTCACTCTCTACAACATCTACTTCGTCTGTGACCGTTACAATCTCTACATCTTGATAACTGTTCTCTCCATCGGTTGTCAAGAGGTCAAGAGGTGTCGGGGTTTCAATTACGTCTGTTGTCATTCCAAGAGTTGTCGGATCTGTAAAAATGAAAGTAAATTACCCAGTTTTCTTTAATGATTAAAGAGGAACTCATCGATTACAAAAAATGAGAGCAGAGGCATGTGTAGGGTTGCCGTTCCCCACCATAGTTAATGAGTATGAACGGTAATTTATATAATAAGGTGTCAAAAGAAGTTAAGTACTATCTAAAGTGGTGGGGTCAAGAAATAAATGCGATCGTAGCTATTTATATTTTTAAACTCACCAGATTTCTCACAGATATATCCAAGAACAGCAGATTCTTTCTCTTCTTTCTTTAAGTCAAATATTTTGCTGCTTTCTCCATCAAATGTTACATATACCCCTGCATTTTGTGCGTCACCTATATTCGGTTCTCCTCCATCGGCCCAATTAAGGACAGTTCCAATTGGAGTTCCACTTTCACCCGAGGACCATTTCCAACTAGCAGCGCTTGTTCTTGGTAAATCCGCGTCACGTTTTAAGCCTATGAAAAAGTTATTTGTACATGGTGTGGTCAATTTCTCCGCTTCCACCTTTACAGATTCGAGTTCATCTTGTGTGTTGAAACTCACTAGATTACCTCCGTTATTATTACACATTTGTTCCACCTCTGTCCATGATTTATAATCATCAACAGGATGACCAATAACAATACAGGTGAAAGTATAGCAAGAAGATCCAAACATAACGTCACAACAGTCGACACGATCTTGTGAGCAAATTATTTTAAATACCAAATTAATACATTTGTTATCAGGAACATGAATAACGCTATAATGACAATTTAAACATTAGTATAGGCCTATAGTATTATCAGTTACGCCTTGGGGTTAAACACAAATGTACCTACACACATATATAACATATTAGTATAGTAAAAATCAATGAGACAATTATGAGCAGTTTACAGCACAACATCGACCAAAATACGACATACACTATCATTATCATCATTTTTTCTTTGTAGGAAAATCTGTACGCTCTAATTTTACATTATTATAGTAATTATAAACAATTAAGGTATATTAGTTCTGGAAAGAACTGTTCAGTTTTCGACGTTTCGATCAATATGCTTTGATCGTCCTTAAAGCTTGGTTCCCACTAGAACGTAACGCAAGGACGTAAACGCAACGCAAACGTTTTAACCAATGACAAGCGAAGTTATAGACAGTTAGCAATCACAAGCGAATAAGCCATCGCTTGTGATTGGTCAATTCACTTGCGTTGCGTTACGTCCTTGCGTTGCGTTGCTAGTGGGAACCACGCTTAACTCCCTTCTCCTCCCCTCCTCACTCCTGAGGACGATCAAAGCATATTTCAGAACTAATATACATTGTGTACTGCAAACTTTATATCAACATTTGAATTCGCCATTAAAACCTTCAAATAAAATATAAATTATAAACAAAACAATAAATATAAATCTGATAGATCAACTTACGAATATAATTATAGACAGATAACATCACAATGACGCGTAGGAGCGTGTTCGAGTATAATCGCTCCATCGTTTACCGTATCTTCTTTAAACGAATTCGTAAAAGTTTACCGTTTTTTTTAAGTATTCGTAAACGTTTACCGCATCTTCTTTAAACGTATTCGTAACCGGTTATGGTTTTCTTTAAACGTATTCGAGGATAATCGCTCCTTCCTCGTTTACCGTATCTTCTTTCTGATATTGATCAGACGATACCAGAAGATAAAAGATCAGACGACTCACTTTTATCAAATACAAGAGCCATTTGATTGGCTTACGAAATAACGGCTATGACGTAAGTGGGATGAAGTATCTAAATTTGATTAGTCCGACAACAAGTATTCAAACTATGTGTAGGCCTTCTTCCAAAAATTAAATACGTTTCTCATTTGTATAGAATAGGCCTAAACCAAGAAAATCTGAATATGTAGGATTGCAGTGTAAATATAAGTATGTTGAGAGTAAATAAATACATGTTTAGACTTTCACTTTTGTCTCAGTGATAGCAAACATACTTTTAATTTACATACGATTAAATTTCAATTTATTTATTCAATCGTTTCCACTAGCGACGCAATGCAACGCAACCGACGCAAACGTATGCCCTTCCAATAATTGTGTTTTCCCCCGTCTGCGTAAACCTGCTTGTTGCGCGTCAACGTATCATGCCAGCCATAGACATTGACCTGGTTTACCACGCGTAGGCCTACTTTTGAGTACGACTGTACTATATTTTCCGATCCAGTGTTCTTTTGCCTTGCGTCGTTGCGTTCCCGTAGCGATGTTCTGCAGCACTGTCATTTTGATTACGCAATACAGCACTTTGCGTCGATACGTAGCTGCGTTGCGTTCATAGTGGGAACCACGCATAAAAAATGGATAGAAGAATAAAACAATAACAAATATTACAAAATACAATGAATTGTCGAAACATTTTTTTTATTGCTACAAAACACAAAATATATATGGTAAAAGAGAGTCTTTGAACCGCGGACGTTCGTTTTAACCATTTTGTTTTTATTTAAATGTACGTCATGGTTATATTTACGTTTTAAATATAACTGTATTTTGCTTAAGCTCTGGAAAACAACTTTTCATTTTATAAATTGAATCTTGAAACCTTGGATGGATAAATAAAATCTCATGGGTAGTGGAATATTGAATTGCATTTTCGCGACATAATTAAATGGGAAAGCTAGATCAATATAAGACACAAGATAACATAAACTTATTATTATTATATCGGGACTACCCAGAATTGGATATTATTAAAAATTAATTGACTGGCAATCGTTTTGAATTAGTGTATTAAATCAGATTATTGGAACGATTGAAAATAATGACTGGACGTTGGCATGGAAACAATTTTTGTTTTTTTAGCTCATCGTGATTTTTATGAAAATTGGCCTATAGGCATTTCTCAGGTAGAGTAATCGAGTATAGTAAGGCTAATACAAACAAGGTCATATACATGACTGCAGTCGCGCGTGCTCAAGTTAGTGTTAGTGAGCTGTAGAGTCGCGTTGCACGCACGTCACTAATTATACATCGTAGGCATTTACAATAATCGAGTCGACTGTAATAAAATAGGCTGATCCTCGGCGATATTTGGTATACTATATTCAATTAATAGATTTTATAAACCGTCATACTTTACTTAGCAATCCATACAATAACAAGTAAAAACATAAGTCATATAATAAAACATCAAAACACCAAGAATCCCTAAACCGCATACAGAAAACACCAAGAGTCCCTAAACCGCATACAGAAAACACCAAGAGTCCCTAAACAGCATACAGAAAACACCAAGAGTCCCTAAACCGCAATACAGAAAACATCAAGAGTCCCTAAACCGCATACAGAAAACACCAAGAGTCCCTAAACAGCATACAGAAAACACCAAGAGTCCCTAAACAGCATACAGAAAACACCAAGAGTCCCTAAACCGCATACAGAAAACACCAAGAGTCCCTAAACAGCATACAGAAAACACCAAGAGTCCCTAAACCGCATACAGAAAACATCAAGAGTCCCTAAACCGCATACAGAAAACACCAAGAGTCCCTAAACAGCATACAGAAAACACCAAGAGTCCCTAAACCGCATACAGAAAACACCAAGAGTCCCTAAACTGCATACAGAAAACACCAAGAGTCCCTAAAAACCGCATACAGAAAACACCAAGAGTCCCTAAACAGCATACAGAAAACACCAAGAGTCCCTAAACCGCATACAGAAAACACCAAGAGTCCCTAAACAGCATACAGAAAACACCAAGAGTCCCTAAACCGCATACAGAAAACACCAAGAGTCCCTAAACAGCATACAGAAAACATCAAGAGTCCCTAAACCGCATACAGAAAACACCAAGAGTCCCTAAACAGCATACAGAAAACACCAAGAGTCCCTAAACCGCATACAGAAAACATCAAGAGTCCCTAAACAGCATACAGAAAACACCAAGAGTCCCTAAACAGCATACAGAAAACATCAAGAGTCCCTAAACAGCATACAGAAAACACCAAGAGTCCCTAAACAGCATACAGAAAACACCAAGAGTCCCTAAACAGCATACAGAAAACACCAAGAGTCCCTAAACCGCATACAGAAAACACCAAGAGTCCCTAAACAGCATACAGAAAACACCAAGAGTCCCTAAACCGCAATACAGAAAACATCAAGAGTCCCTAAACAGCATACAGAAAACACCAAGAGTCCCTAAACAGCATACAGAAAACACCAAGAGTCCCTAAACCGCATACAGAAAACACCAAGAGTCCCTAAACCGCATACAGAAAACATCAAGAGTCCCTAAACCGCATACAGAAAACACCAAGAGTCCCTAAACAGCATACAGAAAACACCAAGAGTCCCTAAACCGCATACAGAAAACACCAAGAGTCCCTAAACAGCATACAGAAAACACCAAGAGTCCCTAAACAGCATACAGAAAACACCAAGAGTCCCTAAACCGCATACAGAAAACACCAAGAGTCCCTAAACCGCATACAGAAAACACCAAGAGTCCCTAAACCGCATACAGAAAACATCAAGAGTCCCTAAACCGCATACAGAAAACACCAAGAGTCCCTAAACAGCATACAGAAAACACCAAGAGTCCCTAAACCGCATACAGAAAACACCAAGAGTCCCTAAACAGCATACAGAAAACACCAAGAGTCCCTAAACAGCATACAGAAAACACCAAGAGTCCCTAAACCGCATACAGAAAACACCAAGAGTCCCTAAACCGCATACAGAAAACACCAAGAGTCCCTAAACCGCATACAGAAAACACCAAGAGTCCCTAAACCGCATACAGAAAACATCAAGAGTCCCTAAACCGCATACAGAAAACACCAAGAGTCCCTAAACAGCATACAGAAAACACCAAGAGTCCCTAAACCGCATACAGAAAACACCAAGAGTCCCTAAACAGCATACAGAAAACACCAAGAGTCCCTAAACAGCATACAGAAAACACCAAGAGTCCCTAAACCGCATACAGAAAACACCAAGAGTCCCTAAACCGCATACAGAAAACACCAAGAGTCCCTAAACCGCATACAGAAAACATCAAGAGTCCCTAAACCGCATACAAAAAACACCAAGAGTCCCTAAACAGCATACAGAAAACACCAAGAGTCCCTAAACCGCATACAGAAAACACCAAGAGTCCCTAAACAGCATACAGAAAACACCAAGAGTCCCTAAACCGCATACAGAAAACACCAAGAGTCCCTAAACCGCATACAGAAAACACCAAGAGTCCCTAAACCGCATACAGAAAACACCAAGAGTCCCTAAACCGCATACAGACGTTTGTTTAACATTTTATTTTTATATATAATGTACGATTTTACGTTTTGAAAATTGGCTAAAAGCAACAAATTTTCATTTTTATGTGACAATAAATTGAAAATTATTGTAAAATGGAAAATTTAAATCGGGTAAAAATACATTCACCTGACAAAGCTTACATTAAAAAGCCTCATTGCAGATAGAAGAACATATATTCGTAATCGTTTTGTTTTCATCGTAGGAAAACGAATTCTTCAACTTCCTATTATTTATTTATTAAGCGGATGGTTTTTGTCGGCAATAATAATTTCCATTTTTTTGGTAACAGCTTCTTTCTGATGTTTTAATAAAGATTGATAACCAATTATTTTACTAGTTACTTCTAGTTTTCTCTAATTTATGAAGGGGTTTGTTCGTCAGTCCATTAAAGTATTAGGTACGTCAAATGAATTATGCCGATAGGCAAATGATTCGATTTACATTGCGTTTGGTATTGGAAATTTTGTGAATTTTAAATTGATTGACTCAATTTTATAGACATCGTTATTAAGCCGTTATTATATATATTAACTTGTGTGTCTTTCTCTAATATCCGGTTCCACTACAATAATACCTTGAATAGAACAAATCAATATTGATTAGAAGTTAATAAACTGTAGAGTCGCATCTAAAGAAATTGTCCTGTGTCTATTCTCAAATCAATAATTCGGTTTATGTAGTTTTTACATTGATAATGTATTAGACGGTCAGCCATCAAAAAGTGTTCATTTTATTTGTTATACAATGATGTATTAGACGGTCAGCCATCAAAAAGTGTTCATTTTATTTGTTATACAATGATGTATTAGACGGTCAGCCATCAAAAAGTGTTCATTTTATTTGTTATACAATGATGTATTAGACGGTCAGCCATCAAAAAGTGTTCATTTTATTTGTTCATGCAATTTTATCATGTGTAAAAATGCATTCACATATTTAAATTGTTGAAGTTAGCACGGTTATAAAAAGAGTCCTTGTTTTTGCTATCATTTTAAATCTATATTTTATTATCTACAATCAATAAAATATATAATGTTGTGTGTGTAGGATACCATTTCCACGTTAATAGGTTTATTGATACTTACCTCTCCAATACCATAAGAACACTGTGAGCGAGTAGATACCTTTTTGTATTAAAACACTTTTTTTTCACTTATACGAGGTATCGGTGTGGTAAATGCATGTTGTTACTACAATCAATGGTTATTTTAAATTTTCAGATCCTGTAGACCTGAATTTGTCAAAATTGAAGGAATTATTAGGTAAAATGTGGTTTATAAATGGACTATACACTACTTCCAATACGTGGCCAAGTTGTGTTCAGTTTTCTACTTAAGCTTGGTTCCCACTGTAACGCAACCGACGCAACGTAAGAAAATGCCATTCCAATAATTGTGTTTGCCCCCGCCTGCGTGAAATCAAACCTGCTTGTTGTTTTTGTTAGTTTGTTTAGTGTTAGCCGAGACTTTGACCTGGTTCACCCCGCGTATTTCGTGAAATCAAACTGATTTGATTTCCTGTAGCGATGTTTACAGCACTGTTGTTGCGTCATCTGTTCCCACTTGTGATTACGCAATACAGCACTTTGCGTCGATACGTCGCTGCGCTGCGTTTTAGTGGGAACCACGATTAATGCAGCAGGTAGCAAGTTGATAATGATTATCATTACTTGAATCAAATTAACAAGAACATTGTACACTAATTTTCATTATCTTGCCATTGTACAGAGCTCTTCTTTTCGCAGCTATTGTGATAAGCATATAGTTGGATATTCCAATACCAATACCAACGTTGTACTACAGATAACTCGGATATCACAAACTCCTTCGAATATTTCTCGTACTGACCAGTGATAATATATGTCACTCCAACTGTCAGATCAGGGCATGGGCACTTGCGTGAACGGCCGTATGCTATTAAACTGTCCTCGTATTTCGGTTTTCGAACTCCTTTGTCAATTCTGTACAGATATGGAACAAGCACCTTGACTTCTTTATACCGGTTGAACACTGAAACTTTCTGAATTTGAACAACAATTGCTGAAACATAATACAAAATTGCTGCAAGTCATTTTTATATTTTATGTACAGTTTTTTTTAACTCTCACAAAATAGTGTGTTTATGAATGGTGCGAGTGTATACACAGTTTTTTCTTCATCTTTTCTTTACTTTGTAATAACTTTTTTTTAATTTGTATTTTTACAAAACCAAAAAAAAAAACTTCAATACAAAACATAACTGTTTGTACGTACCAAAAGAACTTGTGCAGTATGTAACATTGGTTATGCTTGGAGTGTTACATGTCTTTGGGCATGTGCTAATCTCTGAAAAGTAAGCAATGTAAGGTTTAAGGAAACATCTATCAGTCAATGACAGCATGAGCCTAAATATAACAATACCTACTAAACCATTAGTAAGATGATCTCGTCGTTGTTGAGGCGCTACTTGGCGCTAAAATATGGAATAACCTATTAGCAATATTGCTAAACAAAATTTTTAAATAACAATTTTCCCTGACTGAAATTAAATATCCCCCAACTGTTTTCTTTTACCTGATTGTGTAATCCTGTATAAAGATGTTGTTTAATAATTAAAAATAAAATAAATTGCTTGTGTGGCTGACTCACTTGGTTTACTTGGAGAAAACGGTGTAATTGTGCCTTTGATTCGAAATTCTTCTTCATCAATTGGACATTCAGATGGACTACTTCTCCTACAAATATAAATTATATAAGTAGATAATAGTCCATACATTTTCTCTTTTTAGTAAATAAGTAATAAGAGTAATACTTACAATGATGGATCAACTATTCTATATACTTTGCCTCCAGCATGAGAAGTACTTGGTGCATTAGTTGTCAGCATGTAAATCTCACCTGTAAATTATCAAGTAATTAAATAATATTTATTTCTCATAATACATTTTCATGTATTAGCAAATAATAAACTTATATTGATTAAGCCACTACATGCATATGAATCTCACCTACATTATATCAAAGTATAATGTAAAAAAGATAACAATATTGAAAAATGTTTTATAAATATTCATCATCTACTAACATTGATTATTTGTCAACCTACATTTTAAAGTGATAAAATATAAATATACTTATTGACCAATTATCTTGTTTCCCTTTGTTTTCTAAACCTACATTTTAAACATAAATATTGATAAATCTTCTCTGTTTCTAAGCACAGAAAAGTATTTATTGATGCTAAAATATACTTTATTATATCATTATTGTACCATACCGACAATTATGTCTACGATATAGTACAGCACTCTCAAAGTGCACAAGACAATACATTTTGATATACAATGCTTTGTTGTGGAAGAATGCCAATAAGATGGATTTTTGCTTAATCAAATGACTTGCTTAGCAACAGCATGAATTCTTTTCATATTAAATGTAACTTTTACATCTTAAATATATATTTATGAGAACACAAAATTGCACTCATTAAATATCTAGAACACGCTTGTGTAGTGATATCATTTTTCAACTTGTATTATTCAGTATTAGTCTGAAGATGCTATAAACATCATAATAAATATGACATTACACAACAGAATGTATCCTACTTAAGCTCTGTCTACCCCATCAAACTTTATGTGACAAAAAATGTGATTTGCCCATATATAGATATGATGCCATATCACTACCATATTTGGGCATATCACTACCATATTTGGGCTTGTCAAACCAATTTGATTGTATAGACAGTGCTTTACTAGCTGATCTGCTTATTTCTTATCAAGTATCAGTTTTATTACACAGTAAAAGTTCTATACATTGGTTCTATTAAATGGTTCTTTTGTACATTCAGTTTTATGTAAATATTTTGAGAATGTTGGGTAATGAGGTTGAAAATTGTTGGGTATTTGAAATCTGTAGTGTATGAGCTGTCTATAAATAATATATTTCGCGGGCTAATATACGCAGAGTGCTGCTTCTGTCTAGTATTCAACATTAATTCAACTTAGAGCAGCAGATTAATTAAATAAATGTTTACTTTAGAACAGTGGGTGTTTTATAACAAACAAATAATGAATGTATTTTATATACCTGATTCATCTTCTCCAAATGAGAGTATATGAGTTGGGTAGTTGTTAAGCAAGCCTCCAGTACAGACGGTTGAATCTCCTAAACATATGTCACTGTTCTCCCATGTCCCATTCACTCCACTTTCAACTAACTTAAACAATTTTCTGTAATGAAAGATATTACACAAATTTTATATGAAACAAACAACATTTGTATGAAATTGTATCAAACAGTTAAAATATATTAGTGCTCTACCCCAGATTGCTTGGCAGAATCCATTCTATTGGGTTGCTATGCCATCTTTAAAGTGAAAAATAGTTTGTTATAGTTTATAATTTGTATAAAAAAAATGAGTTTACCCATTCATGAAATCTCCATATATGTAATGTCCATTCATATTGGGGAATAAACACCCTCGATAGATGTGACCGCCGGTCACTGATTTGCCAACAGTGTGGGGATAAGTATGGATGGGTAGCTCTTCATTCACTGAAAGTAAATAGAGGATTGTGGGTCACTACGATATAAGTACAAAATATCATTAAGCTCTGTCTACACTGCAAACTTGTTTGACAAAAAAGGTGTGATGTGCCCAAATATGGTAGTGATATGCCCAAATATGTTAGTGATACACCCAAATATGGTAGTGATCATCATGTCCATATATGGGCACATCACATTTGTTGTCACATAAAGTTTGATAGTGTAGACAGAGCTTTAGGCATACCTTGATTAAGCTTGGTTCCCACTAGCGACGCAACGCAGGGACGTAACGCAACGCAAGTGACTTGACCAATCACAAACAATGGATTATTTGAACAGTGGCTTATCATTCGTCGCTTGCATTGCACGTACATCATCACATTACGTCTCTAGTGGGAACCACGCTTTATAAAAACTTACCTAACCATTTAGGATCAGAACACATATCATAATCATAACATTCAAATCCTTCTTTGGCACGCCATCCGTAATTACCACCTTTGACAATAATATCAATCTCTTCATAGTCAGACTGTCCGACATCACCACATATGATACGGCCTCTACCTTCACCAGTATCACGGTTGCCTTTATCCATTCCACACCTCCAAACATTGCGTAAACCATATGCATATATTTCCTCTCTTGCTGTGGTGGATCGATTATCACCCATGGCATCTCTGGCAGATTGATTATCCATCCGAACAAATGGATTTGAAGGAGGAATACTGTATTCTCTGTCATCATCTACTGAATTGACATCAATTCGCAAAAACTTACCCAATAAGTTTTCTCTGTAAAAGTAAAGGTGTAAATTCTATAACTATAGACACAAATGACGTAATTTTTACTTTTTACACGCCTCATTATAAAGTATAGGCAGCTGGTGTGTTCTAGAAATGGTTTTTTGAAATGTATACATACATTGTGCAATGACAAACATTTTAAATGTACATTTTACAGGAACATACTGTATACTTTTGCTGCTTGTGGCGCCTCATAGTCCTACCGGGTGCATTTCAAATGTTGGCTAAGACCTGTACTACACAGTAACTGTGCATTAGCTTGGTACAACAGCTTTGTTCTAAATCTCTGTCTACACTATCAAACTTGTTTGACAAAAAAAGTGTGATTTGCCTAAATATGGTAGTGATATGCTTAAATAATAATGGTGACGATATGACATCATGTCCATATAATTATGGGTACATCATCATTTTTGTCACATAAAGTTTGATATATTAGCAGAGCTTTAGGCCTATATATTGTATAATGTTAACATTATTATTTACAAGTTTTGTGAATTTCCATATTCACCAAATGGATCTCCAGCCTTTCCACCGTCACCAACTGAAATGTACAAGAATCCATCCATGCCAAACAATAATTGACCCCCGTTGTGATTGGCTGCTGGTTGAGCAATCTCAAGTATTACTTTCTCAGATTTCATATCCACTCTGTTTCCATTATTAACTTTTGTGGAGAATTCGCTGAGGCGTACCATGTCTATATCCGATTCTTCATCTGTCGTTGTGTAGTATACAAACAATCGCTTGTTCTCTTTATAGTTTGGATGGAATGCTAATCCAAGAAGCCCTCGCTCATCACCCCTTCTTCTTGTTGTCAACACCGACTTTCTTAGATCTAGAAATGGTTTATCAATTTTTGAACCATTTTTTAAATAAACATGAATCACACCTAGTTGCTCTGCTATATAAAGCCTATGAGTGCTGTCGTTTGCATGTACAGCAAGGAGTGGGTTTCGTAATCCATTTGCAAATTCTTCCAAACACAAGCAGCCATCTCCTTCACCACCTAAGGCTCTATCAAGTTCAAAGTTCAACTCTATATCATCTATAATGTCAGGGTAGCAATAATCCATGTCTGGTATTTTCACTGTATCACAAAATTCTACGCTACCCGCTCTGGCTTTCTTCCGCAGCTGCGTATCGTTTGTTATCAGTGGAATCACATTTGAGCACAGACTATGGAAGTAAACGCAATAATGATTACATAATCCTGGGAACGGGCGTGCTTCTCCGGTTGTTTCTGCGTCGTACAAATGAGCAGCATACGGCGAACATTCCTGGCATAAGATATCACGAATGTAATCGACGCAATACGATGGATCATCCGCACCCATTTTTCGTGTAATTTTGACATACTGTTTGTAGAGTTGTTGGTCACGTTCATGGGAACAGCAAGACAGCTCATAGTACATTGAGCAGAATGTTAAGTCTTGCTTATTTTCAAATGGAGGGTAGAAATCCAGACATTGAGGATGACAAGTTATCTTGGAAATATCAAAAATGAAAACAAAAACAATCCAAATATACCACATTTCTACAATATATCAATGATGACAATGTACGTAGAAAATAAAAATAAATCCCACTTCAAGATGTCATGCCGTCACTTATAAGTCTGTAAAAGAATGAAAAACTGAATGATAAATAAATAAATATTAATTTTCAAGTGTGTTGTGTTATTATCTCATTGCAGTAGGCCTAGGCCTAGAAAAACAATTTGAAAACATGTACGCTTGAATTGAGTAAAATCTGAGAAAACAAAATGTCTAACTCAGCCAAAGTTTAGGCCTACTGAAGAAATGGGAGAAATTGGGTACGAAGCTGATAGATCTACACTTTCAATTTGTTTTTTTCCTACTAATGTGTAATGTACTGCAACAACAACATACCAAACTGGGGGCCAACAAAGGCAGCACTGTTAGACATTCTATGTATAGCACCAACTTACCCAAGAACACCAATGCTCACCAGTATTTACTAATAAAACTAGAGATAATATTAAGTAGGTCTACATAAAAATAAAATACTTTGATAGTGTTGAGAAATAAACAAATAATGCACATACCTTGAGACAACATTGAACATAAAGTTTGAAACTTGAAACCAAGTTGTATCAACTATAAAGAAGTAATTTATATATTCAGGAAGAGTTATTGAATGATACAGGAAATCAAGCATCTGTTAGAATGGGCATGTTTGCGATATGGGAGGCATTATGTCACCACCATCGAGGCCAAGTATAAATGCCTTGGTCATCAGGAGGCTTATCATACTTAATCAATTCAATTTCACACTCAGCAGTAAACAATTGTAAATATTAAATCCAATGGTTTTGACTTGTAGGACTTCCCACAATAAGCTACATGGTGCTGTGTTGTTTTCTCGCATTATATGACATCATTTGTAACCCACTGGAGCAAACTATTTAATCCAACATGTTTTATTTTCACATAATTTATTACTTATTTTCCCAATTCCATTTATTATATCATTTGCATAAAACATATTGAAAATTGTGTTGCTCTGAGAATACAGCACAATACAATAAATAATTTATCCATCCTGTAATTGGCAAGTTACGCTGTGGATGCTTGCATAGGGAAAAAAAATACAGAAAAAAAATGTTGGTATGTTGTAAGTAAATAATAATAAATTACTGTGCAGACAATAGATGAATAAAAACTACAGTACAATGTGCTAAAACTAAAAAGGTGATATTTATTTTAATATCGTCACTGAAGTTACAAAGGCTTTATACATATGCAATCAAAGACAAATTATTTCAATGCAACAATTATGTTAAAAACAGATTCAATACATGCTTGAGGTTAATTCATATAAGCAGAAATAATGTAAACGATACTATAACAAATATTAAACACATAATCTTTATCATACCATGAAGAAATAAGTTATTATATCCCCATGGTTTAACTAAAGCCAGTAATACTTTTGCACACTATTTTTAAGATTTTATCATTTTTTCTATTTTTTATATTACTTATTTAGTAGTCATTGGTTGGAGGTACACACCTAATTAGCAACAGTGGCTTAGGCTGCTTTGGAGGTACACACCTAATTAGCAACAGTGGCTTAGGCTGCTTTTGGACTTTCTTGGCAGCTAGATAATCAAGAAAACATGTATGTATACAACAATATACAAAGCGTGTATTTAAACAAAATAATGGGCTTTAAAAACAACACATTGAAGATTAACGTTGAAAATTTACAACTAGAAACTTCTGAGAAAATTCAGTACTAGAAATTGATCACCTTCCTTGTGCATTCATTTGAACAGTTTGGAGGTTAATCGCACCAAATACAATAATTGTACTGCATTGACATATAAGGTCACACATTTACTATAAAATGTGTATTTAACAACAGGACAAGTTTTACATAGATATACAACTTACAGTTTAGTTTTGTATATTTAAATCTTTTTACATTTATTTTTCTTGTTTAGATCTTCTAGAAACACTAGTTCATACATGATTTAATCTAATGTTTAAATCTAGAAAAGTTGTTAGACTTTGACCAGATCAACAAGGATAACGCTTAACGCCACAGTAATCATGTTGAACATTGACCAGATCAACAAGGATAACGCTTAACGCCACAGTAATCATGTTGAACATTGACCTGATCAACAAGGATAACGCTGAACGCCACAGTAATCATGTTGAACTCTGACCTGATCCTTTGTATCAAATTTTAACACATGTAGACACATCATGTGGTTTACCATAGTTTACTAGTTTCCAAATGATCTAAGAAAAGTAAAAATAAATTATATTTATTTATTCATTTCCCAACCAACAGTGAGCTCATGGTTCACCACTTACAGGAGGGAACACAGACAAACACGAACATATACAATAACAAACATTAAACTAAACTACTAACAATGTTACGAAACTTACGGAAATTATTACTAAAAATATCTAACTCAGGGTTTCTTAAAGTAAAAGAATTGTAAGTTTGACTTAATCTACTAATAAAACCATTTTTTAAAACATTTACTCTACTAAAAGGAATATGAAAAGTACTATTTCTTCTAAGACGACGACTAGGGACTCTAAGATAAAAGTTACTAACTAAGTTACAGTCAAATAAAGAATTAATACATTTATACAAAAAAACAAGATAAAAAAAGTTTCTACAACAGTATTGTATGAGCAGATGGATAAGCGATCTATATTTTACATTTATTCATTTTTTTTGCTATCTTTCCTGGTCATAGTTATAATGAACTTTTATCATATCTATGTACACAGTGGCCGTTGCCCTTATTTACCTCAGAAATACTTGGTCCTGTTGAGAGCATTATGGGCAAAGTTATCGTCTGTCATCTTCTGCCAATCCTGTTGAGTTTGTCCTACTACAAACCCCATTGCTCTTTTAAGGTCTTGGTCTTTCTTTTCCTCAATGTCTGCCCAACGTACCTACAAAACAAAATGAATTATCTATTCTCATTAACCAGAAACGCATCTTCTGTCATTGTCAACCACACTATAAGTATAATAGACCATAATATAGGCCATAGTATCATATATTGTTTAAGTTTGTATGGCGAATAAATAATAGTAAAGTTAGGTTTGTGGTACACCTTTGTATATCGCACCTTTAGTGCATGTTATTGTCAATAACGCGCATGGATGATTCGGACCCTCAGACTACCACCTTTAAGAAGTATAGTGAATGAATTCGCTTATGAATATCCTTGGCAATTTGCCTAAATATATACAACAAAAACTAACCCTCTTCTTGCCGGGTTCACATTTTCTGTAGGCATAGTCCTCGGTAACCGATAGGTACTCTTCTAAGCTTTGCGCCGGCATCTCACTCTCGGATCGTCTTCGTTTGAAAGATCTAATACCGTCCAATTTATCTTAAAGAAAGAAAATAAAGAGAAAATGTTTAGAGTATTACGTCAGATCTGAAATGCTTAGAAATCAACGTAAGCAGGTAACGCACGTTTAATCAGACAATTATTCTTCTGAAAAATTTCTTCTGCCAAGAAGAATATTGTTTTCAATAAAGCGTAATTGAATTATTAAATGTATGAATGCTACAAAAAGTCTATAAATATTTTATTAAATTATTTAAATGCTTTGATTAACTTTTAAAATATCATACACAATTCAAAACACCTATAATATGCAACCAAGCATGGGCATCAATTACATTAAGTATTAAAAAAATATCTAACTGAAAGACCACTATGGTCAAAGGTGCTAAACAAGAAAGCATACTTCTAAACCTAAAGACATCTTATGTCATAACCTATTTAGAAATCTTTAAAAATATGTTTTTACAGGTAAAATGAAATACAAATATCCTCTTATCCTCAAGCTTTTCATGGAAGATTCATCTTCTTCAGTAGCAAAAAAAAGTTACGCGAATTTTTACTAGCAAAATGTGCCTAGTGTCTCACACGACTACTGTTTTCGATTGATTAGTTAAAATTATTTGCTTTTAGAATCTAAAAATATTTTCTAAATAAATCTGTTGATATCAAGTTTGCGGTACACCACATATATATTTCTGAAAAGAATTGAGGATGACCAAATATATTGATGGAAACTCCAAGATTTCTTTTCAGAAATATACATAAGTGGTGTACTGCAAACTTTATACCAACAGATTTATTTTAGTGTTTTTTTTAAAGATATTGGCAATACATTTGATGAAAATTAACAGTATTGTAGTTGCATTTAAGTTCTTTTTTGCTACAACAAAACAAAGGCTGATATTAGATTTTGAAATTCTATTAATTTGACTCATGGGTGGCAACTTAAGTTTTGGAAGGAACAGTAGTTTTCACCATTTAAAATAATAAAATAAAATTTTTTAATTACACATGCAAGATTGAAAAATGTTTAATTTTCTACAGTTACTATTTAGTCTATTTCATTTAGTATTACTATTTCATTTAGTATTACTATTTAGTTTAGTATTACTATTTAGTTTAGTATTACTATTTAGTTTAGTATTACTATTTCATTTAGTATTACTATTTCATTTAGTATTACTATTTAGTTTAGTATTACTATTTAGTTTAGTATTACTATTTAGTTTAGTATTACTATTTAGTTTAGTATTACTATTTCATTTAGTATTACTATTTAGTTTAGTATTACTATTTAGTTTAGTATTACTATTTAGTTTAGTATTACTATTTAGTTTAGTATTACTATTTAGTTTAGTATTACTATTTAGTTTAGTATTACTATTTAGTTTAGTATTACTATTTAGTTTAGTATTACTATTTCATTTAGTATTACTATTTCATTTAGTATTACTATTTAGTTTAGTATTACTATTTAGTTTAGTATTACTATTTTGTTTAGTATTACTATTTAGTTTACTATTACTATTTCCTTTAGTATTACTATTTAGTTTAGTATTACTATTTAGTTTAGTATTACTATTTCCTTTAGTATTACTATTTAGTTTAGTATTACTATTTAGTTTAGTATTACTATTTAGTTTAGTATTACTATTTAGTTTAGTATTACTATTTCCTTTAGTATTACTATTTAGTTTAGTATTACTATTTCCTTTAGTATTACTATTTAGTTTAGTATTACTATTTAGTTTACTATTACTATTTAGTTTACTATTACTATTTAGTTTACTATTACTATTTAGTTTAGTATTACTATTTAGTTTAGTATTACTATTTAGTTTACTATTACTATTTTGTTTAGTATTACTATTTAGTTTAGTATTAATATTTAGTTTAGTATTACTATTTAGTTTAGTATTACTATTTAGTTTAGTATTACTATTTAGTTTTGAAAGAAGAAATCATACAACAGTATATAAACATTGTTCTTTATTGAAAACATACATTTTACAATTCATACACTTAATTACACCAGATTAAATCATACGACAAAAAGAAAAGTTTCTAAATTTAAAGAAATTAATATATATAATCTGTCAGCACCTAGTATACTCAAACAACAATTTCCTATCTTTTTCTACTCAAACATGTTTAAAGCTCTGTCTACATGTGAGAGAAGCCAAGTGAAAAACTCGCTTTTGTTTGATAAAAAATCTGGAAAAGAAACTCATCTGAATGTAGAACTCTTCAGTATAATAATAATAATTGTAAATAGAAAAAACAATTAAACCAGTTGCTAAATGTTTAAAAAAAAATGTTATTAATACATTAATGTTATTCTTCTATTTATATTATCTACTTTAAAAATGTCTCCTTGAAAGTTTCCTAAACTTGGTATAATTCTTGGGTTTTACAATACATAAAACCCAATGATCCTTTAAATACGTTTGCTAATGATAAATGTCTGTTAACCTGATAAAGTCATTTATATCACTACTCTACCATACTAGATACTGTAGTGTAGTTAGACAATAACTTTCTATATCAATGTTGTTCTATTGGAAATGTTTTTAAACTAATCTGGTAGGGAAAACAAGTTCATGCAATATGTCTGCATCAGTTCTGTATTCATTATAAAACATGATCTAATAAAATCGACTGTTTGTACATTTAAACACTAGAGAATACTAAGCAAAATTGAATCATAAACGCAAGCAAAAGTCAATAATTATTTGACTTATGCAAACAAATTACCAATATAAGTTTGTACTTACCTAGTTTTTCAATGGTATATTCATCCCAGCGGCTTCTAGTTGCGTCCGTCTACAAAAGTATCTCAGAGAGTGAAAAGGTGAACGGCGAAAACATCAAACATTTGTCAAATAAACTCGCGAGCATTGCAGCAAGCAAGAAAACTCATGTTGCTGAGTCTTTGGGATGTCTAGACCAAGATCTGTATCAGTGCCCAGGTAGTGAGGGCATCAGACAAGGTGGATCTAAACATTCCAACAGACTGCAACTAAATCCATCTACTACTAAATCAAAAAATATAATAATCATAAAGAACATAATAATTAGGTATATTACAAATTAATAAATAGATTATATTACACACACTAACTGCTACATGATCAAACATTACATTAACATTTCTACACCTGTATTATGAAAATCTGAAATAAAGACCTGGAAAAAAAAGTTTTAGTTTGAAGTATATTACCATCTGCCCTTCTGGAGGTGCCTCACTGGAGGTTGCTGCCATCTCTGTCGGATCACATTCTTCCATTTCCACATCATCAATGGCAGCTTCTTGTAGAAGACTTCTTACATCAACCATCTTATAATGACTTGGGGTTGCCTCCCAATTCTGTATCATCTGTTAAATAGGTTTTTTAGCATTAGAGACAATGAATATTAAATACAAGAGTAATGGATGGTAAAGGAATCAAACAAGTTATCAAATATTTCATAGTAATTACAGACAGATTCTGTTTGGTTCCAGATTCTTCAGATGAGAACCAAAGAACCACTGCTAAACCGGTGACGTTATACACAATAAGTCAAATTTTTCTCACCATATCATTACCTGATTGAGATATTACAACAAATATTTTAAAATGTAAGGAACTTACCAATTCAATGCTCCTGAAACTTCTATTATGCTCACATCTTTTATGGCAAATAGATACATCCTGTAATACCTCCACTATATACACCTTTAAAATACAATCATTGTGGTAAAGTATATTTATTGTAAATACTCCCACTAAATGGCAAAAATCTCAAACTAAATTTCAATTTGACGACAAATCTAAAAATCCATTCATGTCATTATAACTTTACCTCAAATCCCTTTGATCGACCATAAGACCAAAACTGATCATAATGCTCTCTCTTATTATTAATAGCATCCAAAATGACGAAGGAAAAAAGTCCGCTGTCAATAGTCTTTTTGAACGATTTCAGTAAACTTGCACGGTATGTTTCTTCCATTTCTGGTTCAAATTCATACTCCATGACCTGCAATATAAGATTGACATTTGTATGCTAATGGCATGTATAATATATATAATAATATTCCGAGATGGATTTGGTTAAATGTAAAAAAATTAAAAATGATGATAATGAATCTCTCTTACAACGGTCAAATACAGATTAAAAACTAGTCACACTTTTTTCAGTAGTTAGGTAGTACATGACTCCACAAGAAAATATAAAAAGTTAATGTGTATGCAGTGGATCATTTATGATAATAGCTCGAAAATAAAAATCTTAAAACACTTCAGTTATTATTTATTTCTCACCTTTTTCTTTATCATTTTACCCGTTTCGGAATCAGTTTCAGTTTTCTCAGTTTCCATCATGAAATAATCATCCAAGCAAAGCATTCTAGGAGCTTGACCGCCATTTTGAATTTCTTTTTCTTTTAATAATTTAGCCATAAATGTCTTGCCAGCTCCTGGTGGCCCTCGAAGGATGATAACAATCTGGTTTGTACGCGGTCCACCAGATGGTGTCAAAATGTCAGTTATGTTAACTAACTCTCTTTTTGGTGCTGCAACTCCTGCTCCTTGCACCAAATACGGATTTGTTTGTGGTTGTTCATATGCATTTTGATAACCAACAGGTTGATCGCTAAAATAATAAATTTGTTAATGATTAATATATTTTTTCACAAATAATTCAAAAGGTTTAGATTATTCTTGGTACTTGAATACTCCACAAGGAAGTCTGACAAAGAGGTCTTAGGAAGTGGCTTATTAATTGGACACTATCTCTTTTAATATACACTATTAGTGGCTTCAATATC
Organism: Antedon mediterranea; assembly: GCF_964355755.1. Taxonomy (NCBI): domain Eukaryota; kingdom Metazoa; phylum Echinodermata; class Crinoidea; order Comatulida; family Antedonidae; genus Antedon; species Antedon mediterranea. Next base: position 24,612,696 of record NC_092679.1, on the reverse strand, counting down.
TACTTGGTACTTGGTGGTTGTCCTCTTGAATATTCTACAAGAAAGTCTGACAAAGAAGCTTTGGTAAGTGGCTTATTAATTGGACACTATCTCTTTAAATTGATCACCATTAGTGGCTTCAATAGCTTCTTGGGGCAGTTTATTTCACTTCCTGACTATTATTGACAGGAATTCTGAAAGCAATTGTTAACACTTTTACATAAATGTAGCATACCTTTGGTGTGGAGATGAGTAGTCTACAGCAGGTTGAATGGTGCCATGACCATAATCAATGGTTTGAATCTTAACTGCTGGAGGTGATGGAGAACGTGCAAATCCACCTGATAATCATTAATAAATACAACTTTAACAAAAATTTTTATTTTACCTTATTTATACATGGTAACGCCATACAGCAGATGCTGACAATCAAGGGGCCCTCTTCATGAGTTATGATAAGTGTGACAGTGGCTGTTTGTATACTATTTGTTACCACTTACAAAAACTTATATATGTGATTAAGAGAATGAAACAAAATGAAAATACTTACGTCTAAAGTAGTAATCATCTGATGGAGGTGGGGGTAAACCTCGTTCATATCCCCATTCTCTTCTGAAACAGAATGTATACATGTTACAGGTATATAATAATTGAGACATCTTGTATTGTACATGTATGGACATACAAATCAAGATAAGCCAAAACTTAACTTTATTTTAGGAAAAAACTGAAGTAATTACATTAGTTACTTAATTTTTATAAAATAAGAACTAAAAATGTATCTATACCTGTCAGGTGCACGTTCTCGCATTCTGTCATCCACTCGGTCATGGTACCAGTCTTGTGGCCTACTATACGGGTCATATGGTGGACGTTCAAATTCTCTATATCGATCAATTTTGTAACGATCCTTAAAAACAAAATATCCATTTAAAAAACTTCAATTTACAGGAATTACAAATACGTTATTTGTTACAATCTTTGGTTACAATTATAAAGGATTTCTCTATTTGGAAATATAAAACAATCTACTAATAAGAAATGACTCGCAATTTGATACTTACCTCATATTCCAATCTTCTTTCAGGAGGATATGCATCCATTGGATAGAGTGGTCTTCCAGAAGGTGGTGGTGGTGTTCTTCGGCCTCCAAGCTGAGCTTGATATCCAAGAGGGCGTTCTTCTGATGGATTCGCACGACCTCCAAGCTGAGCTTGGTATCCAAGAGGACGTTCTTCTGATGGCATCGCACGGCCTCCAAGGTGAGATTGGTATGCAAGAGGAAGTTCTTCCGATGGCATTGTACGACCTCCAGGCTGAGTTTGGTAGTCAACTGGCCTTTGTGTCGGCTGAACTTGGTTGAAATTATAAGTATTTGCTCCCAACTCTTCTTGAGATTTTGTATCTTTCTCAATTATGATCTTTTCTCTATTAGGACTGAACCGGTCTCTAGTTTTATCTTCAAAGCGTTCATTTTGTTTGTATCGATCATTATCTCTGTTACGATCTCTGCCAAATTCTCGCTCTCGACTTCTGTCCCTACTCATACTATTGTTTCTATCTTGATCACGCATTCTATTTTGATTTCTCTCATTGTTTTGGTTTCGAATTCTCTCTTGACTTCTATCACGGCTTCGATTTCGATTTCTATCACGATATTTGTCACGGCCAGTAATTTTTTCACGGCTATTGTGTCTGTCCTTATCTCTACTGCTTTGTCGGTCTCTTTCACGCGACCTAGAGCGTGACCTTTTAATATCTCTGCCAAACATATCTTTTTTCCCACCATTACCCTTTTTATTTGCAGCTAAACGAGACAACTCCTCTTTTAATGTTCCCTTTGTTGAAACTTCTTTATTCTTTCCTTTATCATCTTTAGTTTTATAATTTTTCTTATTGTCTACATTTTTATTATCAGTTCCCTTTTCTTTTGTTTCAGACTTGTTATCCTTGTCTTTTGGTTTTTCCTTTTCTTTTTTATTTTTATCTTCTTTCTTTAGTTCACTAGTATCTTTTTCTGTTTTGCTTTTCATTTCACCATCCTGTATCTTAGATAAATCTGATGAATTGGAATCAATTTTTGTTTCATTCATCATCTGCTGCAAATCCCATTTAGTTATTCCCCCTCCCTTCTTACTTTGTGGTTGTTTTTGTTGCTGTTGTAACACATGAAGTGGTGGAGGGTGTGATGGAGGGGGAGGAATTTTTCCAGGTTTATTTATAACTTCCTTTTTAGCAGTAACTTTTAGTGATGTAGCAGTAGAGGTTGCTGAACCTGTTGGAACAGTTGTCTCAATAACTCCCTCCTCTTTTCCTATTACTAGAAAATTTGAAAGTTTGTCATTGGGTTTAAAACGTTGAACTGGATGTTGTTCTTTTACATGTGGTTCTGATGGGTTAACTCCTGGTGGATGTTCAAATTGCAGTGGTCTGTTTTCAAATTGCAGTGGTCTGTCTGCAAATTGCAGTGGTCTGTCTTCAAATGGCAGTGGTTTGTCAGCAGCTTCATTAGCTGCATCAGCATGTTGAATAAGTTCCCAATCATTGGCATTTAAAATCGACCTTGAAGTCATATCAGTTTCTTCACATTTTGAATTATCAAGTACCTCATTATCATTGTATGTATCAATATCTTCATCTGCATTCTCGTCATCTTCATCAGAATAATCTAGACTATATTCATATTGTTCCACACCTGGAGGTCTGGAATCATCAGCAATAATTGGCTTGGATTTATCACTTCTGCGTTTCCGTTCCATTCGGTTAACTTTAGCCAATCTGCGGCGCTTTCTTCGTAGTGATGAAGCGGATTGTCCATTGAATGGTTCTCCAATTGGCCGGTTTGATTTATTGAACCCATAAGGTGCAAAATTCATTTCATCGTCAATGTCATCGCAATTTTGACCCCCCATACCCATCGGGCCTAGTCCTCCCATACCCATCGGGCCTGGTCCTCCCATACCCATCGGGCCTGGTCCTCCCATACCCATTGGGCCTGGTCCTCCTATACCACCTGGGCCCATCGGACCGGGTCCTCCCATACCACCTGGACCCATTGGACCTGGTCCTCCCATATCACCTGGGCCCATTGGACCTGGTCCTCCCATACCACCTGGGCCCATTGGACCTGGTCCTCCCATACCACCTGGACCCATTGGACCTGGTCCTCCCATACCACCTGGACCCATTGGACCGGGTCCTCCCATACCACCTGGACCCATTGGACCTGGTCCTCCCATGCCGCCTAGACCCATTGGACCTGGTCCTCCCATACCACCTGGCCCCATTGGACCGGGTCCTCCCATGCCACCTGGACACATCGGACCTGGTCCTCCCATATCACCTGGGCCCATTGGACCTGGTCCTCCCATGCTACCTGGGCCCATTGGACCGGGTCCTCCCATACCACCTGGACCCATTGGACCTGGTCCTCCCATGCCACCTGAACCCATTGAACCTGGTCCTCCCATACCACCTGGACCCATTGGACCTGGTCCTCCCATACCACCTGGACCCATTGGACCTGGTCCTCCAATACCTCCTGGACCCATTGGACCTGGTCCTCCCATACCACCTGGACCTGGTCTTCCCATACCCCCTGGACCCATTGGACCTGGTCCTCCCATACCACCTGGACCCATTGGACCGGGTCCTCCCATACCACCAGTACCCATTGGACTTGGTCCTCCCATACCTCCTGGTCCCATTGGACCGGGGCCTACCATACCACCTGGACCCATTGGACCTGGTCCTCTCATACCACCTAGACCCATTGACCCTGGTCCTATGCCTGATGTTTTCTGCCTCAGTTCATTTTCTTTTATCTCGATTTCTTTCTCAGTGGCAGCAGACATCTGTCGTATCTGTATTTCCCATTGTCTCCATTGGTGTTCATATGATCTGTATAAATCTTTGTCAGGGTGACTTTTGTTTTCTTCTTTCCACTTCTTAAACTTGGATTCCCATTCCTTAACTTGCTCATTAAATGTTGCCTGCCGTTTCTTCAACTCATCCTGTAGTAAATAATAAATTTACTAGATATCATATACATAAATATTGATGACTCTATACATACAAATCTTTTTCAAAATCACAACAGTCAAGTCGAATAATTCATGGTAAAGGTCGAATTTTTATGAAAGTCTCAATTCTTCTCTATGCAAGCCATGGCGAGGGTTTTAGGCCTAAAAACTAAATTATTGTTGCACATTTTATACCAAACCAAATAACAAATGGTAGAACAATTGTATTGTAATTAAAAGGGATTTGTTAATCCTAGTTTAAATTTAATGTAAATATATTTAGGTGTGTAGACTTACTAATGTAATATCTGCAGAGCCTCCTGTGTTCTGCTGCATCATTGGTTGATTTTGTATCATGTCTGCCATATTATTTGGAACTTGTTGTTGCCATCGTGCTGCTTCATTTTGAAGTTTCTCAATGCGATTCTCATCCTTAAACAGACAAATTTGAATATCAATAAGTCTGTGTACGATGCATAGAGAGCCGCTTAAATTATTAAAACTGACCTACAGTACTACTACTAGTAGACCTAGTACTACTTTTACTACTACAAATTGATACCCTAAAATAGTCTTACTTTGCCTTTGTTTGGCTCTTGATTGCCAACAAACAAATTATGAATTTTTTGTTGTTGCATGTTACTGTCAGGTTTATTTCTATGCATAATACCCATTCCACCTCCTGGTCCCATTCCACCTCCTGGACCCATTCCGCCTCCTGGTCCCATTCCGCCTCCTGGTCCCATTCCACCTCCTGGACCCATTCCACCTCCTGGACCCATTCCGCCTCCTGGTCCCATTCCACCTCCTGGTCCCATTCCGCCTCCAGGCCCCATTCCGCCTCCTGGTCCCATTCCGCCTCCTGGTCCCATTCCGCCTCCTGATCCCATTCCGCCTCCTGGACCCATTCCGCCTCCTGGACCCATTCCACCTCCTGGTCCCATTCCACCTCCTGGACCTAATCCCATCATTGGCATTCCTCCTCCACCAGGTCCCATTCCTCCACCACCACCGAAACCAGGTCCAAAACCTGGTCCACATCCAGGTCCCATTCCACCAAAGCCTGGACCTCTTCCTTGATTCATAAACATTCCTCTTGGACCATTGTCCGGACCTCCGAAACCTGGGCCAGGACCCCCGCCGAAACCTGGGCCTTGTCCTGGACCTGGGCCCATCATACGAGGGCCTGGAAAGCCGCCAGGCCCAGGCCCACCTCCCATCATTTGATCATTCATACCACCACCACCGTTGAAATTTGGACCTCTCGGTCCCTGAAATCTCATTCTTATAAAATCTATTATTGAAGGGATCCTTTATGTAGTAAACAAAATGTTCAATTTATTAAAATATGTACGAAAAATCAAACAAATCCTGAATTGAAAAACGCACCACCATTTTTATTTTCAATAACGACGTGCTTGTATCGTCTGGTTGCTCTCTCTCCACCACCTCGTCGTCTGCGCGGTGTGACGCGAAAAACTGAAATATGTCGCCCTCTTTTGATTCACTCTCTAAAAAAAAAAGAATGAAGGCGTCTCTTGCATGGATGCACTTTCTTATAGCATTCAACATGGCCCATAATAAAATTTAATCAAATCAAACTGCATGTTGTTTTTTAAATATTTTTTTTACATTTTGTACATGATTTAGTTTAGGTTTCTTTGTAAATAGGCCTATTGTTAAAACTGTTATTTTACTTACTCTGAAGTGTGCCACCTTCAAAAGTGTAGCTTTTTCCAAATAAATTATTATTATGAAATTACTATAACAAAATTAAGAATAAACAAACAAAATTCGTTAGCTATTTTTATTAACTGTAATTGTTAAGTTATTTGTCTAGTCTAGTCAGATAATATGAAAACATGGCAGACCTCCATTAAAACATTTAGTGACCATCCAGTAAATAATATCATTTGTACAACAGTGCCACTAGACATGAAATAATGATGACCAGAAGAGTCAGATTTGAACTGTAAATATCACATTGCAGCTATAAATAGTTCATTTCATGCAAGAATATTTTAGTTAAAGATGTATTGTTCCTGAAAACAAGAAAAATAATTATTAAATATGAATACTTACTAATCGTACAGTACCTTGAATAGAACATTTTATAGTTATTTACTTTCTAAAAAAAAAAAAAATTGAAAATATTTCGCTCATAAAAACACGAAATAAACAGTTACATAAACCAGACCATTGTTTAGGTTTCTGGTTCACTATTATGGTTCATAATGGAAATAATTTTCAATAAAAATGTGAATCTTATGTTACATTAAAATAGTCGAATCCTTTTCCAAAATTATTTTTCCAGGTACAATATATCTTTAACTATACTGCCATAGCATTTAATATAGCGCCCTATATTGTTAGTAACTATTCAATTCAACTGTATTTCTAACTAAAAGTAAAGCTTTAGTGTGATTATATAAGCTCCAATTAAACTAAAATGGTCAATAAACAAAACAATACATCATTTCTTAATCCATTTATCCATCAATCATTACATTCAAAGAGGCTGCAAAATAGAAAGACCTAAAAAAAAGCAGCAATAATAGGTATACTGAGATACAAGAAGTTTTATTAACTTCTATACATTTCAAAGTGAGAAGACAACGTATCCAAAACTGGGGGCTGCGAGAAGTTTTGGTAGATAGTGCTACTTTGGTATGGTCACACACAAGAACCACCTTGATGTGGACTACCTCTAACAACTTTGCAATAGTTTTAGGAAACGAGTGTTCCAACTCGACATATGGAAAGTAGTTATACATAGAATATTATTTTAACAAACAGAATACATATTTACTATACTGGTTATGCATGCATACAGGGCTTGGTGTAGATCATGTTGAATTCTGTATGCCATCCGCTAAACATTGTCAATTTGTTATCATAATGGAATCATTCTCTCATTTGTTTAAAAATATACTTGTACATAAAATGGAGAAAAAAAAAGATTTTCAAGGTGCTGCTATTGGAACATGACATACATATATATGATATACATACCTGTATCAAACATAGGTGCTCAGGTATTTATTAACAGACAGTAACTTAATTTACCAGAGTACTCCTAACTGCATTTTGGTTTATGTGTAATGGAATTAAATTGATTAAATTTAACAAATTGTAAAAATTGAAATTGCAACAAACCCTGTAAAGGAATTTTAACTGAATTTTGCTGTAAAAGAAAGATTTAAACTTAAAACCCATTGAAACAATGACGGTGAACACCACCCTGTTTCCCTGTCCATACAAAAAGCGCCCATAGTGCCGACTAACAAAACTGAACAATTCTTAATACAAAAATTGACAAATCTAAGAATCTAATTAAGCTGGTCATATAATGAATCTAAAAACGTGAATACTATATTGGAAGACAATACATTAAAATAATTGATTTTAGTATAGAAGAATGATAACTATACACAGCGATTTTTGGAGGAAGCTTCTTTATGCGCTATTGACATAGATATAACATAAGTACAAGATCGTCAACTGTATGGACACGAAGTGATTCTAACAGGAAGGGGAACCACTGGCCGCCGTAGTTTAAATTATTTAATATACTGTAATTTTTATAAAAACTAATAGCAATGAAATGAATAATTTATTGATAAATCTTATAGCATTTTTGCATAAAGGATCGTTTAGAACACATTCTCATGTTTGAATACACCATACATGCTTTTTTGTGACTGTGTATGGGGGAATAACTATCGTATCGAATGGTGGATCGCAGCCACCATATTGTGTGGTTCCTCTCTCTCCATGAAGAATCACTTTTTGAACTATGACAACATTGGAGATGACAATCTAGTATTTATATAGTGGTTGATGGTATATTCTTTGAGATGAGGCAAATATACAGTACACAAAAATAAAAAAAGATTGCTGATTGAAGATTGTAGCTGACCAAATATAGGGTGTATAGGGGATTTAAAAAAAACACTATACAGTATGTTCGCTCAATAAATGTAAATAACTAATACTTGGCACTTTGTTTAGTATCCAATTATTTATACATAAATAATAACAAAACTATACACAAAAAATTGAACAATTATAATGTAAAATGCAAATACCATACTATATTGCAACTAAATCTATTTTAAGGTGTATTAACTTATTGACAAAATTTGATATAAATTTAGTTGTAGCATAGATAAATCTATGTCATGAAATTTCATTAATAATCAGGAAACATAATATTTAATTGGAAATTAAATAGTTTTAGTCTACAAATAAGTTCATTAATTAAATCAAATAACATAAAAAATATGCCTTTAAATAATTTAAATACACAACAAATTTGTCAGATATATTTACAATATAAAAACTTAATTGGAATTAATTAATTGGAATTAATTATTCCATAAACACCAATGTACATTATAGTTGAAATACTGAGACAAAGAGGTGTGATATCTAGCAAGTGCTGCAGTGTATACAATATATGCTGAGGTACCAGTTTAGTATTTATTGTTCCTTAAAATGTAGTACAGATCATCTTTCATTGCCAACTATGGATCTGTACATATAATAACCCCTTACAACAAATCCTCCATCAAAGTATCAAATTACGAATTGTTTTTTAGGTCCTGTTTCTGCTTTGGAAAAATAACGAATTAATAACCGGGTGAATACTAATTTTTGTCAACAACTAACTAAACCACTAAATTTAAATGGTTATTTTCAGCAATTATCAACATATAATTTGCAGTTATTAGCAAAGAAATGCGGTCTGCCTAAAATGATATTTAATGACAGTTTATTCGGCGCTACGGAGCAGAAACAGGCCTTTAGGTGCTCAATTCCCTTTACATACTGTACATTGATGGGCCCAGTGTTTAATTTGTGCTTACTTAGAAAATCTAAAGTGTTATAATATAGTACTCTGGAACATTTATTTTGATATTCTTTTGGCGGAAGATTTAAGGTATCAATCGGTAAACACTTCAAGGTGAATATAGCATACTATGGGTTTGTTTATGAACTATCCATGCTTTAACTTGTACACTCATTTTGAGTGCTCACTGCCCCCATACTTTGGTCGACCAATCGGTTTATAAGAGGGCGGTATATTATGAGCTGGAACGTCAGACTTATCTTCAAGCTTTCTCCATACCACCTAAAACAAACGAAAATGGTTAGTAATAAGAAACGTGTATACTGTAATACTATAATTGGCCGGTTTCTTTTATATGTTGTAAGCTCTGTCTACACTATCAAACTACTTTGAAAAAAAATGTCATGTGCCTAAATATATGTATATTCTCAAATGTGGTACTGATATGACATAATCATATCCATATATGGGCATATATCACATTATTTTGTCACATAAAGTTTGATAGTGTAGACAGAGCTTTCGAAAAACAATTCAGGAATCAAAATGTAACTCACATTACACATCTCGCGTACAATAGCTCTTTCTTTGTCAGACATAGATTCATTCTCCAATGGAAGTTTACGATCATCTATCTGCTCATGCACCTCCAAGACCTTTTAAATAAAATAAAAACACTAAAATTAATAAGGTCATTTTCAATATTTCAGTAAAAACAACTGTGTAGTGAGGAAGTGTCTATATCATTGATCCCTATAAATTTATCCAATTTACTTATAAAAAGAAACTGGTGTTTCAAAGATTTATTTTAATTATTTTATAAAAGTTTACCTTAAATGCTTGAGCTACAGCCTCTTTGCCACCAGCTTGATAATGAGGCATCATCTGCAATGAAAAATATGAATTATTTGGTGACTGTGGCACCTATAGCTAATTGGTAAAGTCCATCACCTGGATCTACGGTATTGTCCTAAGCTTCAAATCTTGTCGATGTTATGGCTAGGTAATTACGGTTCCACTGTCTTAACCGCTCGGCCACTAACTCACTAAGTATGAGGTAATTTTAATTTTAAATATTCCTCTGCTTGAGGAAATTTATACCTGACAGTGACATGGATTATTTCAACAAATTGAAAAACCTTAATCTTAAAAAATTAAACGATACTTACAGCACTAGTGTTGGGGGAATTCATTTCTGGGCCCTGTCCATCTCCCTGGCCATTTCGTTTCAACTGCTGGGTGAAAAAAAACACCAATATATTAATAGCAAATACTACATCTGAAACAATGGATTTAAATTATTTAGGATATATCTGCCTTTAGAATGCATCCTCACAAAAAATTAAATTAACGATAAATAAACGAGTTTAACCTGAATAAATGCTTAAACCCCAAATGATTCTAGTCTTGAAAAACACTCTTAAAAACCCCAGTTTTCTATTATTTTGATTTAGAAGAAGGTAAACAGATTTGTATCTCACAATTCTTATACCAAAGTTTGAATTTCATTTGAAGAACATTAAACATCCATTATTTACAGTACAGTATGATATTGTACAGAATCCAGTTTTCTAAATGAGTAATAATATTAACAAGAAACCAGTGTCTGTTCATTACGCCCTGATACACGATAATAAATCAAAAGCACTTCCAATTAATGAGCTCAAGTCAGAGATGAAATGGTAACAGCACAAGCAAAGAGAAATGTGAGACATAATGTGGCAACATAAATCACTAAACACTAACTAAACCAAGAGTTTCTATGGCAACATCTTGTTATCCACTTTTATTGATGGTGAAATAAATTGTTTCTGTCTCTTGGCAAATATTATTTGTAAATGGCAGTCAACAAAGGTATTGGGTCTTGAATTGAAGTATTATGAGCAGCATTTTTGTGCTATACAGCAATATTATTATAAAATTTGCGATGTTTCATTTTTATTAACAAACTAAAATACTAATTCCTACATGATAAATACTTAGTTATTGAATTTTGGAACGAAATTCCATACTGTAATACGAAGCAGGTCTACTCTGAGAAATGTGAATTCAAACATTATAAACAGCAATGAAAGGGTTTTTTTAATATGAGTATATAATTATTTACTAATATGTACAATATTAATAATGACAAAAAGCAATACAAAAATACAAGAGACCCATGCATACTACTAGTAGTAGTACTGTATACTGAAATGTCATTCAATGGTTTTCAACTCTACAATCATAAAATACTGTTCTTTTTACAAATGAACCATTCCAGCATCTTTACACTTTAATTGACCTAAAGCCCGTAAAGGTAAGCTGATAGATAACATCACAGTAAGCCAACAGAGATTATCAATGGGATGCTTGCCCAGAAAGAATGTATGTTCAAAAACTAGGTCTGTACCTCCCAAGACTTAAAAATACATTAAAATAGTATTATCACTGGTAAATCTAAATGCAATAACATACAGTAGTAGGCAGAATTTGGGATTTGCCTACCCTTAATGCAGTGGCATTATACCGCAGAGGCCTGACTGGTTTAGGGAAATGGCCTTGGGTGTTTTGAATGCCAGTTTTCTTTTGGCCCTGCTCAAGGGGCACCATTTCCAAAATACAGTAAGTCTGTTAATTATCAACATTATATTGCTTATCAGTTAGGCCAATTTACACAGACGAGCGTTAACAGAAATACAATTAAAAAATCTATTATTCCTTATACATACAATGCAAAACAGAAGGGGCGATTTCTGCTCAGGATACAGTAGATCAGATTCTATGTGGGACAATCTATGCAGTTTCTGCTTCCGTTACAGCTCACTGTGTAAATTGGCGTTAATAGTACTAATACTCAAATGGATCAGTGTTATGTACTGTATGATCTCACCTTAGCTAGTTGTCTTTTCTCCTCTTCAAGTAACTTGACACGCTGCTCCAACTCACGGATATAAATGGCTGCTTGATCTAAAGAAACAAAAGTTAACATTTGAAACAATTTATATATATGCAGATTTTTTAACCACAGAGACATTCTTTCAGTAAAAAAAAAACAATTGGCGATTGCACGCTAAATAAATTGTTAGTTTCACATTCACTCAGCAAGACTTTTTTTAGAGAGCTATTTTAAAATAAAATAATTGTTGTATTCAGAAAAAAAAACTATAGTAATTATTTTTCATCCCAATTAAAATTACATTTGATCGTATAGCATTCTGTGTAGGTGAACAGTGACTTGAATTTAAACAATCATGTTGATACAACACCACCTACAAAAGTCACTCATCAAAAAAGAAATTTAAAATGGCCTTTAAAAATCTATCAAAATGGCTGTCATTTACAAAATCAGTGGGTTTTCATTCATTTTAACAACAACATGGTAAAAAAGAACCAAACCACAGTCATGGTTGAACTGTAAACAATCTTTACAAACTTCTTTTTTCATTCATTGTAACCACAACCATTTGAGGAAGTCTATTTGAAAGTCTAGAATGTCTAATTGTATTGACTTTGTACAGTACACTAGTGAATGAAAGTGAGTGTACAGTAATATGCTTTGAATTACTACTATGGTACTTTCAACATAACTCTGAACTCTATAAAATTTACACTTGTCAACTACTCATGCGGAACAAATCTAACAGGTCTTCTTATGTCAACCTGTACATCAGGTGTATATTTGATTAACATCTAAAGTTTGTTGATACAAATTGTTCTTTGAAGCACAAAGTCATTAAATAGCACAATGATGGATGAGGTCAATACTTATTCATTACATTGGTTCTGTTTCTGCTATGAAAAAAGTACCAGTTACTAAGGGCGCGTTTATACAACACGCTATTACACGCATATTCTACACGCCTACGAGAAGTGTGTTGTATAACAACAAAGAGATTCCGTGTAATGAGATTTTAATTGCAAAAAAGGCTACTTGGCTGAATCCTAAAATTTGGTGGATTCCCGGTCGCCGTTACCGTGTTGGAAGTGTCCTCAGGGTATATTTTGACCTCTCGTTAAAACAGGTCGTAATATCAATCATGTCATGCGACGTTGCTAACAAGATTGGGCCCATTTATTGCTGCTTCGCTCCCAGCAATCATCCTCCTACCACGTCTTACGCCTAGCCTAGTGGGGCCAACTCGCAGTGGTAGTACTAGTAGGCCTCTATCGTTTCCCACTCCAAACAGAATAAAAAATAACATCGCAAAAATGGCATCTTCTTCCATAGTGTATAGATGAAACAATGAAACCCTTAAAATAACTTTTATTAATTTAAATGAACCGAGAACAAAATAAACAACAATGCAAACGTGAACGAATACAATAATGAAAATGGTAAAAACCGCGCCAATACATCGGACAGCGAGGAGGCGACGATGATTGTTGATAACAACCCAGCTAATTCAAGCGATCAACGATTTGACCTTTTATCCTAGCATGCACTGCGTGTTGATGAAACTTCCGGTACAACATGGTATCGTGATTTCTAGTATAACAGCAAACGTTAAGGTGGGTTGACCTCGGTCCGAACAACACGCTAAAAATTAAAGCCGTGTTCAAATTTAGGGTGTTGTATAAACACGACCTCTCTGTTCGAAAAAATAACAAGTTATTAACTGTTTGAAAAAAATAACAAGTTGTTAACTGTTTCAAAAAAAAATTACTAGTTATTAATATTAACTGTGTGAAAAAATGACCAGTTATTAACTGTGCGAAACCTTTACGAGTTATCAACTGTGGGAAAAAATTAATAATTATTAACTGTGTAAATAAATTAACCCCTTCTTTCAGAAACAGTAACCAGTTAAATGGCAGCCTGAAAATAATGGTTACACTAAATTGATTCAGCATTATAACACCATTTAATCAGTTTTTGCAATTTTCTTTTTAAAAAATGTACAATATTCTTCCTTTTTCTTTTTGAGTTGAAATAAATCACTGTTTTAAAAGTGATAGCTTCTAAATTCATTATTCATTAATTTATTTTTTTTAACCTTGCTTTTGAGTTTTAAAAAATCTTGAAAGATTAATCTTTAAAACTAAAATCTATTCCTTCCAGTCATAATTGGTTTAAAACCAAACACAATAGTATTGTACCTTGTATATATACAATAGCAAATAGTATATCATTTCAGGATAATAATACCATTACATTGATAAACACGATATGAGTTTAACAGTAGATTTATTAATAAGGATTGTTTTTCATTGTTAATTGTGAATAATTTCCTACACTTGAAATAATAGTTGCTTTATTTAGACTGGAGTCAGAAAGCTGAAGACTATTGTTCTTTGGTCCACTATTTCAACAATGAATCGTCAAACTGCAAGGGATACTTAATAAATCTACACCACAATAATCTATTTATAGGCAAATATGTACTTACCACACATATCTAAAATATTTTCACTGGTTTCATTATTCTCTAGGTAATAGTATTAAATTATTTTTGTGGGAAGATTTTACGACCCCTTATTTAAGACCCCTTATTTTAAATACTAAGGTACTTAATGTATTTATTCCAATAAACATCCCATTTTGAATAAACACTTCCCTCAAATTAATTTATTATTTTTTCAAAATACTAACACATTTGCAGCAGTACCAATAAAAACGTCATGATTTATTTTATAAATTTCTCTTTTAATTTAAAAGTAAGGTAATGAGAATGACTAATTCCATTACCATAGCAACATATCCACACCTAACTGGAAATATGCTAAACTATTCTGTCCTTCATATTGAATTTAGTAAATTGCATTTAATTAATTATTGTACTATTTAAGTAAAAAAAAAATAACATTTTACAAAAAAAAAAAAAAAATACTGTCTGTACATATTTATTGAACTGCAAAGTTCTCCAAGCTATGTTTAAAATTTTAGAGAGTCAGCCATCTAATCTTTTTTTCGAGAAATCTTGAAAACAAAGACCCCAACAAAAATGTTTCAATTGATGAAGGTACAGTAGGGGATCTGTTTTCAAGAAATCTCGTTTCAGTTTTTGTGTTTTACAAGTCTTCAGACAATAATGGAAATACTACAGATAAAAAAGACAATGTAACTTGGGACAAGCTATATAGTACCACATTCTGATTGATATTATAGATTGAATAAGAAAGCAGGTGTGTCTTGTAGACTGTGTATTACTCACACCTTGATCTACACCAATGTAAACACCAATGCCTTGATTGGTGAACAGAAACCTTTGTTTTAATCTCAAGTGCAGTATAAATGGTCACAAGAATCAACACCACATAAAGAATTATTGATAAAACATGTATTGTCCCCAAAAAAACATGAAAAATGAAGATTAATAAAATCAGACACACTATTTTGCAGTTTTAATAATGTTATTCACTTGTAAAAAAACCAAAAACAATTTCACTCATAAAAGACAAAAGAAACATTTAATCCAGTTTTTGATCGAAAAACTATTACCGTATGTGACATTAGGGAGGTTTCGCAATCTTACGAATACGATAACGAAAACGGATACGTCACGCACACGTATTCGTAAGCCATAAAAAAATCTGTTTCGCATGGCAACGAAATATTGAGGCGCGTCCAAAATATGACTGCGGTAAATTTGAGCGAAGCGCAGGTATGTGTTGCTTGGTGCTTGGCTGCCTAGGCCTAGCGTAACATCAAAGCGAGTGAGGACTTTAAAAACTGCTATTTACCAAAATTGACTTGGCATTTTAGTAAATTACTTTAGTAAATTACTTTCAATAAATCTATAATTATTATAATCATGAATCATTCCTGATTCAAATGCAAAATGTGCAAAATAGATCAAAAACTATACTCGTTTTGTAGTTACGAATATGACTGGTGATATTCGTCAACACGAATATGCTTTACGAATATGAAATGGGGATCAGCTCAAAAGTTTCACAAATGTGTAACGTATCCGTTTTTGTTATCGTATTCGTAAGATTGCGAAACCTCCCTATTGACAATAAAATGGCATAATTATTCCAAAAAAAATTTGAAAGAAAAATATTGTTCACTTACTGTTGTTATTGATACTGGTATTAAGACTTGTAATTGGGTTAACTTTGGGCACTTCAGTAGGACTAGACTCATCATAGCTGCCATCACCCTGGTCTCTTGGAATTGAGCTGAGGGTAGAATTACACTGACTACAGATTGAGCTACGACTACCAGTCTTCTCTTCATCCAACATCATACAAACATCCTTCAGCTCTAAATTCTCTGTAATAAGCTCTTCCTGTCTTTCACCAAGTTCCTGCAGTTTGTTTTGGTAAACAGCAACCTCATTCCGCATAACGTTAGCAGTGTAACGCCCAAACCGCTGCCACTCTCGAGCAAGTTTGCGCTCTTTTTGACGACCATCGTCAAGAAAGTAGCACAAGTCTCTAAGTTCTTTATTTTCAGTATCTATAGCTTCTTTTCCTTCTCGTAAATCTCTTATTTCTGTCAAGTTAATTTGCATACGTCTATTAATCTCTTTCATTTTGGCACTGTTGTCCGACGCAGAGGACAAACGATCCATTTCCGATTTCCGTAATTGACGAATTAAATCATCTTTAGATAATTTACTTAATTCCTCTTCACTTGGGACTATTCTAGGTTTGGGTTTTGGTGCTTGCGAAATATTTTCTCCCTGATATTGTCTAATGGGAACATTCTGTTCACTTGACCTTCTGCCCTGGTCATATATTGAGGAGGAGTTTGGGTCATCAGAGTTCCAGGAGTTGCTGTTGGTCATAGTATTCTGTGGCGGTCTGGTGCCATAAGGTTGCTCTACACTGGTATGTGGGTCTGACCTATTATCCATTGGCCTGGATTGACCATCAAATGACCGATTAGCGCCAAGAGCTCTCACTTCTTCAGCTGATCTACTTTTGTGTAAATCCATTTTTACTGAAGGTCTGGAGGCATACATATCAGTCCTGCCTCTTATTACATTAGGATCAACGGGACCTTCCTTTCCTTGAGGTGAAACACCAGCTTTACTACGAGTGGGCTCATAGATTACATTTCTAGATTCTGGTGGTTTATATTGTGGGGGTGGGGGTCTACCCCTGACAGCATCAAATGAATCATAAACATTTTGACCTCCATGCTCCAACATCCTGCGCTTTTCAGGGTCTGGTTGTCGATAAGGCGGTTCACCATTAGGTGGAGGGTTTCGGTAATCATTACTTGGTCCATACCTATATTGATCACTACGTTTTGGGTTATTATCACCATATGGAGGTCTTGAACGACCGCCTTCCCCAAGTCGTCCATAAGGTCCTTCATTGTTTACCACAGGACCACCTTGGTGGAACTGATATCTTGTATGTTGTTCAAAATCAGTAGAAGCTGGATGATTTCTATTGGAATCATTCGCTGTATGCCGTACATTTTCAGAATGCATCCTTTGCCGTGAGCTTTCCCAATTTGGATCTGGTGTTTTGGATCTTGGTTTATCCTTGACATCACTGCTTGGTCTCATTCTTGGATCCATTATGCCAACTACTTTTCCTAAACACTGTGTAGGAATAAAAAAACAATTTTATTCCAAACTGCTTTATATAGCAAATGTAAAATTGAATTTTTAGGATTTCCTTGAGCAATTTGAATATTTTGATTAAAAGTGCACAAGGAAATCCTAAAAATCACTCAATCTATCTGTAAACACGAACATGATCACTCATACAAAATAGAAGAGTGACCACAATAAAACAATTTCAAACAAGACCAACATCATCAAAAGTATAGGCCTATAGGCTATCCTATTATAGCTCTAGCCTAGCTAGTAGTAGTAGTAGGTCTACCTACCGGCGTGCCATATAAATAAATCATCAACAAAAAATGCCGGAATTGGACTTTTTCAAAAACATTAATTAAACAAATTAAATATTATGCGACCAATTTTTCTTGTAATTCAAGGCCTAGTTAGGTCTACTACTACTAGTAGGCCGTCCTCACTCTACACACAAGGGCAGAGCCTCTATTTAACAAGGCTAGCCTAGGCCTACCGAGGTCTATGCCTAGCTAGTAGGGCCCTATTCTACCTAGAGCTAGGCCTAGCCTTAGGCCTAGGCCTACCCTAGGCTAGGCCTATAAAACTTCAAACAAGTCAATCCGACACACACACATTATTCAATCAACGATAGTTTAACTTACATGTTTCTTATTTCAATCACAATAACATTAATTCAACAAGAAAGTGTTATTTCGATTCCATCTTTCCTTTACACCTCTACATTCCTAATGACACTTCCGTATCTGCGGTTTTATAAACGATAATTAATATAAAAAGTCAAAATGCTCTTTCTCCCCCTCACACTAAAGAACCAAGATGACATGATACCGGATGCAAAAATGGCTGCGCCACAATGGGGATTTATATAAATCCATTCTTTAAACACACACCCTCTGTATTTTTAAAATTAAAATTCAGAATTCGTGTATTTGTGAAATAAATTGAAACCTAGGTAAACATATTATAATGCATGTTTTTTGTTCCTAATAACACTTACTAAAATGACAGTTTGCTTTATATAACAATAATATGAATACAATTTTCATAATATTTTATGGGGGTGACATTATTATTTTCATTTTTAAAAGGAACCTACAGACAGAGGGCAGTGTGTAGAGATCGCCACCACCACAGAGGCCATAATCGCCACAACAGACAGGAGGGCCATATATTGAGGGCGCTAAACATAAAATTTAAAACATCAAAGCAGTTGGCGAGGGCCAAAAAAAAAAAGGTGTTAAATGTGCTCTCCCTGCCTCAGCACTAAGGCCCTGCCACAGCCTTTTGGGGTCGTTTCCAGCCCATCACCAGATGCATTGATGTTGTCGCCTCATGATGTGTGGTGGAAAGGGGGACGTATGATCTGTGAACCCTAAACACAGTGGCTCGCATAGCCTTAACTCTTTTCCACCGACCAGCGTGGGAATTGAATCAAACCCACGACATACGTGTTGTTAACACGACGCTCAGGCGACTGAGCTAACTGATCATTTTGGTTTTAGCAAGGTTAATAGGATATTAATGACGTAATGATGAATTACGTAATACACGTATAATAGACTATTATCAGCTGTTCATTCATGTCTACTTTGTGGAGTAACTGGTAATGCTGCTCAGTGTTGAGTACTCTCAACTCTCTCGAGATTCGGTTCGAACCTTTACGGATGTTTTTTAATTTAAATGAAAATGATTTATTTTTTTTTTTTTATAAATTTAGAGGGTTGAAAATGTTAGGACTAGGCATGAATTAATGGACCGTTTTTAAAATCAGAAACGCATTCATTTTCCATTCCATTCAAAAACCATTATAAAACCTCGAAAATAAGCCAACTTTTCAACGGGCAGGCTTCTTTTCCACGTGGGGTTCTTTTCGAGATTACTTTTGCAAATTATAGGAGGGGAGCTGCTATGTTTCCGCTGTTTCTTTACATTATTTCAATTTCTAATAAAGTTTAACAAAATTAAATTTAACAGTGTGGCGTGTTGACCGCGAATGACTACTAACAATGTCATCTTCCACAATAAACCTGCACAAACTCATTTGCATAACAACGCGCGGCATACCAAGCTGTTTAAAGAGCTTGTGGAAAAGAATCCTATATTTTCACTTAAAAGTACTAAAAACATGACTGAGCACATGGGCTTATTTTCGAGGTTTTATGGTATTCTATTTAATGGAAAAATGAATGTGTTTTTGATTTTTAAAATGGTCCATTAATTCTTGCCTTGTCCTGACATTGTCAACCTTCTAAATATCTCTCTTTCACAATAAAAGAAAAACATTTTTTTTTTTTAAATATTAAAAAATATCCATAGAGGTTTGAACCCAATCTCGAGTGTCGTGTCTGTATCCTAACGTATGTAAGAATATCTTGCAGACAGCTGGTTTCTTTCCATCAGTGGCAGGGAGAACATACTTTTTAAATGTTTTTGAGGACTAGTGTTTGGTGCCTGTCTTTTTCTTTCCTCAGAGACACTGATATGTGAAAATATCCAGACTCGCTTTTTAGAATAGTCTTGCTTACAAAACTGGTTGTGAATGTCTCTGCATGAAATAAAGTACATCTGGCTGCAGTTCGTATTGAATATTTATTTTTTTCACCTATACACTCCCCTTATTACCATCTAATAAATGACTGGTACCTTGCCTCATTTTACGTTTTGAACCTGTACATCTGGCATGTATGCAGTGATCGCCAATCAAATACATCATCACTACCGAGTGATGTTTTGAATTTTTTTCTAAATAGATGGCATTGATTTTCCTTTTCGGTAAAAAGCAGAGATGAAATCACATCCTGTAAGTGCGTGGAAACTAAGGAGTGCTTCACTTTGAAAATAAAGAAGAAATTGCCTTTAGGTTTGTAAATACTGTATATTATATCGGAATCGGAGGCAGATCAAAATACTACAGTACAGTATTCTTTGAATTAATCTGTTATAAAATGAGGTAAAATGTACTTGATAATTGACGCGTTAGTGTATTGACGACGGTAAGTTGACGCAAGCTGACGCAAATGTACACACAGTAGCTTGTGACTCCTTGGTTACTATTAGCAACGCGATAATCAAAAGAAGCTAGTTGTAGTAGTAGGAGGAGAGGCGAGGCTAGGTAGAGGAGGAGGCCTACTAGAGAATAGTATCATTTCTCAAGGAGGGCAGGCCTAGGCCTACATCTTATTAACCTGGTCTTCTGCAAGCTTATTCGACTATAAATGATAAAAAACAAATATGACGCTTTATATGCCACCAATGTTAAGCAAGAGGAGAGTAATTACAAAATACAAGTAAGTCTGTCGCATTACACGAAAATGGCAATGCACGGCACGCAAGGAAGGGACCCCGCCCCGGTAGTGGCCTCCTACTAGGCCCTAGGCCTAGGCTGGCTAGGATAATAAATAAATAAATAGGCCTAGGCTAGCTAGAGGGCTTAGAGAGTAGAGACCTAGGCCCTAGTCTAGTATTCTCTAGCCTACTAGCTATGACGTATAGTACAGTAGAGCTACTAGGCTAGGCATGTATATGTTATACAACATGTAGCCTTTTTGTTTGTAAAATAGTAAATAGCCTAGCTAGGCCTAGGCCTAGGCCTAGACTCTAGCTAGGAGGGTAGCTAGAGGCTATAGGCCTAGGCTACCCTTTTAAATTTAGGCTAGAGGCCTAGGCCTAGCATAGGTAGCTAAGTTAGGCCTAATTTGTAACTAGGCCTACTATATAATAGGATAGGGCCTAGGCTAGCTAGGCCTACTGGTACTAGCCACCTGTGTATATGTTATGCGCGATTTGAACAATTTGCGAAATTTAAAATTGCGCAAAGAATTCCTTGCGCAATTTGAAATTGCGCAAAGAATTCTTGCGCAATTTGAAATTGCGCATGGATTTTCTTGCGCAACTTGCAACAAACTTGCGCAATATCAAATTGCGCAAGAAAATCCTTGCGCAATTTCAAATTGCGCTGCACAATTTGTAAAATTTTCAAATGGCGCAGCAGAATTCTACCAGAATGCGTGCTAACGTCGACGATCGGTTAACAATAATAATTTATTCGAAACTAATAACTCAAAATGAAACATAATAAATGCGAAGATAACATACACAACATAAATGGCATACACAATTAAATAATATTATCACTCTCATTGTAACTTAAAATAAATCAAAATAAATGTAAAAATAACAAAAATTAATGTAGTCTAGTAAATACACAACATAGTCTACCGCCACCAACGGTTAGACTTGCTATCAAAACATAGTGTTACGACCACTTTTGGCCTAGGCCGAAATACCTAAATAAATAGCAACAACGAGGCTTGGAACAAACAATAGTCGACACTCAGAGTATTATGCAAAGAGCACGAGCTCCATTTATTTCCTTTCACGAAGCACAAAATACATAACAACACAATTATAGATACGTATGATACCGAGTGGTTGGTTTGCCTGGCCATCTGTACACATCACAACCTTCTTATTCTTATCGTCATGCCTTGCTTCCAGTATCAAGCACAGTTCTAACCGCAAGCGTCCTTAGCTGGCCCTGTCTCCTGAGTGACTCCCTTCTTTGTATCACACACCCAGCACAGCTTTCCAAAATACCGCGCACCACCATGCTCCATTCTGATTCGTCCACTTGACCACCGACGACTTGATTCATTTGCATGCGACATGTGACACCTGACTCTCGTCACACGTAACACTCTCCCCCTTAAAGTTAGTTTTTCGTCAGGAAAACTTTTGGTGCCTCCTCACCAACCACTGGTATTTACAAAAACATCTCTAATTTATTACACAATTTCAATTTCACATTACATCATATATTTTCATTTTATTCATCTATTTTTTTTTTTTAACACTTCCATTTTTATTACATTTCCTACTTTTCTTTACCTTAGGGCTACATATCACTATTTTAACTTGTATTATTTACTATTTTTTTTTTTACACAAGTATACATACATTATTCTTAATTTTACACATCTATATTCATTTGCATTACATTCTTAATATTTATATTCATTTGCATTACATTCATAATATTTATATTCATTTGCATTACATTCATAATATTTATATTCATTTGCATTACATTCATAATATTGTTCACACCCCACGAGACAGAGCATCGGCAATCACATTTTCCTTTCCTTTAACATGCTTAATCTCAACATTGTATTCTTGTAAAGTTAGTCCCCACCTCAGCAACCGCTGATTTTTATTTCGCATTTTATAAATAAAGGTAAGTGGGTTGTGGTCAGTGAACACAAGTATTGGGTCTACGGTAGTGCTTAGATATACATCAAAATGCGTTAACGACTCCAATAGTGCCAGACATTCTTTCTCAATAGTCGAATAATTCATTTGGTGTTTACTTAATTTTCTAGAAAAATAACATACGGGACATTCTATCCCATAAACGTTCTTCTGCATGAGAACGCTACCAATCTCCACATCACAGGCGTCTACATACAAACGGAATTGTTTCTTAAAATCCGGTGCTATAAGGATTGGTTCACACATTAGCATAGACTTAATTTTCCTAAAGGCACTTTCACATATATCCGACCACTTAAATTTTACATTCTTCTTAAGCAATTCTGTAAGAGGACCTGCTACGCTAGAAAAATTGGGACAAAACTTCCGATAGTACCCCACCATCCCTAAAAACCTCATCTACGATTTTTTGTTTGTGGGTGCTGGGTACCAATAAATACTCTCAACCTTAGCCCTGATGGGTCTAACCCTTCCCTGCCCCACAACATGACCAAGATACGTAACCGTAGCATGACAGAATTCACTCTTACTTAAGTTTACAGTTAGGTTTGCTTGTGACAAAGCTTTAAACATTTCATTTAACTGTTGCATGTGTTGCTCCCAAGTTTGACTGTATACAATCAGGTCATCAACATACGCCTCGCAGCCTTCTACGTTCGCTACAAGTCGATTTACCATTCGTTGAAATGTCGCGGGCGCATTCTTAAGGCCAAACGGCATCACCCTGTATTGATAAAGCCCGAACGGGGTACAGAACGCAGAAATTTCCTGGGCGCGCGGCGTTAGTGGCACTTGCCAGTAGCCTTTTAAAAGGTCAAATTTACTAACAAATTTTGCGTTCCCCACCTTATCTATTAAATCTTCAATTCTCGGAATTGGATACGAGTCTGTTTTTGAACAACGATTAACTGCTCGCATATCCGCCACGAGTCTATATGAACCATCAGACTTGGGAACAAGCATGCATGGCGAACTCCAGTCGCTTTTACTAAGCTCAATTATACTATTTTTAAACATATATTCAATTTCCTTATGGAGATACTCCATTTTAATTGGATTCACCCTGTAAGGATGTTGCTTAATAGGTTGTGTATCCCCAACAATGATATCATGGATTGCAGCATTTGTTACACTAGGGGTGTCAGAAAAGATACCGTTCCATTTATTCACAAGTGTACTCAATTGACTCTGTTGTTCTATTGATAAATGAGTTAACTTTTGTTGTAAATTGTTCATTACATCAGAATTGCTTAGTTTTAAATCATATTCCTTGCCCTTTTCTTTTAAATCATTGCGAGAGCCACCGTCATTGTTACAAGCTACAGCCGCACAATTTGGTTTTACATCGCGAGAAACATGTTCGGCATATTCTTTAAGCATATTAATGTGACATAATTGTCTACTCTTCCGTCTCCCTGGTGTATTTATGACATAATTTAGATCATTTATTTTTGAGTCGATTTTGTATGGACCGTGAAATCGCGCTTGCATTGGGCTCCCCTGAATGGGAAACAATGCCAGAACCTTGTCCCCAGGTTTAAAAACCCTGCTTTTTGCATTTTTATCATACCAAGTTTTCATCTTAGTTTGTGCTTTTACTAAATTTGCTTTAGCAATGACGGTCGCCCTGTTAAGTTTATGCCTAAAGTCGCATACATAATCCAATAAATTTACATTATTTAGTTCTCCCTGGAGCCACTTGTCTTTCAGCAATTTTAATGGTCCCCGCACGGAGTGACCGAAGACCAACTGAAATGGGCTGAAACCTAATGTTTCTTGTACAGATTCTCTGGCTGCAAAAAGAACTAAATGTACCCCTTCGTCCCATTCCCTTTGAAACTCTACACAATATGCCCTTAACATGTTTTTTAACGTTTGGTGAAATCTTTCTATAGCACCTTGAGACTCTGGGTGATACGCACTAGATGTTGATTGCTCTATGCCCAATTGTAACATAATTTGTTGGAATAACCCTGATTTAAAATTAGTGCCCTGGTCAGATTGAATTGATGTAGGCAAACCAACTAATGTGAAGAATTTAATTAAAGCTTTGACTACCGTTGCTGCCTTAATATTTCTAAGTGGGACTGCTTCGGGAAAACGCGTAGAGCAGCACATAATAGTAAGGAGATATTGATTTCCGGACTTTGTTTTTGGCAATGGACCAACGCAATCTATCATAACTTTGCTGAATGGTTCCCCAAAAGCGGGTATTGGCTTAAGCGGTGCTACCGGAATTTTCTTATTTGGCTTTCCCACAACCTGGCATATGTGGCACAAACGGCAATAGCGTGATACTTCCTTTTTAAGAGATGGCCACCAGAAATGTTGAATAATTTTATCATGTGTTTTTCTAACACCCAAGTGCCCTGACATAGAGTTGTCATGGGCTATGCCTATTACATCGTCGTGATAGACTTTCGGGACTACAATTTGATGTACCACAGCCCACACATCATGTACCTGTGCATGACGTGGCCTCCATTTTCTCATAACAACGTTATTTTCTTTATAGAAGCAGACCGGTAGTTTTGCCGCTTCCTCCTTAGGTAACACCCTAGACCCCAATTTCTGTATAAATGAATCATCTTCTTGTTCCTTGATCAACATTTCTGTACTTAAAGGCTCTCTTTTTCTATTTTTGGGTTCACCTGACCCTACATTTAAGGAAGTGTCGCACTTTGTCTTTTTGATATCTTCACCTGGGTTATAAAATTCTAGATTTGACATGAATGTCCCCTCTAAATCTAATCCATCGTTATCGGACATTCTATCTTCAATTTTCTGTGTCATTGCACGTGTTACAGCGCAGGCGGGGTATTCCCAATCATTGTCGGGCGTACCAGTTTCACATAGCACATTAGACTCTTGTAGTGTGCGAGTTAAATTATCGTTAATCATTAATTCAGGTAACACCCTACCGCCAGCCAAATCATTACCCAAAAGCATATCAATACCCTTTACTGGAAGCTCCGGTACAACACCTATTATCGCTTCCCCTTTAACTAATTCAGAATCAATTATTACTTTGTGTAACGGGACATTAATAACATTCATCCCCACACCTCGAATTAACGCGGTCATACTCGTAGAACTACTTTTACCGAAAGAAAGAGCTCCTTCCAACATCATAGATTGGGCACAGCATGTATCTCGCATGACCCTAATGCGTTTAAAGCAATCATCACCTTTTAGCGATACCCGTGCCTCTGACATAAATGGTGCAAAATTTTCATTAGTTTTATTACATTCAATTTGCTTATTTACTTTTGAAATGTTGTTGGTGTCCCCTTTTAATGTAGCACATCCTACTGGAAGAGAAGATTTGTTACTTGAGTTACGTTTGAGAAAATAACATTGAGACATAACATGTCCTGGTTTTTTGCAATGGTAACATGTTAATACCTTAGGCTTATCCCAACGCTTACTCTTAAACGGACTCTGTCTCTTAGTATCAGATACCCGTTTGTAATCACGTGGTTTATCCTCATGGTTAGGATTATTTATGTTTATCGCACTTAATTTATGAGTCAATGCATAGTCATCGGCATATACTGCTGCGTCTTTCAATGTATCAATTTTACGTTCATCAAGGTGAATTTTAATATCAACATGAATGCACCTTTTAAATTCTTCTATTAACATCATTTGCTTTAAATTATCATAATTCAATTCTACATCTTTAGAACTAACCCATCTATCAAACATTTGCTCTTTAACTCTGGCAAACTCCACATGCGTTTGTTCACACTGTATCCTCGCATTTCTAAATCTTTGTCGATAAGCTTCTGGCACAAGTTCGTAAGCACTGAGCACTGCTTTCTTCACTATTTCATAATCACTACATTCATGAAGGGGTAGAGCCGAATAAATTTCACGTGCTTTCCCTATGAAAACACTCTGTAACAGAAGGGTCCACTTTTCTGTCGGCCACTTCATACTGTACGCAATTTTTTCAAAGTGTTGAAAATATTCATCAACTTCGGTTTCCTGAAATTTTGGAACAAGCCTAATGTGTTTAGACGCATCGAAAGCATTAGGCGCACTAGCAACATTTACTTTTCCTTCTCTCTCTCTCTCAATAATGTCTCTTTCAATTTGGTACTGCAATTTCGCAAGCTCTAACTCTACATCTGCTTTTTGCTTTGCCCTCTCCATTTCCATTTCCATCATCATTCTCTCTTTATCAATTTC
Source organism: Antedon mediterranea (assembly GCF_964355755.1). NCBI lineage: Eukaryota > Metazoa > Echinodermata > Crinoidea > Comatulida > Antedonidae > Antedon > Antedon mediterranea. The sequence continues at coordinate 24,585,898 of NC_092679.1, read as the reverse complement.
CATCTTAGCCATTTGTAACTCTAATTCTTTTAATTTTACAGCTTCACTCTCTACTTCCTCAACCACAATCACTTCCTTTAAACATGATTCTTCTAAGTATTCTTCTCTTACAAGGGTTTCAATTAATTTATTTTTAACAACTTGTTTTCTCGTAGACTGTTTTAAATGCAGATCAAAATACCTTCCCAACGCCAACAAATCTGGCTTTTTTAACGTATTAAATTTTTCCCAGGAAACACACTCTGCAAGGTATTTTTCAGCCTCAAACTCCATTATAAACAAATGGTTAAAAAAAATTACAATAGTGTAGCAGTGATTGTTTGTTCCAAACCCCGAGTGAGTCTGATAACTCCGGTTTTCCCGGACGAGCCCCCAATTTCTGTTACGACCACTTTTGGCCTAGGCCGAAATACCTAAATAAATAGCAACAACGAGGCTTGGAACAAACAATAGTCGACACTCAGAGTATTATGCAAAGAGCACGAGCTCCATTTATTTCCTTTCACGAAGCACAAAATACATAACAACACAATTATAGATACGTATGATACCGAGTGGTTGGTTTGCCTGGCCATCTGTACACATCACAACCTTCTTATTCTTATCGTCATGCCTTGCTTCCAGTATCAAGCACAGTTCTAACCGCAAGCGTCCTTAGCTGGCCCTGTCTCCTGAGTGACTCCCTTCTTTGTATCACACACCCAGCACAGCTTTCCAAAATACCGCGCACCACCATGCTCCATTCTGATTCGTCCACTTGACCACCGACGACTTGATTCATTTGCATGCGACATGTGACACCTGACTCTCGTCACACGTAACAATAGCCAGTAGTAGGAGGCTAGAGTAGTATTAGCCGCCCGCCGTGCACATGCCCGCCGGGAACTCCACCTTTGTGGTCCTTTGTCGGGTCTTCGACGGTAGGCTAACAATAACAATATTTTCACTACTATAAAAAATAAGGAAATGCGATATTATCTTTAATTTTGAATCATTCTTAGAAATTACTATAAAAATATGGGTGTGCATGATTTCACAATCTGTCAAAAAAAACCTTGCGCAATTTGCAGACTACTTGCGCAATTTAATACGTTGCTTGCGCAATTTGAAACAGATTTTTCAATTCAAATTGCGCAAGGAATTCTTTGCGCAATTTTAAATTGCGCAAATCGTTCAAATCGCGCATAACATATACAATGTACAAAGTGTAGGCCATACATAGGCTGCTAGCTTGTATTAATTCTTATTTTATTGTACTGTTTTTCAATAGATAAAGAGGCTGCCAGATACACTAACAATAGTAAATAAAATTGGGATTCCATCGTATTATGATATTGTATCACTTATGCCTACCAATTTACTAGGCATAGCTTATATTGTATTTTTAGTTAAATATGTAGGTAAATTGTGTACTATTGTTAAAAAAAAGTATATTATTCCTTTACAGTTTGTATAACTTTTTTCTGAACTATACCTCTTATCTTTTAGTCCAGACACCAGTAGAATATTTGGTAACAAAAAAGCAGACACACAGTTTCAAAGTCACTATTCAGCAACCCATACAGGGGAAAGGAAGCCTCCATTAGAAAAACGACCACCATCCACAAATAGACACCATAAACCACATCCAGAGAAGGTAGGATTCCTAGAACAAGACTGCAGACTGTTACACCAACCAATTTGTCATGTTGCCACTAAGATAGAGGTGAAAGAAGCTGAAGAAAACCATTGGTGGCCATCAAGAACATCAGATGAACCTCTAAAGAAACATGAATATAGCTACAGTACAACAAATAGATCAGACTATGGTGACAAACAAAGTCACAGATATCAACAGCAGATATCGAGACATGGAAGTAATCCAAATTCAAGACCTGCTAATGGAATAGGTATTGTATACAAGTACAGTACCAATGAAGATGGAGAGTAAAGTTGTATGTTGGTGAGTGACATTGTAGCTTAGTGAGGAGTGAAGTATCTTGCAGAGAGGAGTTGTAGGCTGAAGAGTGCCAGTAGTTGCAGCTTGAGAGTGGAGTTCTAGCTTGGGAGTGGAGTTGTAGCTTGGGGAGTGGAGTTGTAGCCCGGGGAGTGCCAGGATTTGTAGATTGCACATTGGAGTTGTAGCTTGTGGTTAAGAAGACTGTACTTAAAATACTTTTATATTGATGCTCAGCACACATTCTTTATTTTCAGTTCCAGTAACACACTTGCCTCCAGAAAATGGGCCACGTTTATTAGTTGAGAAGATCTCTTATAACCACCAATACAATGCAAGAGCTAAGCCAACTGAACCAATTAGAGGAAAGGTATGTAGGAAGTATTGGTGGCGCCATTTGTAATTACTGTATTAAAATGTCTCTCTTGTTGCTGTAAAGCGAGGTGCTTTGTGTACAGTACAAGTTTAATATACTGTGTAATTATTATTATAATATCATTGTATTGAACAGTATATACCTTGAAGTTAATAAAAACAGGGAAGCGTAATGATTACTATTGGATTGCTTTTTATGATTGTAAAGCTTTAATTGGTTTCTCAATATAATGATTATTGTGTTTTTTTGTAGCTACATGGAAGCCTGGTGTGGGATACCCTTTATCCTGTTAACTGTGATGATGGTGCTAGTGATGGATCTTCCATGCCACCTGCAGTGTCTCCATGATTGTGCTATCGTTCTGTTTTAGGTGCATATATGTATAATTGCAAATTTTATACTTATATTTTATATATTTTTAAAATCCTATTTATTGAAACTTCATTAAATTCTGTACGATAATTATGCCTGTGTAAATGACTAATTTACCCTGTATTATGAGCCTATCATTTATGGGGCGGCTTAGGCAGCAGAAAAAGTCTGTTAAAATTTAAATGTATTTGCAAAAATTGATACGCAAGTACATTTTAATTTCAATGTAGACATTGGCAAATGGTATTTTTTCTTTCTGATTTGACATTTCTGAGATTTTTAGGGCCAGCCTAATATGACATAACCACTATTCTTGGTTTGTTGATGTTTTTTCGCAGTTATGTTTCTTGTTATGCCTATTTTTATAGTTGTATATTTTTGTAAGAGTTACTTACAATTTGGCCTCTGGCCATGATCTGTAAATTATTTTTATGTGGATTATAATAAAGTGAATATTATTTAATAACACCTAAATAGATTCCTGTCATTTGATTGGACGATTATGGGTCACATGAAAACAAGTGCTCTATTTTATGTGCAGTATATTCCTATAAAATGGTCAAAAATTGGCTGTACTATGTACAGGAATTTTTTCGAAAACTGGCCAAAATATCAAGTTTTTAAAAATCAATTATTATTCGATAATATTGCTTTATATGATCATATATTGCTTTATCATTATCTTATAGTGCCATAGAAACCAGTCGAAAAATAAAATGGTCGAAAATTGACTATTTTTCTAAAAAAATTCCTGTACTATACTAGTACAGGGATATTTTTGAAAATTGGCCAAAATATCAAGTTTTTAAAATTAAATTATTATATGATCATATATTGCTTTATCATCATCTTTATAGTGCCATAGAATCCAGTTCTGTTGAAAAATAAAAGGGTCGAAAATTGGCTATTTTTCTAAAAAAATCCCTGTACTATTATAGTAGGATTTTTTCAAAAAATGGCCAAAATATCAAGTTTTCAAAATTCAATTATTATTCGGTAATGTTGATGTATATGATCATATATTGCCCAAGTATTATCATCTTATAATGTTATAGAAACAAATTATGCCGAAAACTAAAAGGGTCGAAAATTGTTTCATGAGAGGATTATTTGTACCGGCATCACACTGATAAACATTCATTATTTGTATACTAGATGTTATAGCTCTATTTTACACATATAATATATTTAAACTCATTACACATACTATTAAGCTCAAATATCACCTTAATCCTATACATTATTTTCATTTACATAAACTAATACAAGAATTTATTAAATTAAACAATTGTTATTGTAATTCATTTCAGATATTCACATTAAGGCTTCTTGTATAATAATCTTGGCAGCACTTATTTTGACATTTAAATGTACAGTAATACCTTGTTTGGTTGATAATAGTTTGTGGTTATTTTTTAAAATTTTAGTAAAGCCATTTTACAGTAGGACCTATTATTTTATGTACAGTTCAGGACCTTAAAATTTACCCCCAGCATGTAGAACAGCCATGGTTGCAGTAATGTTTTGTTTTACAGCTACAATAGGCCTAAAAGCGAATACACTTAACACATAAAACAGCATACTGTACTTTCATGTATTGAATTGCCAACAAAATATACATTGTAGGTCCTACTGTATATGAAAATACTAGGATAGAACTTTAAATCAACCTAAGTTTCAAATCGAGTTAAAACATGAGTTAAAAGTTTTCACAAGAAAATGTATACAGATAAAAATCATAACAAATATTATTCTAGTATGTTCATGTTCATTATTTCATTGTCTAGTTATTATTTTAGTATATGTACCATAGTAAAACCAATATACACCATATTCATTTTATTGTCTATAAATTGATTTCCTGACCATTAACAAGTCTTCCTTTGATCCTCCAAACATCCTACAGATAAAGCAAATAAGCACAAATGTACAATATGTTTGTGTAAAAGCAAGTTAGCACAGATGTACAGTATGTGTATAACAGAGGGAAATGATAACATCACGAACAAATAAGGTATAGATTGTAAACAAAAACCAAACAATTGTAGATATCTGCCATTTCTCTCTATTGCTGTTCTTTTGTGTACACTTTTGAACAAGTATTAGTAATAATGTATTCATGTCTTGTACTTCATATATATATATATTTCTATGTTTTGTAATTATTATTTCATGTTTATTGCCGAAATGAATTAAAATACTGTGCTAGTTTTTATTTTTAACAGTTAAAAGTGTACTTACATCAAACTTTAATTCAACTTCATCTCCTAATTTTCGTTTGGCTATTTCATATACTTCTTCAGCAATTGTCTGCTGTGTTGTTCCACCAACATCGATGTACTCACACTCAGACGCTGCATAGTGACATGAAATAGCCTTCAAAATTAACAAGGTTTGTTAGTACAACTTATAAATCTATCTGGATTGGAGTCAAAAGATACAGTTTAAATGAAGACACGAGACATTTACAATAAAGCTACTGTATAGTTTGTGATAGCACTATTTCTTTCTCTTAATGCACTTGTTTTTATTTTCTTTTTTTTTATATATATTTAGACAAATTGCCAAGGATAATTATAAGTGAATTCATTGAGGGTCCCTAATGATCAGCTTATGCTCGATGGCTCACCCTCATAAAATATTTTTGAAATAAATATATAAAATAAATAAATAAATTCACTATCCTTCTTAAAGGTGGCAATCCCGTTCACAAGGCAGACATATACTGTACACAAGATGCTCTACATAAACAAAGTCCTATTACAAGTCTTTGGGAGTGGAGTTGAATTTTTAATTAGACAGGATTTGAACCGAGAACCCTTGAATTGGTAGCCAAGCATCATAACCACCAAGCCACAACTCCATCCACTCCATTGAGAACATAAACCTCATCATAGTATTAATAACCCAATATACATCCTGCGTGCTATAGCAACCATTAGACATAGCAAACCAATAACGTTTATTTATTCCAGCTAAATGCATGAGTAAACACAGTTAAGTCCAGTTGATTTGATATGATTTAACTTTGTTTACTTTAAGCAATAATTGTTTTTCAATTAGTCATGAACGCCTGAATTAAAGTATCAGATTTTCACATTTCATATTTCCATATTTAAGAAATTAGGTCAAATTTCAAATGAAGCAAAATAGTGCGCAACAAATCACAGCTCTGGAAAGTGTTGTCACACCTTTCTATTGTAATTCAAGGATAACACACATTTTTTTCTTCGTGAAAACATTGAATCAATGTGAATAAATTTTCCTAGTGGAAAACAGGCTTCACATGTAAAGGGTGATTTGAACCCAATTGCATATACTATAATGTTTGTGAATGTACACACATCTGCACATACAATTTATATGCATTCTCCTCATTCCAACATTTCAAGTTTCATAACAGTTATTTACATACTATGACATTAATGTACAAAGCAAAACAAAAAAGATATGAGGTCAAAGGTTGAAGGCCTTTGAAGATGAAAAAAACATCTTATGTAATGTAAGTTTTAAATTTCAAATATGTATTAAAAGAAAATATTATTGAATAAAGTCTCTGAAAAAAAACATCTTGTGATGGGCAAGCTGAGAAAAAAGAATAAAAAAAATAAATAACATAAATATTGTATGACATGTGCATGTGTTGAAGGACAGTTTTGTGAAATTGGTCAAGACTCAAAATAAAATGTTTACCTTTCTAAACCCTTGGGTTCTATTAGTGCCAGATCCATGCAATAGTAGTGGATGGAAGAACACAACATCTCCTTTCTCCATCTCTAGATGAACACGCTCCTGGTCAGGGGTGTAGTCCATTACACCATGGTACATCTTGTTTACACCACCCTAATAAAAGTTACAAATATAATTTCTGACCATTTAAATCTAGCACAGTATAAGAAATGTATTATTTATCGACCTGTCACACACTCACCATTTTTACAATGACCTGGCTGTAGAAACATTGAATATCCTTATTAGAATGGAATGCAATTAATGCCATGTGAAACAAAATTGGCAAGGAACAACCAATATTATTTCATTTGCGACGCTGAGGTACAGTTTCATTTAAGTGTATCTAGAATGTTATGATAAAGTGAACTAAAAAAAAAATCAATTTCTATCTGTAAAGCTTTACCTCCCATTGTGGATAGCCATGTTGTTTTAGCTTGCCCTTGTGAGAGCCTGGTACCACTACCAGACATCCATTAGAGCGATCAACTTTCTCCATTGCACACCATGCACAAACAATACGTTCAGCTGGCCTGAATGGAAAGTAGTGTAGGTCTTGATGCATTGGATGACGGGATGACTTGGTGCCTAGAAAAGTTAATAACAGTAGAGTAATTACAAACAATAATGCTTAGCCAGCTGTCAATGACGCACAACAAATCAACATTAAGGGTAATGTCAGTGTTACTTTTTTCAAACAAATTTTTAGTAAAATCAGTGACTTGTTTAAGATGTATTGTCCTCCAAAAACATGAAAAATGAAGATTAATTGAATAGGTTTATTTTCGTAGAAAAAAAAAAAGGGGAAAAAATATTTTCACTTATAAAATGACAAAATAAATGGTTAAATTCAACCAAAAACCCATTGGCTGGCAGTCAGTTTTACTAATTTTTGCTTTAAATTGCAGTTTTTTTAGGTAAAACATTTTTTTTTATTCAATTTTTGGTCAAAGTCAATAACTGTTATGTGACATTAAATTGGCAACAAAATATGTTAAAGAATTATTTTTTCAGGAGGAAAATACATCTTTAATCTTTCTTTATTTTGCCTCTTTTGGACAGGTGTTATTCTTTGGACTGTTCAATTGTTATCATCTTACTTAATTTTGTTCTTGTTCATTTATTTTATATCCCCAATTCTAAATGTACTCGAAAAGAAGCTCCCTCGATTTTTTTCCGAAAAGAAGCCCCCTCTTTGCAGGTCTGCAAAACTAGTCTCTAGAAGCCCCTCTTGAACTCAAGCCCACTTTCAAGATAGTATAGACTATTTTAATATCAAAGGAACAAGGTAATTTATGCTAGCTATGATGCAAAATGAATGATCAAGTTTATATCATACATTCAATTGAGTTTAAAATGGAATAATGTTGATAACATTTATATGTAAAAGTGGCAGGTAATGTCTTAAAAATGTGTATTCTTGTATGTAGTAGCAATTCACAAAACCCAATAAAACATACAGTACTAATACTAATAGCATTTCACAATAGGCCTACAGTTAATACTGAATTGCCAATGTGTCAATTAGACCATTAAACCAGAACACTTAATTAGAGAGTGGCATTACCATAATATTCAACACATATATTTTGCTGAAAGTGAGTTAATGTTTTACAAGGCTTGTGCAACCAGCATGTCCTATTTTAAGTAGGTCAGAAAATAAAGAGTAAACACTTGTAATTTGTATGGAAGGTCATGTTTTTAATGTGAAATAATTTATTTTCTTTTCTTAGAAGTGTTTATATTTATTTTTTTATTCTTGTTTGTTCCTGCTTTTTTTTAACTATCTGTGTTTTAAGGTGTAAACTAAACTGGGGTTGGGTCAACCGGCTCAGCTACAGTGATGGGTTGACCCTAGTATCACCAATTCAGTTTTTGTTTCTGTTAAGTAAAATCAAAAGGATCAAACAGAATTTGATTTTGATTAATTTATTTTTTATTGAATCCCAATTTCCAATTTATTATACAATTTAAAGAAAATTACAATAAACAAATGGTGATTTTATTTGCAGAAAGAATAGTGACTGTATGCACACCGGGATGCACACCAGATAACTGACTGCAGGAAAATGTATGTTCAGCAGTTGGTGCCTATTAATAGGTCCGCTGTGAGAAGTAATTTAAATGCAAATGATTTTGAATGTGTGATATTTTGACCTACTACAGTATTAGTATTACTACTACAGTTTGGTTCTAAGATACAAGGAGATGACTTCTTTATGTGGCAGCGGCAGCGGTATTACTTCATCAAATACCACAATTCAGTTTTACTGTGTGAACAGACCTTCCAACTTGGACAAACAAAATGTTCAGTTTTATGAAAGCGAGCGCTATAGTATTACAGATTTATTTTTTTGTGGAATGTTCCATTCATCGCAACTTTATTCACAATGTCAGATCAATTTAAAATATACATAAATAATTATATTTTTGAATATTAATTACAAAGTAATGCAAATTTAGTTGAAGTTTTCCCAAGATACTGGAGAAATCTATACACGGTACTGAGAATCGGGTGCAACCACACCATTGATTGAATTCTGAATGTTGCTCACTGAGTTTACCTGAATCTGGTGGCTTGTTTATCAGCATTGTGTGCATTGCCATGATGTTTGGTCCTGTAAAACACTCCACATACTTAACAATCTAGTAGCAAAACAAATATAATACAATCAGCTCATCAATGCAAAAAAAGTCTATGATTGTCATTAAAAACATTTTATTTTATTTTTTTAAAATTTTATTTTGCAATCAACAGCGGGGAACCTGCCATTTACAGAAAGGAACACATAAAAAACAAGATAAAACACAAGACATTTTTTTTTAAAGTGCAACTGATGTATACTGTAAAGTGCTATTTGAGAAGATAAGTTCTACTGCCAGAAACATTGCCCACAAACCTATCAATAAAGGCCGTAGATTAACAGTAGCCCTGTCTTAGAAACCACAAATCCGTGACCATCAATCCACAACCTGTTTTACGCTTATGAGCACATTTTGCACACAGGATCCAACAACTCATAACAGCGGAACTTGTCAGCTGCAAAACTATGGTTTTTTATACCCTAGCTTGCCTAACAGCTATTAATTCCATTAAATCTCAGCCTAATTATGAACCATCACGCAGCAATTTAATGAAAAAAACAGTTTTAATTGTCATTTTTCGATTAGAGCTAAATTCCGGAAATTTGATCACCGTTATGAAATTATAGACTTGTCAACTCTCACAGGTGGGTATCTTCATATTACGTTTTAAGCATGCAATATATTTTTTCATGCCTCATTATTTATTCATTAATAATAATGTCCATTACATTTTCAGTATCACAATGGATAAAGAATACAGACTCTTTATTGGTCCACATGCAAAATTCATTTTGCTTTCATGCTTAAATAAAATATAGACAAAAACTAATAATATAGAGTATATATATTCATTTTATTAAATACATTTTTCTAAACCGCAATGGAGAGAGAATCTTTATTGGCCCACATGTAAAATTCATTTTGTTTTCATGTTTAAATAAAATATACAGACAAAAACTAATAAACATACAGTTTATAAGAGTAATTTTAATAAATAAATTTGTGTAAACTGCAGTGGAGAGTGAATCTTTATTAGTCCACATGGAAAATTCATTTTGTTGCCAAGCTTAAAATATACAGACAACAATTTATAAGAATATTCAGGACAGAAGCTCAAAAAGGAAAATAAATAATATCATAATACAGACAACATTGTAATTGTTAGTTATTGAAATAACTGGTCTTTATATGTTTATAAAAATTGATGTAATTATATACTGTATTGTTTAGTATGTATGAAATTGAATTTGTTTCATTTTTTACATTAAAACATTTTTACAAAAATGGTTAGCAATTGTGAAGTATTAAAAGGAGGGAAAGCAAGAATTACACGATATTTATTTGGTTTTAATAAATTGTGTAAATTTAATTTTTACTGGTAGTGTTTGGGAGATTAATCCATGACTTTGTTCCATTAATCCATGATTTTGTTCCATGGCATAACAATGTTCTTTTTTCTCGTACCAGTTTCCCATTTCATTCCATTAATTTGTTATTTGGCTTATATCTTGTACACTGAGAATCATGGCTATTAATGTTAAAAATAAATTTGGCATTCACTCAAGGAATATGGAGCCATTTCACTCAAGCACTTGCGCGTTAAAATATGTTTCTTTTGTCTATGGTTGGTGAAATAAATGAAATAAAATTTTCATTCAATATTTATTGTACGTTTTTCTATACTAACTGCTGTATCATAAATTCATTGATGAGAGTTTTATTATGATAGATAAAAGAACCAAATATAGTCAATTATGAAATCTTAAGTTCAATTTATAAATTGTGAAGGTCAAATGTTGTATTTGTTGCATATGAATATGGTGGCTTAGAAAATAAATAAATAAAACAAGATGCATTGTACCCAGACATTCCAACACTTCTGATTGCCTGAATATTAACAAAATATCCCGAATGGAAAAATATTCTTCAAACCCTGAGTGAATTCTATCTATTTCTGTATTTAATACATGATTAAATCTGATTAGTTGGGTATTTTGTGAGTTTTAAACAAGGCAAAATCATACGGTAATAGACTTTCCTTTAAGTTAAACATTTTCGGGAGGTTGGGGTTGGAACATCTGTTGTACCGTTCATGAAAATAGTTTGTTTTGTACAGTATAACATTTTTGTGTATTACTGTATTAGATAAGTTTTTATCAATACAATCTATATATATTTTCAACTAACTGACCGTTATAATATGACAAATGGAACAAAATATTTTAAAATATATTTTTTGAATAATAAATAATGAATTAATACTGTTCTTACCTAAAAAGAAATAATTATTAAAAAGCATTTATTATCTAGTCTAGACTTTATTCAGAAAAGTTATAAAAGTAATGAGTATTTGATTAGGCTATTAATTATTTTTCTACTCTAGAAATTGTACTGCTATCGGGTGTAACAATAAATTGCTCTATGCTTTATTTGTCCACTATTATCATAAAATAACAGTAGAAATTCTTCTTTAAAAAAAACATGAAATATAAAATCAGATTTGAATAGATTATTTTGTGGTTTTACTAAAGTTAATCACTTTCCTAGACAAAAAATGGAGAAAATTAATGTTTTCACTTATAAAATGACAACATAAATGTTAACCATTGGCTGGCAGCCAATTTGACTATTTTTGCATTAAATTACAGTTTTTTAGGTATATATATTTTTTCTATCCAATTTCTAGTAAAAGTGGATAACAATAATTAAAATGACATATTCAATATGAGACAATACATCTTTAAAAATATTGGCAAATATTACTATGATGAAAAAACCGATATAAAAAAAAATGATTATATCTCTAAAAGATACTCGATTACAGCACAACTAGGTCAAATTGAGAGCACATGTCTAAAATCTTGATATGAGCACTCAACATGAACGACATTGTAAACAATGACCAACGTTCTCAACTTTAATTTCAAGTATTCAATAGTGAGATGTTTACTCCACTCAACTTGAGAAAATTAAATATTGGGAGGTGTTACAGAACAATGTGTCAACTATAATAGAACATTTAAAGTATTGGTAGTTATAATACATGCCAAAGGTAGAAAGATACCAACTCATTACATAACTTATTAAACAATCTTTAGAGATCAATATTATATCGGGATATTTGTTTGGCAATCAAAAATATCGGAAGGAATCTGCATTTTATAGGGAGAACGGGAGAAGACTAAAAATATTGGGAGTCATTATCGGGAGAGTTAGGAGGTCTGTTAACTGTAAACTTGACACAATCGGTGTGTAAATTCGAATAAAGTCATATGTAAACTTGACACAATGTGTAGACTTAACAGGAGCGGTGTGCAAACTCAACATGTCATCTCAAATTGACATATTAATGTCCGTCATAGCTTGCTATATCTGACACTAATTGCAACAAAAACTATAAATATTCTTTTGTCTTCATTTGTAATCTGTCATGTATGTTTGTTTGAAATGACCTTTTCACTATTTACAATGGAACAAAGGTTAAAGAAAAACTGGTGATTATCATGATGTTGTTGGCGTTTGAGAGGAATAGATAATTACATGTGATATATGCTTGCAAGTGTAATACCTTGAGGGAGAGGATAGTACACTAACTACCACATGATTACACCTGATTACAGTGACAGGCTACATTACATACATTGTTTTGTTAAAGATGTAACCAGAGATAATGTTTTTAATATTCAATAAAGACAATGTTTTCATCACCTCTGGAAGTGTACAGAAATCAAACAAAACTGGGTCAAACTGGAAGTCTTGTATTTTGGTGATAGCACGTTCTCCTTCAACGAACTCTGACCTCGCTATGGAGACATCTTTCATGACAGTCAAACCGGGCACTTTAACTTTGCCGCTACAAATATCTTTAAACTCTGAACTGTCAAAGGAAAAATACGATTTTATCTAATTGACTGGTATAAAATACTCAAAACAACCAAAGGTTGAAATGAAAGTTTATAATAATTCAGAACGCCTAAACCGTACATAAAACTAAACAAAGAAGAAATATGACAATAAAAATATGATTTAATTTCTTTTATTTCATCATAAAAGTAGATTATACAAATATTTACTGTAACAAGACAGTACAAAAGAAAAGAATTAAACAATCCACATGATTGGTGGCTCACCAAAATGGAAAATGATAAGATAAAAAAATTAACATAAAATATTATCATTATATTCAATGAATTAAAATAAAAATCTTCAAATATATACATAAATTTATTAAAGATATAATATCTCTCTGAAAAAAATTGTTGTGTTAAAATTGTAATTATTCACTTTGACCAAAAATTGGACTCACCAAACAAATTATTTACCTGAAAAAATAAGTAGGTAAATTGTCTTGTCAGACAATGAGTTTTTGTTAAATGTAACTGTTTTACAACATTATGCACTATATAAATCCAGGATATTATTATTATTATTTTGTCTTTAAAGAAGAAAAATAATTAGGTAGAGTGGTTTAGGAAAAAGAAGTATATAGATAGATAGATTGAACTTTAATATCATATAATAAGAGCAATAAGAGTTCCGAATTATCTCATTTTTATAATTGACTACTCTGGGAAATTAGTTCTAATTTTTCATACATAATAATATAATAACATGAAAAACTTATTTAGTCAGATAATGATATGCTTCACATATTAAAAAGATTCAAAGTTATCAATTAACGATGAAAGGAATTTTCAATTAACGGTGAACGCAGCTTTCAATTAAACATATTAAAATATTTAAAGCTTACCAAAATTCATCAATTTTGTCATCCTTTACCAAGCCTTTGATCACAACAAATCCATCTTTCTGATAAGCATTACACTGCTGCGGTGTCAGTAGCAAGTTGTTATTTAACACATACTCAATGTTATTCCAATGTTGTCCCACAGAGGCAGCCACTGGAGATACAGACTTAAGTACCGTTAAGTTAAAGAAAAAGACAAATGTATCACTGGGCTTGTTTCTGCTGCATATTATCACCAATATAACATTTTTAATAGAAATGTTTGATATTTATTAAATTTCAATTCAAGTTAAGCAGTACAATAATAAATAAAGATAAGTAACTTCTTAAAAGCTAACGAAACATTAGGGCAACCACAAAACAAATTTTACAAGTAGTGGTGCCAAAAAAAAGAAATCTTTAAAAGGAATTTAAATTAAATCTTTTTATATAAATAGAAATGTTTGATATATTTCTGCTGCCTCACAAAAATGACAGTATAAACATACCCTATATGGTATTTTCTTTGCAGCAGAAACAGGTCCATTGTCCATTTAAACATCCTATTTTTCACATGTTAATGAATACCACTGATCTAATAATACCAGAGGGAGCAATCTTAATTTTCAAGAAAAAAAAAGCAGCTGCTCATAAGACGTTTATATTCTGCAATTAAGAATGCCTAATTACCCATAGTAATAACACATTCTAAATCTATAGAGGAACATTTTACAAATAGAGCCCTTGAAAGTGAATCAACTATATTAATTTTTAGTTTGTATTCAGCATACATACAGTTTATATATTTTAAACTATAATACTGTTGTGTTATGTTAATTGTTATTCTATATCTTTTTTAGGACCTAATTGTATTTAAGTTCATTTTTTTTTTATATTTTTTACTTTCTAATGTTCTTTGCTGTAATTTTGTTGAAATTTTATAATATATTCCAGTTTCATTTTTCAATGAGATGCACAAAAATCAAATCATTGGCTGGGGACATGGTTGTTAAATCTAATGTTGATTAAATACATAATTTTGTATCTTAACTGCCGTCTACTAAATATTTCATAATATAATATATAATAATATTAGCATAACAATGATTTACAAGCATATTTACATTGTTGAACTAACTACATTTATACATTCATGTCTGGTGAATTTAAAAACAATGTTATAACAATCGAAAAAACAGAGTGAACACAAAATAATACACAATATTAGTCTAATGTTTACTCTGCTTTTAAAGACACTTTCCCTACGTTTTTTTTTATCTAATTAAGGTCAAAAACTGCATGTTATGTAAAATCAAATACCATGGGCCTAATTGCGATAATTTAAATGCTTCAAAATAAGTTGATTATAATAATTTATGTGGCATGCTGTTATAAATACTTCTGTACCAGCATGCATCGTTTCGAGGATTGATATTTTCATTGTGCTTCTGTGATGCAACCATCGTGAAAGGAAAACAATTGAAGACTATTCAGTGAAAATATATTAATTAACATTAACTAATTTTGTCAAAAAAAAAGAAAGACAATTAATTTAGCAACGAGACAATGCCATCTTGATTTTTTATGTTTTTTGGGGTACAATATATATATTTTTTTTTTCAGTGTGCTGATCTGGTAGGCGCTGCACTGCTGGCTGCCGTGGGTCCGTGGAGGGTATAATCCGAATTTCTTCAGTTTACGGTTAAGCTTGAAGACCAGAATAAAAATAAATGTGAAAATTGAAATATGGCCATATCAAATTCCTGTGAGTTAAATTATTCTGAAAGTCACTCAAGATTGGTTTTTTACCATATATTTAATTTTCTTTCAAATAAACATTTCTGCTCTTTTAGATCGAAGAGCAGAGCATTTCTGAGCAATAGCTTGTTTTTATTGCCTGACGACGTGGCGTAGTGAGTGTTAACAACGCCACTGTTCACATGCAAAAGCTTATAATTCGTCAACCTTACTTTATGCTGTTCAACATAACCTTACAAGTGTATGAGAATGACAATGGTGATGTTTTTAATACTTGTGAATTGCTTTTTTTTTACATTTCAGCATTTAACATTTAAGTGCACCCAATAATAGGCTAGAAGCTATCAAGATGTGTCTATGATTACTATATCTTGTAGTTTTTGTACAGTTAAGTCTTATTCACTTCCGATGAGGGAAACATTACACATTGTTACTATGAACACATGTATTACCATAGTAACAGATGAAAACTCAAAGAATTTATACAAAAGCCACCCGTGGGATCTGTGCAAAACCTGCAGGCCAGGCCAGCGGTTCAAGGTGTTATCACTGTAGTAGTATACAGTATCTCTCCATACATAAATGAAGCTACACGCCAATCATGTGACAATTGCATTGTGTTTGCAAGTTAACATTCAGGAAACTGAAAACAAACAATGTTAATTAAACAAAATGTTATGCCGTGTAAACAAGGCTACTGTATCAAGCAAAACTGCATTTTCTTATCTTATGTTTATCGCCGTAAAATAATGTATTTTATATAATTATGGCAATTCTGCTCCCTGTTGTTATTGTGCTAACGATATTGTAAATTAATGTAAACTGAACAGTTTTTTAATTGTTTTAATTAAATTGTTTTGTTTAACTCTCCTGATAAGGGCTGGAGTGTCCGGATGGATGAATAGATTAATTTTTGAACCCGATCAATCACCAGTCTAGCCTATTGCACGTGACGTGGTTGCTCATTGTGTGACAAGATTGAATGGACATATAACAAAGTTCAACATTGTTATTAAATATCATGTGACCAATACGCTTTAATCAAATGACAAGAACTTTATATATGTGTTATAAATTTATTTTTTGGTCTACAATTAATCTATGAATACAAATTCCAAAATTAAAGATTCCAAATAGTTAATAATACAACTCTTGCAGCAACATTTGAAATCCACATCTTTGTCATCATGTTTGTTTAGTTGTGTCACCAACCGTTGTCTTGTCTAATGACATTTCGTTTGTTTACTGTAATAAATTACTGATTTATTTGCCGAATAAAACTAAACAAGTGCAAATGAGTGATATTAATGCCTAGCATAACATTGTTTGGGTGACGCAGGGCCCTTCTAAACACCAACCAAATGTCTATATTAAAACGCTTCTCATTGGATAAAAAAGACCTCCCATGTACTATGAGTTAATTCATAAAGTTGCTGTTGCTTTTGGACTTGTGTCCTCATACAGCGATTGCTTAAATCATTGTATGTTTATTGTCTGTAGTGTTATAAAATTCTGACTTAAATACCAGGGAATAAAACAATTATTCAATTATTCTATTAGCAACTATGTACGACCCCCAGGAGAGGTCGTCACTTTAATGATGCATGGTTACGTAAAAAAACCTAAATGGTGCGTCCACCTTTGAAGGGCTGGAAAAATGTTGTTTAAATGTACGTATAAATAAAAAACCAATATGCGGCTTACAACAAACAGTTAAATTTAATTCAATTCAAATCAACATTTATTTCTTCCACATAAAATAAGAACAAATATCCAATATAAGTTGTAAAATGAAGGAAGATGATGAACGGTGTTTGTAAACGAAAAGAATGTATTGCGATCACCGATGTTCGTCATGCACGAAAATCATCGCCGCCTAGCTAGCTAGTTAGGCCCTACTAGGCTAGCTAGGCTATGGAAAAACCTCAAAAAGAAAACACCCAAAAAATCCAAACAAGCAGTAGGCCTAGCCTAGCTAGTACTATATAGCCTAGTAGGGCCTAGCCTAGGCCATTAAGGTATCCATGCATAGCCTAAATCTCTAGGCCTAGGCCTTCCATATAGCCTAGGCTATACCATAGTAGGTCCAGGCCTCTAACGCGGGATACGCTAGCCACAACGCCTACCTAGTAGGCCTAGCTACCCCCTACTAGGAGGCCTAGCTAGGCTAGGCCTAGATCTACAATTGAACTGAAGGATACAACGATGCCTTCTTTTCTATTCTTCAGATGAGAAGTGATAATTTTTAGTCGTTCCATTATGACGACGGACACTGCTGCTGCTGACTCGGCTGCAGGAAACAACTAGCCTAGCTTGACGTCGTTACAACAACCAGGTCAGGGCAGCAGCCCACTTTTTTACGCCCCTGTTTTTTTTTGTCCAAAATGAGTATGGAACGCGGTGACTGCCTTTTGAGCAATGTCTCTTTTAGATGGGGTGAGTGGTGCAGGCAACACACCCCCTGAGCCCAGCTGAAAACGCCGAAATAATTAAAAAAGCAAAAGCCCTACATAAATCAAAATAACTCGCTAACTGGTTACGGTTTTTTAATATAAAGATTATTCTTTCGGGGTGTCATTTTGATTAGGTGACTCTTTTGAACTATCTTAGATTTTCGAAGATAGGAAGAGGACATCATTATTATGTTCCCGGTTACCAAAAACACGTTTTATTTCTGTTCCAGTCATAGTGGGGCAGAGGTGGTTCAGCATCCACACTATATCAGATTCAAATATCTTTTAAGTTTTAATTTAGAACTGTATATAAATTATTGTTCTGACAAATGGTCTATGATAGATAAATTAAGAAATAGTGTTTAACTATACGTCATTAAGAGTTTTTATTTCAGCTGGACATCAGACTCTAATCAAATCTAACCAAATAAACGTTTTATTGTTACACCAAACAAGAGTATCTTATTCGGATTAACTAAACAATCACCACTGTATGTGAATTGTTTGCCAACCTGTAAGTAGGCTTTCTACTCAAAGCAGATACATATCATAAAAAAAAACTTGCAACGGTAAATTGATTTTACATTAGAAGTGAAACAAGCAATCTAGCCGAGTCTGTATAATAGGAGACAATTATTGTCTTTTTAATGTGATGAACTACCGCATTCATTAACTCTCACGATACAGTAATAGGCCCACTGAGTGTTTCATATATCTGCAAAAGGTCAACATGATTATCATACACAATACAATGTATAAGATGTTTTTCATAATCACATTTGTTTAACCTTGTTGAAACATTATAAGATAGATAGACATTTGTTGAATGTTTCTTATTGCATGTTCGGGGTGCATGCGGGGAAGGCCTAGAAATTCAGGGAAGGAATAATGTTATCATCCTTTTTCACCAACACAACAACAATATGAGAAGAAGATAGAAAATGTAAAAGTTTAATTAACAGAAACAATGTATTTCTTTTCTCCATTTTGTACTTCTCCACGTCTATTTACGGGATTGGCTTGTTGAAAAATCTATTCATTACTTTCAAGTTCTAGCTAAGTTTCAAAATCCAGACGTCTTTCTTCTCCCAACTAGGCCTACTATAGCATCAATTAAAGTCACCGCCATCACTTACAGCATATTCACACTTTGGAGTTTATAATTATACTTTCACTTCGTTTTTTACACAAGCCGATAATGTCCAATTTATAACTTGTTTTTTTCTAATTCACAAATGCGGGTTTCTCCTGAGATCGTATATGCTAATATGTTTATCAATTATAAATTCCTTTTGAGATCCTGTCCTAGCTAACCCTAAGATTCTTGTCACACTCTATTCTCCTACCTATCCTTCCACTCTCAGGAGAACTGTATTTTGTCGTAAATGGTTACTTGGAGGTTTTAGCTTACTTGCCACACTTGCCATGACATAACAATAAGTGCGGTCTGGTGAGGTGAATGGCACAATGGATAGGAGCCTTTTGAGTCGATCGACGGCATTTACTCAGTTCACAACCCGTCCCAGCTGAGTGGTGGTTAATGCCAGTTTTTATATATTTCAACTACTTTACAGTGTTCTTAATAGGCCTCCAATCTCATTAACGCAACTATAAAATAACAATAAATATAGGCCTACATATATAGTTAATATAAAAACCAGATAAAAACATTTTTCAAAATATAAATTACACATAGGCCATAGGCCTACTCATTTTCTATAAAATCTTTAACTTCTGTAAGGCAGTACGTTACAGTTATTTAAAAAATTATAATTTAAAAAATGTTTCGGCCTTTGTTATAATATCCAATTCATTTACAGCAAAGTTTGCTCTTATAATAAAAGATAAACCAAGTAATTTATTATTATGTTTGGTTTGAAAGCACTTAGCAATCACACATGATTAAAATCTGTACCTTTACACATTGTCTTGTAATTAACAAGTATGTGTGTGCTTGCTGTTCACTTTCGACCTTATTTATACATTATATCACACATACATCAGTATATTCCAGAGTTTTAAGCTATTAGTAAGATTCAGTGTAGTAAATTAAGCAACTTTAAAGGGTAGCTCCGAGTATAACGTTTATATTATTTGTATTAAACAATTTTGATAATAACCGCCTTTAATTTTCGTCGGTATAGTAAAACAGACCGATCATCGTAAAATAAGCCATTTTTTTTTTAAATGGTGCTTCGATGCTATACAGTTTTAACGTGTTATACATCAGGCAATAGTATAGAAGAAAGAAAGATCCCTTATTTTCTATAGATTTAATACATTTTTTTTATATAATTACATTCTTTCGTAATATCATTTTTTATTTACACCAAAACATTGGTGATTTTTTAGCTACACCAAAACAAAATGCAACGTAATGATGAATATTATATATGTTTTGTATAATTTCGATGATTTAACTGATTACATTATTAATTATTATAAACATTGATAACAATACAAATAATAATCATAAAATAAATATGGGCAATCTCTCTATGTGGAGCAGGTATATTTTTAAATGTCACGAAAATAAATTAAAGATAATAGATAGGATAAGAAAGACAATAACCATTAATAAAGAGCTGCATCCTTAATGTGACGTTGATAGGTTGTCGTTCTCGGGCCTGTGCAAACGTATTCCCCAAACGACAATCGTTTATCATATCCCTTGAGATACTTGAGATTAACTCTTTAAAATACAGTATTTAGATTCTGATCAAAATTATAGACCTAACCAAACTTATACTGAAGTGCGTATTGATGTTCAGTGCTAAAAACACGCAATAAATAATGGTATATATTTTTATAATGATAATGTTAGCCAGAACTTAGCATAAGTTGAATTTGTTATTAACATTTATTTGTAATATAAGATAAATAATAAAAGATCTATATTTTTGTATTTTCATTGTATCAATGCGTTTTGATGGGGATCCCTATGGAAACAAGCCTTTGGGCTTAAAGGGTTATTCCTTGCTTTCCATGTTTAATTAACCAAGTTGAATGTGTATATTATTATGTATTTATTTTCATTCATTTTTTATGCTGTTATATAAACTGTACTGTTCTTGGCAATCAATAAATATTACTTACTAAGAACAAACAATATGTAAATACAATGTAAATATTTAAAATTCCAACACCTTAATATAATCATGTTTCTCTTTATCTTATATTTCAAATTAAAAAATAACATTACGATAGCCATATATGTTATGATAAATATTTTTGAGTGTCATTTGAACAATTTTATTCACCTAAAAATCATGTTTATAATATATAATTTAAATATCGCCCTAACACGGTTTGCATTTATCGACATTTTTTAAATTTCATTCATTTAATTTCATGGTAATTAAATATTTCATTTTTGATAATTATTCACACTATACTTCTGTTATAGGAGGATCTAGTCTGCTTTTAGAGAGATTTATCATTATAGATTGTAAGAATGTCCTTTTCGACATAGGGTTAGGCTTAGGCCTACATTATTATAAGTTTTTCAAAGCGTCAAGTAACAATTATTGGTCACGATAGTCTATTTCGTGCCAGCTTACCTGGATAAACCAACAATTGCCTTTCTCCTCGATAACTGCTATTTTTAATATTAATAATGTATAATCCAGCTACCTCATTAATTAGTACGGTAATAGTCGGAAAATGTACCTTATGGCTAATATTGTATTTTCGGTGTATTCGTTCATTTTTATTCATTATGTAATACAGTGTTAGAATGGAAATTAATAATAATAATTATTATTGTTGTCTGAGGAGAACAACAAGTAATCCCTGGGGCGTTAATTGCTGATCATCCACCTGGGAAAACATTGCTTTTCATCATAAAACGTAACGAAACACATAATTACATAATAGGTATTTATTAATAAATTCCAATAAACCTACCATAGGTATAATATACAGTATTATTGATGTTCAGTGGTTAGAGGCTTCACAACATTAGGCGGTATATAAATAAATAAATAACAATATTAATTATTATTATTATTATTTCATTTAATCAATTGTAAACATGTATTTACTTTTTCTGGCTGGTTAAGATTGTTGTATACATTCTCGAGTCTTGGGTTCCAATAATGGGAATCTTAAAGTATGTACAACTTTGTAGGTTTGCGTCGAAAATGGGCTTCCATGACAGCATCTTAAATTATGCGCCCCCACCCCGCCCCACAACACAATATATACATTGATACTCGTCATGCGCTTTAATTAAATACATAATGATGATAATGATGATGATAAAAATATTAATAATATATCTTAACTTAACCATTTTTAACAAAATCACTTGAATAACAAACAAAATAATATTATTTAAAAATTAAATTCCACTACTTCGATTTAATAAAGAAATAAAAAAAGGATGATATTGGCCACCTGCTAAAATTCTATTCTATATTGATGATTATGATATTAATAATAATATCATTAACTATAAGTTAACATTTTAATAACAAATAATATGAATAGGCCTAAAAATAAAATTATTTAAAAACTATAAACCCCACTACTTCGATTAAAAAACAAATAAAACATATATTCATGGGCACCTGCTAATAATCTATCCTATATTGTTTTTTTTAAATTTTATTATAATAATGATTTTAAAATATAACTTTTGTAAAATTTCATTTCTGTTGTAAATATTCGAACTGCAATTATAACCGATAAATTTGGTACCATATAAATTGTAGAAAAATGTATTAGAAAAACACACACACACCCACATATCTTATTATATATGTATATACAATTTCAGTGATTCATAGAAGTCTTTCTTCCGAATACAAAATACATATCATGACAGCTGCAGCTTACTTGAAGATGCTTTTCCGCTTAATTGATCCTCTGAGAATATGTTTGTTGAGTTTCACGCGAGAGATTATTCGATTGGCCAGGCGCCGACTATCTATGAAGATAGCTAGGAAAAACGTTTGTAATTTCATTATCTTCTTTTTAGGATAATGGCATAGAACAGCTCTTATAAATTAACTGCTCTGTCAACTAAAACATTTGCTCTTGCAACATCTTGTGAGTATACGACAACAGTCTTCTTATTGATCAAGAACGTAAAATATCAAGTGACAGATAGCTACCGTACTCTTATTATGTTTTGATACAACGAATATTATACTTTAAGATGTCTTACTTTTAAATGGTAAAGGTAACAAACAGGAACATATAATCAATATGATTCCGCTTTGTTCAATTTTCTTCACGATCTTATTATTATTAGGAACATTAATATTTGTGTCCGCGAGTAGGCCTAATTTACGTTTTAGTCTACAACCAGCCGATAATGACGCTATCGAAGGAACCAAGACTTTGTTAAGTTGCTACGCTGAAGGACTAGAAGATGATATGGTTATATCATGGATGCGAGATGAAACCAGGATTAGTCAAGGTGAGCAACTATTAAATGACCAATATAACAAACGTTACAAAGTTGAGATAAATACTTCGGGACAGATGAACACGCTTTACATTAAACCGGTACGGATGTCGGACGCTGACCATACATTTATGTGTGCCGTTTATAAAGGTGATGTACAGGTCCTTCGTTCAAAATCATGTACATTGAAAATAAAACAAGTTCCATCTTTACAGTTTCCAAAATGCTCAACAAGCAGAGCAAGTTACATTGAGGAAAAAGATAAAGTAACGGTAACGTGTACAACAGAAGATGTTGATCCCAAACCCTCAATTGTCCTCATATATGAGAACACAATACTTGAGGGAACAACTGAGGACAACTTTAATGGCAATATTATGATCAGATATACATTCACCGCTGATCGAGAACATGATGGTAAGACATTTATTTGCACTCAAAAAACCCCAGCTGACAAATCAGACATAAGGAATTGTAGCGCTGGTCCTATAGCAGTGAAATACAAACCGGCACAAGTCAAAATAAAAGGAGATGTGTTTTATAATGTTGGAAAAGAAGCACTTTTTGTTTGCAGTGCAGAGGCAAACCCTGACCCTACGCTGTTTCTGTGGTCATTTGACCCACCTCTTGCACCAGACTATTATAGCATAGAAAACGAGGATCGAGTATTGCGAATCAAAATTAGATCTAGATATAATGGCACAAGGGTCAAATGTGAGGTATCTAATTCAATTGGAAGCAGCTTGAAAGAACTTCAAATATTTACACATTCCTACTTTTCTAGTCCAACTATTATTGCGGAAAAGGTAGGTTCTGGTCAAAATACGCGCAGTGGTCTCAGTTCGTCTATAAACTCTACAACCATGTTACTGATTGCTGGAAGTACATTAATGATTACTGCTCTACTTATTGGAATATTACTATGTTATTTTCAAATCTGTAAAATACAAAGGCATCATCCAATTACAAACTCAGGATACAGAATTGCACAGCCAGAGGTATATTTTGTTCCCAAAGACAGTATTGCCCCTTCAATAAACAACTGCGACTGTAATGAATGGAAGCGTACAGTAGGCATACAAGTTCCTACAGATTTGGACATCGAATCGGTCTATATGGACATCGAAGACGATAAAAAAACATGTTCACATAAATCGGTGTGAATCTTCCGATTATCTTATTTATTAAAGAGACGTTTGCTATATAACCTTAAAATATAGTTTAATGACAAAAAATATCGACGTTTCAGAACCATCATGCAACCATTCTCAAGAACAAATGAGTAACGTTACACTTTTTAGTCTTTGTTATTGATTACTTATAGTATTTTCCTGTCATCATTTAATGCTTTGTACTTTTAACTCATTTGTTCTTAATGGTTCCATGATGGTTCTGAAACGTCGATCTATTTTGTCATTCAATTTTATTTAAAAAATATCTTATTTATAGTTGTAAAAATGTGAAACTCTGATAACTTTACTCACTGCTTCCATCACTATATGAAGGTCATATGGAGATTGGTGAACATAAATAACAAGGCAAGACTAGTTTATAGACATGTAGACACTGAAGTAATCTATTCATGATCTTAAAGAAAATTAATTTGAAATTTGAGCGTAATTTACATGCACAATTAACTTTCATAAAGCAAGATCATTAGAATTTCAAATTTAATTAGGAAAATGTAAACTACTAGTCGTAAAACTAAATTGTGAATTATTTTTATGTAATATAAACTGCAAGAAAATTAAATGGTTTTACCGAAAATCTACAATGAAAGAAGGAATATTGTTGTACTTTTTCATTATGAATTTAGTCAATTAATATCGCTGCTAAAGAAGTATTGAAGTTTTGTGGGTTGCGTCCTACTTTACTACACATTTTTGTGTCTGTTATCTTATATACATAACTTATTTATTTATTAATATTTTGAAGTTTTAGTTTTTGACTGTCGAGTGGGGCGCACAATTTAAAGCTTTCTTGCTGTCATGGCGTCCCTTTTCCACATTATATTATTATGTTGATTATGTTTCTGTGTATTTTGCTCTACAATTTGTGTAAATAAATGTTATTATTATTATATACATCATTTTGATATTCTACCCGTTAATTCACTTCATTTCTATTTATAGTTCCATTTTACGCACACATTTTTGTTTTCAAAAACTATGCTAACCTTTTCTCCATTTGCGCGTTCCTCATATTCAAATCGTCTTCATTATTTTATTGTATTGCAATGAACGTACAACTTATTAATTATTTTTGTTTCTTTTTTTTCCCGATAATTTGTCTAGGCCTATCTATTATTTATATAAGCAGACCTTCCGTCGTCGCGAATCAAGCACATTACGTCACGAGGCAATTTATGCGGTACGCCGTTGGCCTTCAGATTAAAAAGAAACGTAAGATTATTTCTCCATGGTAGGCCTATAAACAGGCGAATAAGTTAATAAATATCTGTATTATTACAATGTATTACATGCTACATACACAATCTGTTGCTTTGATAATACTCAAAATAAAAGAAACAAAGAAATGTCGTTTTCAATGACCTTCCATACAACGACGACGACGGCCTCAATTTACTATATGACTGTAATTACTTAGACCTTAATAATATACAGTACATTTTACGGCATACATCAAATGTTTTGTACACCAGAAGGTATTCTTACTTAATTGTTATCCATAGGCATATATTAATTATCGAGAAATGGTAATTACGATGGGAATTTTATATTTTTTGATTAATAGAAAACTCTTGATTGATGATGGTGAGGTGATACGAGTTATAGATTGTTGAAGAATATTAATGAATAATAAATTAGTTTCAGCAAATAATAACATGCCATTAATCACTATGTTTTATTGGGGTTAATTTACCAAATTAATTGTTTTTTTAAAATAATTATGGTTATTGATTATTTTTCTCTTGTTGTACAACATAGATTTACAACCAACGTTTTAAAATTTATTTTATTTTGAAAATTGAATATACAGTAGGTGTATAAACCGTGTTTTATCGCAACACAACATGAGCTTACACAACATGAGCTTACACAACATGAGCTTACACAACATGAGCTTACACAACATGAGCTTTTTAGACAAACTTTAGTCTCTAATGTCTTTTCTTTAAATAAGTTATATCGATTTCTTTCTTATAGGCCTAAACCTTATATAATTATTATTTTATTTTTACATATTTTGTAATGCTTTTCTAATAAAAATCATCATAGTTGGTAAAGTTAACATAATAATCGGTATAGGGGATAGTTTGATTCAATATTTTGAAAATTTAATTGTGGATATCAAATATTAATTGTCATATTGTTTATAGTTTGGATAACCGAATTGAGACAACTAAACGTTTATTTATGACAAGTTGTAAATACTGCTGCATATCATAGTTGTTTTTCTTTTTAATTTATATTAATTTAAATATAAAAATAGTACATAACGTGGAATCCAATATCATCATCAATTTCTTTTGACTTAATTTAATATTCTTAATATTTTTATATATATTTTTTTTGAATATAATAATAATAATAATGATAGCAAAATTATTCTTTGACCTTCACATGGTAAAAAAATCTTGAATTTGTTACTTTTTTATAAAAATAGGCCTATATTTTTTATATATATTCTTGTTCCTATTTTAATATATGGTGCACCGTATTAATATAGGCCTACTGTACAATAAACTAAAACTGATATTATTTTATGACTACAGGCCAAGTACATACACATATTAACGTAATTGGCAATTCATTTAATATCACTTAAATTCGTTTCTTTTGACTGATGTATGTTTTAAAGATTTATGTATATTTTTCTATGTTTATTCAAATCTCCTTGTTTTGACATTATAGTACAATTAATCTTCAACAATCAAATACCGGTATTGGTTAAGGAATTCTTGAATGTTCTCTACCTTAATTATTATATACAGTTTTGTAAGGCACTGTAATTGTACCATTTTTGAATTGCTTCAACAAAGTTTAGTGTCCTATTTTACTTATTTTATTTATTTTTTTTATTCAGTTTCATTCAAAAACTTTCTGTTTATTATTCTTT
Source organism: Antedon mediterranea (assembly GCF_964355755.1). Classification (NCBI taxonomy): domain Eukaryota; kingdom Metazoa; phylum Echinodermata; class Crinoidea; order Comatulida; family Antedonidae; genus Antedon; species Antedon mediterranea. The sequence continues at coordinate 24,558,469 of NC_092679.1, read as the reverse complement.
ATTCCACTTTATTCTTAAATAGACAATAATAACGTGTGGCATGCTATAATGCTTTCTCACTGGTAAAGTTTTGTTACTTTTATCCATGGATAATGGATGATGAATACGTCTTTGTAATAATACGGTTTCACAGCATGAGTAACCGCCTGAGCATTAGAATAGGATTTTACGCATCAAAAATTGAGCTAACTTCATAATTATCCTTATAAAAGGCCTAAATGGATTTGTTTGTCAACATTTGGTAAGAAAAATTGATCTCTACGTTGTGAAATTTGTTTAATTCAAGTCATGTAAACTTTTGTTCACACTCGAAATTGTCTATCATTAACCCAGAACTCTCTGGTAATATTATAGAAGTGGGTTCCTTCTTTTTTTTATTATTGCAAGGAAAAACTTTTCCAGAAGCTGATATACAAACAATCAGCTGGGGAATGTTTGCATGGAATTAACATTTAAATCAATTTAAAAAAAAGTATTCCATTGTGCAAAAGACAATATTAAAAGTAAGAGATACATTTATTGAGCCCTCCTTAAACGATTATAGCAAAGTAGGCCTATTTTAGCCAAACATTATATTCAACATGCTAGTCAGAATAATAATCTCATACGATGAGTCTTTTAATATATTCGTCTGAACAATGTTCTTCCCTCTGGCCATAAAAAGTTCCACTGTTAATTAGCAGAGAGGTATTTGAAAGCAGAGTGATTAGCGAGATGATGGTGGTGAGACTGAGGAGCAGAAGAATAATTGATTATTATAGAAAAGTGCTGTTCGCATATCGACATAGCAATTGGCTCTGCTGGCCTTCGATCCTATACAGGAGGCATGTGACGGGTTCCAGTCACGTGATTACATGAACGCCCTCAATCGCGCAAATTTGACCAAAACTTTTAACTCTCGGGTTTACACAGATTACATTTAATCTAAATCAAACTACACCTTAATCAGATTAAACTCCACCTGATGTTAAATAGACCTCTTAAACACACTATCAGAGGAATTACTTAATGAACAGAATACACCTAATCTTATTCAAACTACACCCAATCTTAATCAGATTAAAAAATATAATCTTAATCGACAGCAATTCAAGCTAATTTAAATGGCTATTAATAACTTAAAATCAGGTAGCTAGTATGACTGTTTTTATTCAAACAATATTTATTTTCTATTAAAAAATCCGTAGAGATCCGAACCCAATCTAGAGCTGAGAACACTCAAAACAGAGCATTACCCGTTATGCCACAAAGGGGCCTACATGAATGAACATCTAGCAATAGTCTATTTATCATTACCTCATGAATATGCATATTCATCAACGTGTTGAGGGAACGAAGTTTGTATTAATCGTTTTATAAACAAAATGACCGGTTAGCTCACTCGATTGAGCGTCGTGTTAACAACACGAATGTCGTGGGTTTGAATCCCATGCTGGTCAGGTGGAATAGAGTTAAAGCTAATTTCATACAGATCTAATTAATTAATTAGTTTACATTTTGTTTTTATGTTATGTGTTAGTATTTAGAACTTTGTAGCTTATGTTATTTGTATTTTGTCTGTAAAATGGATGCACCATTAACTGATAATGTGACGTGCCACCGATATAAAGGTGATTCCTATGAATAAATAAAATGTGAGCTACTGTGTTTGGGGTTTACAGAATTATACGTCCCCCTTTCCAGCACACATCATGAGGCGACAACATCAATGCATCTGGTGATTTGGTGGAAACGACCTCAAAAGGCTGCTGCAGGGCCTTAGTGCTGAGAGGCAGGGAGAGCACATTTTGCTTTGATGTTTTAAATTTATGTTTAGCGCCCTCAATTTAATTTAATGTAAAAAAAAAAAGCAGGGAGGGCACACCATAACATCTTTTTTTCTCCTGTAGCTTACGTACGCCACCTCCTTCAATTCGATCTTGTACATTTTATGTTTAGCGCCCTCAATTTTATTTATAATGTCAGAAAACTAGGAACATTTGCATGTCTAGAAGAATTTCAAAGTTGAACTAATCCGCCGTCGGGTTAGGCTAGGCATTATGAAGCCGAGATTTAAAGTAGAGAAAGCCCTACCTAAAAAAACGTGATAGTCGCATCTGGATATAAAAATTAATAATTATGATTTTTTTTGTGGCTTTTTTTTATGGCAACACTCGCAATGTAGGACTGGTCGATCCTGCTTATTTATTTCACTTCATATTTCAAAGAGGTACTGAAGATTCTTTTCGCACCCTCCCACCAGCAGACATCAACCATTCTACGAATTTGATTCCCCTTATTCCATGATTATACTTTTTGCGCCGCGCCTTTTTATTCAAAAGGGGACGTATCACGCGGAAAGTATAGTATTACTGTTACGGCTGAGAAAAAATGTATTTGGAAACTTGGACTGGGCGCAAGGCGCAAACCCTAAAGAACGTCTGGAAAGAAGAGTGCTCTGCTGCTGCTGTCTTTTACTTCTCTTTCTTTCTTTTCAATTGCTGTGCATCTGTTTTTTCAATGGTTGATGGATAATTTTAATTAATTGTATTTAAAAAAATGTAAATGAAGGCAAATGTGATTTAGAATAACATCGAAATCAATCATCTGAATGTCGGCACAATTGCTCAGGGCCTATGCCCAGGTCATGCCTAGAGAATCGGCTTATAATATTACGTCGGCACTTCTTCCAATTTGTCTTTGCATTTTAAAACAAATTGACTCAAGAGTAAGACTGAAGTGATAAAATCAGGGGACCCACTTTTTCACGGGAGATTATAGCATCCGGGAATTTACCAGGTCAGGGTCGGACTGGAGACAAAAAGTAAATTAAACAACTTGTTTGGACACACAACCTTAACATCTCAAGCAAAACTATAAATATAATATTGTTTGATTATTTGGCTTCTTTTGCTTTCACAGCGATCCCGGACGCATCACCACCGCCGCCCCACACCAACACTAAAAAGATATATTTTATACGAATACTCTCCAGCTCCTTGATCATGCACACGTACTTACTGTTGTTTTGTACTTAAGCCGAGCCCCATGACGTCATTTACGTCACTCATCTTTTACCTAAAGTTATCAATGCGCGATTTTAAAAAGTAACACAAATTATAAATTTCTAAATTAATCTTAACTATAGATATGATGTATACTACTGTAAATTGTATTTAATTTATTTCCTTTGTTGCTTACATGATAGACATGTTAAATTAGGAGAAACTATGTACTATATTTCGAAAACTTTCCGGGCGTATATACAATTTGTTTACTGTAGTGATAAACGGGGTCACCAATATCTTGCGTATTTCGACCACCATTTCCGGAGATGCTCTATAGAAATGTGAAAATAATTGCACGCTAAATCGTCCGTAAAGCATTTTTTATGGTAAGCCATTTACCTGCAGATATATACTTTGATATATTAAGAAAATGCCTGTGCTTGTTTTAATTGTATTAGGTAGTCTATGACGAAGCATTTTTGCAGGATATATAGGGTATTCGTTTCAGCATCCCGGCGGTGTGTTTCCAAAAATGTGCACACGAACGAACTACCGACGGCTTACTGAATATGGCTAGTATAGCCTATTCACATCAGACAGACACAGTCGTGTAAGACAGTTTAGATCGAGTATTTCCAGTCTATTTATCCTTCGAAATCCAACCTACAATACTTGTTTATAAAACATTACATAGAAGCAGAAACAAAGTATATACATTATATATTAGGCCTAGGCTAGCCCTAGCTAGAGTGTGCATGATGCTTTTCCCCTTTTATCATGACCAGTCAGTGCAGTGGAGTGCTGCAATTGAGCTCGCATACATTCATCTGCAACGTCATCCATGCATGCACACATTTTAGGTCATTTCGCCCCGAGTCTTTTTTGGTGCTAGGCCTATATGCACTTTTATACATTGTTAATCTACTAAATTACAATGAAACAGATTAAAGTCATGCATAACAAATGTTTTTTTTTAATTGACAAACATTATATTTATTTTACAAATTTCTTAGGATAAAATAATCATTTTTGATACGAAAAATGTGCTGACAAAAATAAATAATAAGGTTTATCGCAAATAACTTGATTTCGCGGAGAACGTCATTGCACAATGCAGCTAAGACTATTATTCTGTAGGAATAATATATTGAAAAAAAAGAAAACTAGGCTACTTGTGAATAAAACATTGGAAAATTGGCTATATATTAAGGAAAATTCCCTGGCCGTGGCATTATGTACCAGTAAATTTTCCATAATTTCAAGGGCTGCATACTGTAGTAGTGCTGTATGGAATTCTGTCCCTACCCGCTTTCCTTATTTTTAAAGACGAAGCGGAAAACTGAATTGGACTTTCAATTTTTTTCATAACTTTCAATGGATGTACTACAAACACAAACTTTTGTATTTTTCCCAAAGGGTCAATAAATAAATGTTGTAAGTCATTACTTTTTTTCAGGCCTTGTCTTTTAAGGCGAGCAAGTGCGATCAGTCACCTAACACACTCCTAAACTGCCTTTGAGAAGTGCTATTTACAACACGCTTAAATTTGGTAAACTTCTACATACCAAAATACAAAAGCACACCAAAATACAAAAGCACACCGACAGCATCCCTGAATGTATTGCGGATTGCAGTTTGTAGTACACCTATAATTTTCAAAAGACAATGCCTGATTTTTCTTATTATTTTTTACCAAAATATTGTAACATTTTAAACTATGATGAGGAAAAGTTACTCAAAAATATTTCTTGTTTTTTTAGGATGATGGATGGTTTGGATATGTGCTAAGACTTTCAATGGATAAGGGCTCAATATGCAGAACCATAGAAATCAATTGTTGACTTCACCTGTACCTGAGGATTTGTCAAAACCTCGTGTACTAATGATCAACACAGGGCAAAGACGTCTTTCTGCTGACAGTTGTGGTACGCCTGTTCACACTCCAGTGAACACTGTAGCGCCACCAAATGCATTGTCACAGAACTGTACACCCGTTCACACACCAGTGAACACCGTTCCTCCGCATAACCCCTTGTCATCTAATCATGGTACGCCAGTACATACACCAGTAAATACTGTCCCACCACCGAACCCACTGTCAAACACAGTTAATGTTGCAATGTCTGCTGCAGTGGCCTATCAGTTGCAACAGCATCAGCAACAACAGCAGCAGCAGCAGCAACAACAACACCATCAGCACCAGCACCAGCAACAACATCACCAGCAACAACACAGTTACCTTACAGATAATATGAATATGAATTTAAATCAGACATTGGAACAACAAGTACTTGCTCAGCTAATTGAAAGAAATGCAGTGGTTCCAACAATGAACAATCAGACTAAAATTCCATCAGCTACACCTCCAACACCTACATCTCCAAGAGATCTGTCCATGAGGGCCATGACAAGTACGCAGCATGCTGAAAATGATGTTGCGCAACAACAACAGCAGTACAGTCCTGACTACCAGCATCAGCCAGTCATTCGTCAGAACCACAATGTTATCCAGGGACAAAGAGGATACCAAACAAACATCTATCAGAGCAGCGTGTGGCCACAATTCAACACACAACCAGTAACTAGGTTTGCCTTTCGCACTGGTCAGGATTCTATGACAGGGTTCAATCCAGCAGCATTTGCGCAGTTGCAACCTAATGTGGTTAACCCTATGAATAATTTTTTAAAACAGGAAGATGGTTTTGTTAACCAAGGCATGGATGCTTATGGCGTTGCCAGAGAAATATCACATCTCAATATGCAACATGTTCCAAATTTTATGAGGCAACCGGTTTATATACCAAATACAAAAATGCCTTTAGTTAAAGGGTCTAATGAGAATAACAATGATAAATCATCACCCAATATACAATCGATAGTAGATACTGCTCAAGGTCCTGTAAACATGACCACAAAAACGATATCACCATTATCTGTAAATGTATCGCTGTCGTTAGCTGATGTATCTCAGGATAGTCCGTCTCTAACTCGTCAGAGTCCGGCGTTACGTTACCGTCCTCCTGGTGATCAGATGCTAAGTGCCATAAATTGCAATGAGGAGTTGTTACAAGATGGAGGGTTAATGCCAGAGGCTCAAGTGCCAGTATCTTTGGAAGATTCTCTTTTGCAAAGTGGCATGGTAATCACAACAACTGGTGGAAGGCTGAATGATAACACTAATCTGACTCTTGATTCAAATCCTGCAAGTGTAAATAGCAGTGCTTTTGATATCTTTGAAAATAGTGGAGATGTTGAGGATCAGAATTACATAGCAGATGCATTGTCACCACAGTCACTGAGTATGGAAACTGAACCAACAAGTACTATATCATCAATGACGAGTACATCAAGTGATGTTAGACATAGTGCTATGAATGATCTACCATCATCTTTAATCGGTGAGGTTTTCTTCCAAAATATTGACTAAATTTGAATTTGAAAATAAATGATTGCTAGTTTAGTTTTGATATCGCATGATAAACTTTAATCACCATTTTCTGAACTACACTATAAAAAGCCCATTTGGCAACCTTTGTTTGCCTGAAGTAAATCAAACCGTGGCATGCTGAAGAAGTATTGGGAACCATTGTCTGAGCTTTTTTATGATTCTAAAAATAAAATACATTACAATAACATTTAAATGCATTACTTTCAATTTTCTCTTTTTTTTCAGGACAAAGTGGCGGTCAGTCTGATACAGTATCGGCACCAAAGGCGAAGAAAGGACGTCCACGTATTGGTCAAGGACATCGCTACTCACAGGCATGTCCAGTTTGTAGCAAGATATTTGGCAGTTCCAGCGCTTTGGCTAAACACAAACTAATACATAGCAGTGAAAGGCGACATAAATGCATCATTTGTGCCAAGAGTTTCAAAAGACAGGATCATCTGTAAGTAATCATTTCATGATATTTTTATTTTATGTCTTTAGGCACATGTGGCCAAGGATTACCAATAAGATAATTAATCAAGATAGGTTGTAATCCCTGATGATCAGTTGGCCAAACACAATTGTAATTGGGCCACATATGTGATGCTGTCATACAATTAAGTAGTTCATCAATTAATAAAATTACTAAGCCTAAAAGCAAATATTGTTTACGCAATAAAATATGTGTGTGTCTTTCGGTTTTCGTGCGGTTACTGATGTCCAAAGTTAGTTTTTGAGTTACTGTACTATTGTTCTTCCCTCCGAAGGAAGAGGCCTGTGTTGGTTTACCCAGGTAAGCCCCACTCATAGAAAACTAACACCATTTCTGGTTTGTGTTATTCTGGAGGTCAGGGAGGTCAAACTTTAACTCGAAAATATTCAAAACTCAAGCTCAGTCCATATTTCAGCCAGTTTATGACGATGTTTATTCATTTTTAACCAGTGTTTAAAATGCAACCTATCCTTTAAATAAAGTGATAGGATTTCTGTAGTATTCCCATGATGGTAAGAGACCATTAAATGCAACCTATCCTTTAAATAAAGTGATAGGATTTCTGTAGTATTCCCATGATGGTAAGAGACCATTAAATGCAACCTATCCTTTAAATAAAGTGATAGGATTTCTGTAGTATTCCCATGATGGTAAGAGACCATTAAATGCAACCTATCCTTTTTTAAATAAAGTGATAAATAGGATTTCTGTAGTATTCCCATGATGGTAAGAGACCATTAAATGCAACCTATCCTTTAAATAAAGTGATAGGATTTCTGTAGTATTCCCATGATGGTAAGAGACCATTAAATGCAACCTATCCTTTAAATAAAGTGATAAATAGGATTTCTTTGGTATTCCCATGACGGTAAGAGATCATTAATATGAATTACCAGTTTTGTTAAAAATTCAATTTTGATGACCTTGTTACTTCCGGAGCAAGTTTCCTGTATGTTCTATTGTGGTATATAGCTGCTTCACATCAAGTATTAGGAACATACTTGGTTGCCGTTAATTCAATTGTGGTGAGGGATAGAATTTGTTTTTATCCACTAGCATTTTTTGTAGCAAACCTTTGTTGCTTATATAATTATAAATAATTAGCAATATGAGACAACTAGCATAGCAAGCATTTTTGTGGAGAAATTATTCATAATGTACATTATTTATTTATGATATCATGAAGCCCAAAATGACGAGAGGGGCGAATACTTAATCATATACAGATCACAAATAAACACACAAAAACAACAGTACAGAATCAGAAGTACTTATAAATTAATCATTAAAGATACAACTATATTTTTTATTTGATTTCAAGTGGCATGCAAAATAACAGATAGTTCCACTTCCGACATAGTTAAATGGCAGGATGCTGTTGTTATGCTACAGCAAAACTTTGAAAAACTATTTTATGGTTTGTTCACTAGTATTCTAATGTTCGGACTGCACTTTTATATTCACGATTATTGGTGATTTGTTTTGAGTGCAGTACCTTATTCACAAATTGACCTTTATTGTACTGTGTAATGGCCCTCTCTCTAGCAGCAGCAATAGCCGAGAGTTTGTGTATGCACACTTTGGTGAAACAAAAATTACAGGAGAAAATCAATGCATTTGCTTTTTAATTTTAAAGACCACACTCCCTGATAAAAGCTCTACAACTGTACCAAATTTCAAGTGTTTGAGTGCAAGGGGAATCACCCACTTGGCATCCATCAGGCTTTTCCCTTGAGCCTATAGCATACCTCCTGCAACCACCCTCCCCATGCCAAATGTCACACATTTAAAATCTCTCTGGTTGGTAACCCATGACGCAGAGTCCCATTGGAGTTTTAAATTTAGTAGATCGTTTGTCAGTTATTTTACTTGCTCACTTGGTGTTGACAATACTTTGGTAGTTTTTATGCAGTTACAGTCAGCCAGTATCTACTGAAGCATGACGTGTAAGGTCATTGTTATTATCTAGCATGTTGTTCCAAGTCCTATTTTGCATATTGTCAATTTCAGTCAATATCTTTTTTTGTATGCTTCAATGCTATTTAGTAAACGTCATATCTTTTGGTATTTACCATTAAAAATTCAAATAGGTTCCTAAATCTTTAAAAACTTTAAAGATTTAATATTGCCTAAGAGTGACAATCTATCCAAGTCTCTGAACAGAAAGTAAATAATTCTGTTAAATAATTATTTTATTTGAAGGTCAAAGGTTAAATACTTTGTAATGGTTGCCTTGTTCAATAGGAAAGTAGGAAATAATTGTCGGCTAAGGTATTCTTCTAGAGGAAGTGTTATCATTCATTCAGAGTCTTTTGCACTACACTTTGAATAGTTATTCCAAGTCTGTCAGTACAATAAGCCAATTGTTGAAATTATACTGGTGGTTGATGTACAGTAGTTGTGTTGTATTTTACTATTGAATGAAATATGATTACTGTTAGCTAGTGCAGATTTATAGAGTGGACATGCAGTACTGTTCTAAAATTATGAAAGGCATAAATAACATGTTGTATTCAGGACATTGCTCAAGGTGGGTTATACTAGGATTGTTTACTGTAGGTATAGTATTGTTGGCAATAATAAGAGGTGAATACATTCAAAATGTTTTCAAACACCCAATGACCTGCAATGAATTGTGTTCTGTCCTCCTCAAAATTAGTAACAATTTAGTAACTTTGTAATGTTTAATCGCTGACATTAGAATCTACATTACAATTGTTGATAAAGTTACAGAAGGAAAATGTAAACAAATCTAACGTCAACTATTTCTATAAATAATTAAAATAGTTTATTAAATATTTTAAAGGTTAGATGCTTATACTAATGATGAATAGAATGAATTGAACACAGTGTATCCTTATTTTAAAACTAAGTGGTTTAATTTTGTATCACATGATGTTGAAGTCTACTTAATGTACTTAGTGTACATGGGTGTTTCCATAAATAAAGGGGCCAAGGTGTGACATTAGGGTCAGAATTTCAAAGTGTGACATTCTAAGTCTAATAATCAATTCTAAATAGTATATCATGTACTTGAACTAAAAAAAAGAAGCAAAATACACATTAAATCTGTTGTCTCTATGTAACAGCATTTATATAGTATCAACATGCATAGCAAATTTCACGTGTAACGGAGACACCAAAATCACATTATCTACCCCTCTTATAAGTTATTATTAATAACCTAAAACTGTTTAAATTGGATTTTTAAATAGCTTTTGGGAACATCTTCAATGCAGAAAAATATTATTTAAATCACACCTTTTCAAATTTAAAAAATAGCTTATGAAATAATTATGCAAAGCCGTTAAAGTTGACTTAATTTCTATATAAAAGATTTGTAAAGTCACTGCTGTTTAAAAATTACATGTAAACAATACAGAAATGAACAGAATATACCTCAAGTATATACATTTACTAGCAACAAGTCAAATCAGGATCATACCTCCATGTGGAAATAAAACAATATGGTTCATGAAATATAAATGGAAGATTTCACGTGTAACGGAGACACCAAATGTTCACTTTAACTCGTCACAATGTTTTATGAAATGGTTTTGACATGCAGCCATTTTTAAAGTGTAACAAATGTGGTTACTACTGCATACAATTGATAAACTGGTAAAAATAGTATATCAAATACTATCTTTTAATCAATAAAACAATATAATTCATGCAATAAAAAATTGAAGTTTTCACGTGTAACAGAGACACCAAATAGTTCACTTAAATAAGTCAACAAGAACTACTACATTATTTTTAAAGTGTGACAACTGTAATTACTACTGCACACAACAAACTGCTAAAATATACTATTAATAGTCATTTACAGTAAAATCATTGAGAATACATTTGGATATACTTCGCATTAACACTCTTGTTCAATCATTAAAACGTATAATCTATATAAATTTACGTGAGGGAAAAATTTGGTAAATCGCGCATTACTTCTAAAATGTTTACTCAATGGTATATAAAGTTGGTTCGTACTTTCAGTGCTGATTTTAACCACCTGATGTAACCCTGTTTAATAATTTAATTTCAGTTATGTAATTTTTTTTTACGCTGAAATTACTGTATATTCGAGAACCGTCTGTGGGCTGATGTTTCTTTGGTTGGTCTTTTTGTTGATGCGGCATCTCTATTTTTGGGGTTAAATGCAGTTCTCAATTGGAACGGTAACATTGTTGATAAACTGCTGATCTGTATAGATGAAAAAAATGACAATGAAACATTAGATTTGCCCATCTGGGTTAAATTTGATTCATCATCATATAGAAATATAAAGTATATAATTAAGTATTTTTAATATAAATTATACCAATTTAAATAAAAATAAATATATCTATTATTATTATAAAATATGTTAGGCCTACTATACTAAAGAAAGTGTTTTCTTATCTTATGTTGATGGATTATAATATTTATTATTATTAATTATAAAACAATAAATGAACACTGTATATATTTGTCTTTCTTGAGTTATGCTCATAAATTGATTTGACTAAAACTATTGCTTTCTTTTCAGATTATTAGTTTAAAATATTAATTTTATTCATCAAATATTTATTATTATCATTTTATTATTATAATAAAATTAATATGTTACTGATAATTTTGTCTTAGTTATACTGGGTATAAATGTTTTTTACGTATTATTTTTAAATGTTGTAAAATGTCTGTTGACTTTATTTCTCATTCTTTTATAATTGTTTTTAAACCACATCGGGGAAAACAGTAGACTAGTTATAATGTTGAAGTCTATGGAATATATTTAAAACGAAGAGTAAATAAAGGTTCCCCATTAAACTAAGCGCGATCTCTTTGTAGGGAGCCGACGAAGCAAGCATGTGGGTTTTGGCCAACAAAATAAAGGTTCACCGAACCATGACCGAAATAATACCAGTCACCCAATTTGAGCACCGGGAGTCGCCGAGCCAGCAATCACGTTGGTTTTCAATAAAAATTAAAAAATAAAGGTCCATCAAACTGAACAGCTAAAAATAAACGCGATCTCAATTTGGAGGAGAATTTTATTAGCCAAGCACGTGGTGTTTCGGAAAACCCTATTAATAATCATCGTACATGGAGTATATACACTCTCGCTGTAGAAATACCGCCGGAGTCGCCGAGTCAGCTAAAAAATAAACGCGATCTCAATGTGGAGGAGAGCTCATTAGCCAAGCACGTGATATTTCGGAAAACCCTTAATAATTATCGTACAGACCTGTAGAAATACCAGTCACCCCTTTCAGCTTCGGAGTCGCCGAGCCAGCTAAAAATAAACTTATCGCAATGTGGAGCAGAGTTCATTGCCCAAGCACGTGGTAATACTATCCTATTACTATTAGGAGAACCTATTGTTCTTTGTTGTTTTGATTTGATTTCGTTCATAATAAATTGTTATCCACAGCCTTGCGTTTATATTATATGTAATTGTTTTTATCAATTTAAATAAAGTTATTAATTATTATTAAATTTATAAAACCTTAGTATATCTTCCGTAGATTGTAATTGAAACAAGTTAAATATTCCCTACACATCAAGTGAAATCGCCCAAATATGATAGGCGCGCATACGCGACAACCAAGTTGCTTGGACTCGCTCACTATAGTGGAGGGTATTTTAAATGTATATTATAGTAAACATTTAATTCATATTTTATCTTGTCGAATAGCAACGTTAAATAAATAAACAAAATTATGTACTAATATTACACATTATTTTGTGTAATATGTTTTTTATTATAACTGAAATGAACCAAATACAATTCTTTTTTTTCCTACTGTAACAAATAGAATAGTCAAAAACGACGAATTTGTTTTTATTCTGAAAGTGGTTGTAAACTATGGACTTTTATCCCTATTTCTTGTGACAATAATTAAATAAATTTTTATTTTTCTGTGTCATATAGAAGCAATAACCAAATAGCAAACACATAATGTAAAATTTAAAGATTTTATGGTAACTAATTGCTAATTATTTGCAAAATACTACACCAGTATAAGGTCTAGTACACTACGTAACAAGACACGGCGTATCTTCTACGATGTTACGCTGTAACCTGCCTAGTGGAAAATGTTTTGCAATTTTGCTCATTAATTTGTTAAATATTAATCAATTATAGACATATCTGTTCATTGGGTATACATTATGAAGCTGCTATGAGATAAACAACATTCCTACCACATTAAAACAAATATCAACTATATAGTATCAACAAACTACCAACGTAACCGTGTCTCATTGTGTATACGACACCCAGTTTTTGACTATGATGTTGACGTAGAGTACGAAGATAGTTTTGGCGTTTAATTTTCTTGTATTTTTCATTATAACCCACTATTTTCTAAATTCTAAAAACTAACAAAATAAAAATACACAAAACTTACATGCAATGAAGCGCGTAGAAGTTATTTACAACGTAACAGTTGAAACAACGTAACAGAGGGACACGAAAAGTCTCTACCGCTGTAACTCGAAATTAGCGCGGATCCTAGCGATGATTTTTTCGCCGAGACTTTAGTTCGCCTGCTTCTTGAATCACGTGACCTTCAACTTCAGAAATAGCTCTCGCGGCGTTTACCACCGATGGTCTATGAATAACTACGTAACGAATATACGAGACACGAAATGTTCTAAAAAAATAGTTTTTCGTCTGTAACTGACTAAATAAAATCGCCATTTTGTAGAACATTGTGTAAGGTAAATTTCAGTGATCTGTTGTAGTGAATGTAATTCGATTTTCGTCATTATAGTGGTACTTCTTGTGTCTGTTCACTAATAAAGATCGTACTAACAACGTAACAAAGTGAGACACGAAATGTTACGTTGTGATGCTGGACGTCGCGGACCGTTGTGTGGAAAACAAAAAATCGTGGGAAATTGTAATTAGCTTATATTTAACGTTGCTTTGTACTCTATTGTGATGATAAATAAATACAAAATAACTATTGCTGTAGTATATTTTTTAAACTCTGATATGTCAGTGTATTTAAATGTCACACATATTTTAATAAAATGAGCTAGACACCACGATATATTTTTTTTAAAAATCGTTTTTTTTTGCAATTTTTTTTTTCCAACATGTAATAGTATTAACCCATATTATTGTTCTATCATATGATAAAATCATTTTTTAAATAACTATTACCAATTTAGAGTAAACAGCAAACTAACTATCACCAATACTAAAATACCCACTGGCCCCTTAATTTATGGAAACACCCACATGCAAAACATAAAAGTCCTAATGTCAGTTAGTGTTCACCATCCTAGTATAATTCTCGCACTCTGCGGCCAAGGTTCAAGTACTACCTTTTTAATGCCCTAGCTTCCCCACACCCACTGTAAACAAAATAATTATTAGGAAGCCTGTCTACAAATGATGTTTTTTTTTCAGAAATTCAAAATCAATTTTGTTTGAAATTTATTATGTACAGTATTTGTGAACTATTTTGGGTTATTATGAATTACTTTTTGAAGATTGTGTTTTGAGATTACTAAATAGTAACTAATTTTGAGAATTTGTTTTAAATTTCTTTCAGTACCGGACATTTACTAACGCACCGCACCAAAAAACCGTATGAATGCATAGTGAACAATTGTGGAAAGTCTTACTGCGATATAAGGTCACTTAGAAGACATTTTGAATCTCAACATCATGGCTTAGTTATGGAAGACAATATGCATTTTTCTGGCGATGAAAAGGATGAGGTACTTGCGCAGGCCGAGGCTGCAGCTGTTGCGCAAGCCACTCAACAAGAATCTCAAAAGAACAGTATCACATCATCTGAAGTGATCTCAGACTTTTTAAACACTATGGACACATTAAACAGTGATCAAATAGTTCAGACTGGTAATGGGGATAGTTCTAGTGCTAGGCTACAGTTTCTGGCTCAAACAGCAGCTCATCAGCATGGTCAAGGTGGAAACCAGGGTAGCCAGTTCACCGGTCAAGACGTGTCACCAAATCAGCCATTGTCTCCTCCTCAACAGAACCAAAGCATGACGGCCCCATCATTCTTGCAGCAGACGATGACATCTGGTGTGAATACTTTGACAGGTATATCGTTGCCGTCGATGGTTCTACCACCAAGAAGTAATTTCGGGCAGATGACTCGATTTGAATTACCAGGTGATAGGGCAAAAATCCCAACCTTTCCAAACAGGATGTAAGTTAATAATTATATTATGATTACTATTTAGAAATAATATGGTGCATTATTTTATTTTTAACTCTATTGGTATTTGCTAATTTTTGGATATTTGAAAGTGATTAAACTGTTTAATGTCCTTAAATATTTTATTGAAAAAGGCATCTCTACTTCACTGTATTTACAAATCATCATAAATAAAATATATAAATGTATAAATCAAATGAAATATTAAAAAATCCAAACTTTTTACTTATTTTTTCGTCATTGTTTTAGGATCGATAAAGTGTTGGATAAAAGACAGCCAGTAGAATGCTCAATATGCAAGAGAAAATTCAAAAGTATGCCAGCTTTAAATGGACATATGCGGTTACATGGAGGTTATAACAATACTAGACGAATTGGGCTTACTACAGCTAGTGCAACGATAGTTCCACGGGCATCTCAAGTAGAAACGGGTGCAACTGGCACTATGCCGGTTTCTACCATGTCGGAGTACAGAGCAATTCAAAGCGATGCTAGTACTGTAACAGTACCTAGTTTAAACCAAAGTGCTAATATAGGAAACTACTTCCAAGCACCACCTGGAATTAGTAGAACTTTGGACACAAATTCGTCATATCCGTACCCAGGTGGGAAACCCAACAGTTGGGCTGTATCAATGTCTGGACGATGCGCATCACAGTTTTCAATGCCAAGGTTGCCACCCCCTACTTTGCCGCGAATCGGTGTAGGACTTGTTTCGCAAAACCTGAACACATCTAATTTTTCAACTGGACAATTAAACATGCAAGACCCGTCACACCTTCCAATTTCTTATAATCAGACTTCCATAGCATCTAGCATTCCTGTACCAAATCTACCATTGAGTCTTGAGAGTCTGATGCAAAACACTCGTTTACCTCCAATGCAACCAATGAGCACCATCATGAGTGTTACTCATAATAATATTTTACCGGAGACATCAGTGAAACAAGAAAACATACTTAACGTAAACGAGGATGTATTGCGTGCCACTGTGAAACGAAAACATGAAGATTTAGGCCCACCAGTACTTAAAGCCATCTCCCCTGTTTTACCTCACGTCACCACTACAAAGGCTGAGCCCGAAGAACCGGAAAAAAAGAAAGACGATATAATTTTTCAAAAACCGACAGAGGTAAAAAATCCAAAGAAAAAACCAAGGCCATCCCCTTTAATTATTCCACCCTGTGTGAACACAACTTCTGGAGTTTTACTTCCTGGAACCTTTGCTAGTCAAATGAGGTCTCCTCGTGATCTTGGAACCATGTTCTATGGAAGCAAGTCAAGTACTCCACCACCATATACACCACCACCAATGCTAAGTCCCATTCGTAGTGGTTCTGGTTTGTACTTCAATAATGTTACTGTACCGCTTCCTGTACCAGCTACCACGCCAAAAACACCAAGCATGATTCAGCTCCACAGGCGAAGTACAGGTGGGTACAAATATAGTGTATACTCGTAACTATTTTATCAATAGTTCACAAATTATATGTTTGTTGAATGTCTTATATTTGATTACAATCAAGCATTTAGAATATAATTAGCTAAATATCTGAAATATATTATGTTACCATTTAAAAATGAAATTATTTATTTATAAAAACAAAATTAAAGAAGGTACATTGTTGGTATTACTGTACTAGTATGGTATTCATAGTGGAGAGGAATACGTTACATTGTTGGTACTACTGTACTAGTATGGTATTCATAGTGGAGAGGAATACGTTACATTGTTGGTACTACTGTACTAGTATGGTATTCATAGTAGAGAGGAATACGTTACATTGGTACTACTGTACTAGTATGGTATTCATAGTGGAGAGGAACACGTTTTATTGTTGGTACTACTGTACTAGTATGGTATTCATAGTGGAGAGGAATACGTTTTGTTTTTGTTGCGAGTGTTGTATTGTATACTACCTATCATTACTGGTTAAACATTTAGTGTACAATATAACCAATGAGAAACCACAACTGCATATTTCCACTAAATAGTATATAAAAGGGTGACAACTACATGGGTAATCATGAGTTGGGAGCATTACATGTTTTTATATTCTAACATGTTTTTTCTCTCCTAGGTAGCAGCAGTGAAGAGGCTACAGAATTTTTATACTCTGAACCGTAAGTTCCGTCCGATATAAAATACAAAACGATTGAAATCATCTGTTAAATTTTATTACCGAAATGTTTCAAGACATCTAGTAGTACCAACATCTAGAAGGCATTTAGGAAACCCAAACAAAAACTGTGTTTTTTATGTGTACCACAATCTTTATCTTTGCAGGCATATTAATGTAGGAACAGATTACCAAGCAGTGATGCCTCCATGTAGTAAGTACTTCACTACTTTTACTACAATGCTGTATTCAATTGTAATTTTTTTTTCTACAATGTAATGTTGGATGTCTTATGTAAGGAATTGCTGCTTTATGTGTTTTTGTTTGAGTGAATTATTGAAAAGATACAATAATGATTTTTATGAGAAAGATAATTAAGATATAAACAAAAGAGATCAATATTTATCAAACAATTTCTTTTTATTTTGTTTTACTAGGAAGCAAAAGTTATATGGATTACGGCCCTGACCCTAGAGAAGGAACTCTGATGTGGTCTCCACAATATGAACACTTGTATGCAGAAAATGAATGTAATTATGACAGAATATTATTTGATAATAGCTCATATTATTTTATATTATTTATAATGAAGTGCAGTAGAACCCTATTAAGGGGAAATTTCGGCACCCACCAGTGTCCCCTTAATAAGGATGTCGTATCATCTATCAAACACCATGTGACCCAAAATCATCCAATGACAAGAATCTATTTAGGTGTGTGTCTAATAATACTGTCTTCTTCTTTCATTTAGTCAACAGTTTTGTAGAGTTTGCAACATCAGGTGCTATACCCGGAGCTGCTAGAAACTTAGAGTATGCTTACCACTGTCTTGCTAGGGCCAAGGGTGACATGGAGGTCAGTCATATTGCTACATTTTCTTATCGATCATACAACACACACACCCAACCACATTTTACAAAAAGAAACATGGATTAGAACAGACACAACCTTTCACATAATTCATTATGATATTATTCAGGCCTAGGGAAACAAGAGGAGCCCTAGCCAACACCAAATCTAACAACAGTTTATTTGGAAAGCAGACAGAGCATTTGCAAAACGTTGTAGTCTAGGTATTGTTTGTATTCAATTTTCTTTCATTTGTTTTATTGTAGCTTGCATTATTGATGCTGATGTCGCAAGATGCTAAGGTACCCAGAGGGATGGCGGATAACTGCCAGGATTATAGATATGACTGTAAGTTTACTTTTAACTAACAAGTGTGTATAACAAGCTATTAATATACCATAAAACTCTTCTTCTTTTCGGAATGGCCTTCTTTACGAGATTTGTTTTGTAAACTGAACAGGAAATTGTAACAAATATACAGAAAGTGTAATATATTTAATTTTTCTAGTTCCTGAAAGATGGAATTTACAAGAACGCAAGGCATTCAGGGATGGCTACAAATCTAAGGGAAAAGACTTTTTTGAAATAGGCAAATGTGTAAGTAAAATCAAACTAGTGTGATGTGCGCAAAATGGTAGTGATATACCCAAATATGGTAGTGATATGACATCATCATGTCCATATATGGGCATATCACTTTTTCTTTTTTAAATGACCAACTTGCATTTCATTCATTTATCCATCCACATTCATACAATCACTAATTGTGCCTGTATTGTAGGAGAGTGATTAGAAAGAATGTACACAATCAAGAATTACTAGGTGTTTGTGGATTAAGATTGAACCCTCTTAAATAATAAATACACTTCAATTCGGTGGTTATGTATAGTTGGTAGTGACTTTAGTGGATCTTATAATACACGCAGTTGACATTTTACGCTGTTGGATTAACGATAGTAGTTAGTTCAAATTGCAATATATTAGAAAGATGTTATTTAACTTTAGGTTCCAACTAAGACCGTCAAGGATCTTGTTGAGTATTACTACCGCTGGAAGAAACTTTATCCGTATAACGCTGAAATGCAGAAATTTTGCCACCATAGTAACGTCAATCCAACTGACGAGACAAGATTGATGGAGTGTGTAAGTATAATTTTGTTTAAAGAAAAATACAATTTATATTGCCATTTATTCAGTATTTTCAAAATTATATTATGTTGATGTTTTTTTTAAAATATAACTTATAAATTATGCAATAAAATGTTAGAAAACGTAAACAAAACCTACAGTGAAGTACGTCTTATTTTATATTGGACTGTATATCATGCTTTTGTAATATTTAATTGGATGGGAAAGTTAACATTTCACCTGACTGCAAGTTCGTTTAAGGCATTGGGTTTATTTTACATATTAATTTAATTATTAGAACACCAATTGCTTCCTATTGTATAATGCAGTACATTAATTATGTATAAAAAAGATAGCAAAATGTAAAATCATGAACAAGTTCCTATTATGAAAATACTGAATGTTTTATTACTGAAAATAGTGTATGTTGATTGAATTGTCATACTTCATGCTTGATTACACCTACAGCAGCATTTGCATAAGAGGCAGCATGCTGTCCAACACCTACTACCCCTCTTTTCATTTTGCAATACTAGGGGTCTGTACCCTGTGTACTCCTTGATGTGTGTGTCACTTTTTTGTTTGTGCTATTTTTCTTTAAAAAAAATTACTAACATTAATAGTATAGTACAAGTAGAATTACTGTATGAACTAAAAACTAATTTTGTTTTGCTATTTACTAACTGTAGTAGTATATATTTGAATTTAATAATGAATGTGAAAAACCCCAATTATTCTGATAATTGAACTTGCCAAATTATTGTATTTTACTTCTGAAATAGAATAAAATTCAAATACCACATGTTTTAACCAGTCCTGTGAAATTCATTGGCATAACATTTTGTTCATTTATCAAACTAAATCTTATAAAATAAATATTAAATTGTAATGTTGAAGTCATTCGGAAATCAATTTAGATTTAGACATCATGAATCATTCAACTTAATCATTCCATATTACACCTTCCTAAGTTGGTTATTGGTACATTTTTAGGATTTGTTTTCTTCTCATATTTATTTTAAACCCTATTTCTTTCATTTTTTAAAGATGCATTGTTCCCCAGAGACATTTAAAATGATGATAAATTATATCAGACTTTCAATAGGCCATTTTGCAGTTTATTCACTTGCGTAGAAACAAAAAAAAAACAAACAAAAGTGATTTCGAAAGAAACGTTTAAATGTATACTGTAACTAAAACCTATTGTTTGAAATTTGAATATTTTTTTGCTTAAAATTACAAATTTTGTCAGGTAAATAATTGTTTTTTTCGATCCAATTTTTTTTATCAAAGTGAATAACTACAGTATTATGACATTAAAATTACATATTCAAAAAATAAATTTTTTTTCAAGGGTACAATATATCTTTAATTTAATATTGCATTTTGATAAAAGCCTTTGCAACTCCTAACCATAATATTTTTATTTGTTACAGACATGTTGTATACCAGCAACAATAGCCTGTTTAAATCGCAAGTCTATAATACTTCAATATTATAGATTCTATTTTATAGGCAGACATTAACAATTGTACTGTATACAATTAACTGTTTATAATTTTATCTATACAATTTATTTTATCTATAAAATTGTCAACATTTTTTTAAATTTTTATTTCAACTTTATTTATAGAGGGTAACCCTTCCAGCTGAACCCGCAGGCCAGCTGATATTCAGGGGCCCTCTTGAAAATGACAAAATATATAAAACAATACTAATATGAATATATATACATAATACAATTATATGAATTGTAAATTTATTTTTTGGCTAATATATTTTATTTTAAACATTTTTTCCAATATTTCTCCTTAAAAGCTAAAGACATGTAAAACAAAATTGAGCTGAGAGATGAAAGAGTGAATTTTTTATTTTTGAATATAATTATACGTAAATATATAGACGCAATATAGTTTGTATATGTCTGTTTGCGGTGTACTTGCTTCATGCCGTTGCACTGTGTCATTTAGACTTACTATTCGTCTGCTTCTGTTTGTGAGCATTCTACTAACCTACAGTCTTGTCCCTTTTTTCTCTCCAACCTTTCCACAGGATCTGATGCCGGGTGAAATTTTCATTGATTACGTCCCTTTCAAAGAGTATAGACCCAATAAGTATTATAGAGGAGGGGGCAATGATAGGTCCAATAATCATGTTCCACACTCTTCCAATAATCAGGATAGCAAGGCGGATACAAATGGCCTGTTCAACTGTACCTATGCTGGATGCACAGCGGTGAGTATTCTATTATTCTATCCAGGGCATATTTCTGCTTCAAGGGAAAATTCTGTTTTCGTTTATTTTCCACTACAACTGAAGTTAAACAGTTAACTTAACATAATTATACAGTGTATACAGTATATGGGTGGATGGAGGTCACATGGTGGTTAAATAGTATGTAAATAAATTAACGGCACTATCTTGACAACAAAAACAGGAGCAATGTGAGATCAAATATAGAGTGTAGCTAAGCCATTTAACACAGTCGTGAATTTGTGTCCAGTGTCAACACATTGTGATTTGTTTTGGTTATAAAGCAATGATCTCTCTATTAACCTTCAGTCATTCAAGTCTAAACAGGCCCTGAATGGACATATTCGAGTACATGGCGGATCTAATAACCGAACTAGTACAAGAGCTTCCAGGAGGAGTCCTTCACCAATGTCAACGACCTCTAGTGATAGCAGTGAAGAGACCCTTCGCCCTGCACCACAACCAGTGGTAGTACAACCTCCTGTACAAGAAGAATTTCCATGCAAGATTTGTGGCAAGTGAGTAACAAAGTTAAGCTCTGTCAAACTAGTTTGACAAAAAAAAGTGTGATATGCCTAAATATGGTAGTGATATGACATCATCATGTCCATATATGAGCACATTACATTTTTTTGTCACACAAAGTTTGATAGTGTTGACTTTTTAGCCTACTTTTTTTAAAAGTTGAAATCTTCACTAGTGGTAATTATTAAATAGTGTTTCATGTTCTGCTATCAAACTTAAACCTTTATTCATAATTTTTTTTAAATATACTATTGTTTATAGTTTAAGAAGATGTTCATTATTTTGTATTTTCAATACTTTTTTTGCAGAGTGTTTTATAAGGTAAAGAGTCGAAGTGCACACATGAAGAGTCACTCAACCAAAGTAAAACAGAATGCTCAGCAGAACAAACAGAACAAACAAGTCATAGTTGCAGCTCCACCACCAGTGTATATAGCTCCTCCCCCTCCTCCTCCTGTAATAACAAGTATCAGTGAAGAAGAATGCGAAAGCCAGAGTGAAGATGATGATAATGATAGGAATGACAATGATCGAGATGATGATGATCGAGATGATGATGATGATGCCAGTGGCAGTGATGAGGATGACAATGAAATTGGTGATGAAGACAATGATGAAGTTGATGATGATGATGAGGAAGAGGATGATGAGGAGGATGGAGATGAGATGGAAGACGGTGGAAGTGTTAGCGAAACAGAGAGTATGAGTGAAACCGCAAGTGACGAGGATTACAACATGTAACATTGTACATTTTGTATATTTTTTTGTAGGATTATTAAAACAACTATTAAAATGATTACATTTGCAATGGCGTGTTTAGAATACTATCAGTCATGTAATTCTTCAGAACTTGAAAAAATTTTCTTTTTAAATAAAGTTTTTTGTAGATTATTTGTAATTTGACAAATTCTAATTTGTAGGGTGAGTGTGTAACCCATAAGCAAACAATCTTATGGCACTTTTAAGCATCCTATTATTTTGTAAAACATTCTTATAAATGCCATTATGCTAATTTTTATGACATTAAATAGTTTATGAAATCAAGATTTTAGGTCAATTGATAACGTGTCTCTTTTTCAGTGCAATCATGAATTACGGACGATATATACAAGAACAATTGTGTATTACAGTAATTATATTAATTAAAACACATTTGATACCAAGTTTTAAAATTAAAAAAATCAATGACATAAATAAGACTAAAGCTGAGCATTGAATGAATACACATTTCAAAACCTTTTGATCATATCCA
Source organism: Antedon mediterranea (assembly GCF_964355755.1). NCBI lineage: Eukaryota > Metazoa > Echinodermata > Crinoidea > Comatulida > Antedonidae > Antedon > Antedon mediterranea. The sequence continues at coordinate 24,535,249 of NC_092679.1, read as the reverse complement.
ACTGATTCCCTCAAGATACTAGGTAAAACAAAGGTTTTATTTTACTCCACTATATTTATAGAATGTTTTTAATACAGGATTTTATTGCAACTGTTCATTAAATTGTGGTGTTAGATTGTTAGTGGGCAGCAGGAGGTTTGTTAGTGAGTAAACTTCACATCACAATGCCTGACAAATAAATATTTTTTGTTTAGTTACTTTTTTTGTAGAACCCGAGGTAAATATGCATCGTAATAATTTACTATGAGACACTTCTATTCAAAGGACTAGCTTATTCAAGGGAAACATTATTTAAGGGACACCCCTATTTAAGGGGACACTGTCTCGTGAATTTGTACTCCTAGAACCAACCCCAATTGAGGTGTCTACTGTTACTCAAAGGGCTCTACTATTGTATAAAACACTTTAGCAGAGTGGAACCATCCATTAAAAGTTGAAAACTTGATAGGTGTAGTAATGTTGAACGTGAAAACCATGCTTGGTAGATTGCTATGTATTTAGATTAATTAATTGATACACTAGATGTGCAATTGGCATACTTATATCCGGTGCTGTAGATGATTTTATTTTTCTGTTTAGAATATATCTTGATTATAAATCAAATATTGAATCTTTTGAAAATGTTTGTTCTTAGTTATATGTGGCCATTGTATGGCTAGTTCTTGACCTAGTCAAGCTGAGATAGTAAGTGTATAGTAACTTGAAAGACATATGGTATCTTTGGTTATCATATGTTGTAAGTCAATATTATATCACTTGCAGTATATTATACACAGATGTCAGATTATTTGCATGATTGGAAGATCAAATAATTGATGTAGGAATTGTTATAATGTCTCTGTTCTTCCATCACAATGTTCACATTATTTTAGTTAGTTTCATGGTGTCGATGTACTTGGTGCATTAAATAGATAAAAATAGTTATATTTTTCAATAATATTTTTTTTTCTTCAACGATAAGGTCTTAATCTAAATAAATTAGAGAAATGATTTAAAACTTTTTTTGGTTGAAAAAGATGAATTGATAATAGAACATTAATTAATTAATTAAATACTCCTGTATAAGGCAAGTGGTGGTACAGCCTAACACTTGACTTAGTCCCACTTAGGCTGTGTGACTCATCTTCTGGAAAGATGTTTAGAAAATACTTTAAAATGGTGAAAATACCTTGGAAGAAAGAGATGTATTTTTGTAAGTTTTTATTTTTTAAAGAATAACTTGGAAAAAGTATATGACAGTGTGCAATGGATAATACAGATCTTTCACGATACATTTCTGATAGAAATGTATAATTGAGAAAAACAAGAAATTATTATAACAAGATAAATTGTCTATATTTGAAACTGCCAACCTAATTGAGAGGATGGATGAAGTTTGTTAAAAACAAAAAAAAATGTTTTACAACTCTTTTCTTAAACACTTGCCACAACATACAGTAAAATCTAAAACTGTTAAACAATGGCAAAATGGATATAGCAGAAATGACACATTTTATATAGGAAAAATCTACTTTACATCATGTATATATTTGTATATATAAGAAACATTCATATAATTGTATATAATTTTTAGAGAAATGGCATGTTAAAAGCATGTATGGTAAAGTTTGCACTACATAGTATTTTACTTAATTCATTATCAGTAAATGGTGGAGATCTTTACTACTACTAAATTGATATTAATAATAAACTGTAGAATGTTTCTACAACATTCGGACCAAATAATAATAAAAAAGAAGATGCATGATTTAAAATAATGTATATCCCAATCTGAGTTTACATTAAATAATGTATATCCCAATCTGAGTTTACATTAAATAATGTATATCCCAATCTGAGTTTACATTAAACTTGTGTATCATTTTGATTTTATTCTAATAATATTGTTACCATTACAACAATAGTACAGTATTAGTTCTATGTGTTGTTATTTTTCATGAATTTACAAGTTAAAATATGTGTATAAAGTTCTGGGTTGGTATCAATAAATTGAGCAAATCTTTATGTTGTAATAAATTATTGGTTGTATTGGATTGTTTATCTGGTTAATTTTTATTTTTTAGAATGATGAAAGCATTCTTTACAGCATTTATATCAGTGCATATATTTTTGTTTTGTTTAGTTATGTAAATAATCTTTATTTGAAATTTGGCAGAAACGTTTGAGTAATGTCTAGGCATTTATTAAATGAAGAACATGACACGACCATTTGACTTTTCTTTCAACAATGACTTGAGACAGAACAATCAGCTAGTTTCCCATAATTTATTTTAAATAATTTACCTAAATACACATAACTTAATAAAATATCCACCAACATTGGTATTAATTTATTTTTAAATACAAAACTCCCTTTTCATACACTTACATACTATTAGTCATTATACCCATTTCACACTTAGAACATGTAAACAAATTGTTACATGGCTATCTCCTTAGATAATCAAGCATTCACACACTAGTTCATCATGGTGTAATGTAAACTATGTGTAAAAAACCTCATTAGAATTTAAAAAGATGTGTTCATGTATAGATACTGCTGTAGCAGTGTTCTGTACATGATGTAATGTTAACAACTTTTTATTTTACATGTTCTTTCATGCCAAGATAACGATTTGTCACATTTTATAATGTGTGAATTGGGTATTAGTAGTTAAATTAATAGCTTAAATACAACATTTTTACGAGGAATATTTGTCATGCATGTACTGTACATTTCAAGATCTAGTAAAAACCGCATGATCATAGAATTGATTTGACAACAAGGAATTGGGTCTGGAATTGTCACCTACATACATACTACCTAATTTAAATATGGAATAGTTTTTTTATAGAATGACAGCTAATTTTGTTTACAAAATATAATTTCAGATTCATCCTTCCTTCATCATATTAGTTTGAAAGGTACTCATGGGGAAAAATAATCCAGTCCCATGGCAGTATTTCATTTTAACAATGACATTAAAAATGATGGTATGCAATGTCAGCAGTCAATATTTTATATACATGATGCTCAAGCACACTGATTTTTAAAGTATAGTATATATAATATTTATTTATTATAAATAAGTGTAGCACCCACAGTGAAACACAAACTGAGCAAGCTACCATAAACAAACAAAAACTAATATGCAAATTATTAGAGTAAACTAAACATTAGACCTGCTGTTGCATTTCAATAATGCATACAACAGTAATAAGTCATATTCGTGTGTTGCAAGGAACACCTTGATTGAGAAATTGTTTACGACTCTTTTAATGTTCGAAATTCGGCCGCACAATCAATAAGTTCATCTTCAGGATATAATACTTAAATTGATGGTTTAAAAAAATTGCCGATTTTTTAATTCCTTTCAGTTTAAATGTTACAGTGCATATACAATTACTGTCTGTAATGTGTGTAACAGTGTTGGCCTAAAAGGGTCTAGGACTACCTAGGCTACCACCTACATGTACCTTGAGCTATTGCAACATGCGAATACAATCTTCTGATAGCGACGTTTTATAGTTTAAACACTCAACATTGTATTGTTTTACAAAACTAAAAAAATGTATTTATATTTTAATATTAGATAATTTCACACTTCATAATATAAGTCTTAATTACTTCCCACCTCACGCCGTGCAGAAAGTAAAAAAAAGTGTGAGTATATTTATTTGTCCTTTAATAGATTTACTGGTTCAATTCTTAGGCCATGTTGGTGGTAAGTTGCTTCTTGTCTTCTTTCTTGTCCTTAGGGGTATCACGGCATGTTTTCATGCAGTAAAACACTCCAGAAGCAGCAGTTAGGCACCCTACATAAAAAAAACAAACAATACAATTTAGGGTATGTTTAGATCCATGGAGCTTTCGTATCGCAATCAAGGTCATGGGAGTTCAGTTAAAATATTTGAAAACTCCTACATTTATCGAGATAATCTAAAATCTGTCATCTAGTGTTTTTGATTTATTCCATACATACCACTTGTAACGTAGAGTACACTGAAAAGCTTCATAAAACAAAATATGGAGAGCAGGATATAAAATATTCCTCTCTTCCAATTGTCAGCCCATCTGATAGTCTTCATACAACACCCTGACTCCTCAGTGTTCCTTTAGGACATGAAATATACAATTCTTACAAATAACAAAGATTTTGTATTTAACATAATAATGATAATAAAATCACTAAAGTACAACCTTTGTACAGTGTATGTTACTACTGTATATAGTTGTCATTCCCTCAAATTTTTACTTTTTTAAAAAAAGATACATTAAATTTTATTAAATAAATTTATTTAAAAAATAATATTCTAATTTCATTTTAGTCTTCTTTACAAAAATCTTAAAACTCTAATAACTGGCCGGGGACATCAGCTCTGCTTCCCACTTCACTCATCACTAGTTTATCTGTCGCCGCATCTTAGTCTTAGAAATATCTAAAGGTTGATGAATACTTACTTCATACAACTGGTCGTGACAGACACAAACTCCATAAAGAGTATCAATACTCCTATTGCACTAAAAAAAAAATAGTAACATTAAATGTAAAGGCTTAATTACTGATGTTAAATGTTACTAAAAACCCAGAAATTTAATATAGGATATTATATCAATATTAATCATTGATGAGGTACACATTGAAAGACCTTAGTATCAAATTATGACGACACTGACCATAATATCCAACAAAGTGACAAATTCCATCAAAATTGTTTTTGCTAAAGCACTGTCTACACTATCAAATTTTAAAAAAATGTGACATGCCAATATACCATATTTGGGAACATTTTTGTCAAAATAGTTTGATAGTGTAGACAGAGCTTAAAGTTCGGAGTTTGTCAAATAAAAGTTAGCATCAGGACAGCATTTAAGTCACTATAATTATAATAAAAATAATGTAATGCAATGTTAGAAGAAAATAAATGAAATGATTTTCATATAGAATATTATACCATCTTTCTCAAAAAACTTACGTAACATATATGTTAATAATCAGATTGCCCGGTCCTTTTATAAACTGGGAAATACCAATTGCCAGAAGACCTACAGAAAAAAAAGACATGTTAACTTCACCAACCATCCATGCATTGAAAGGTGTATGCCAAGAACTCAGTTATAAACAACTATAATAATGGAATGGATTTACAAACGATACACTTGTCTTGGATGAGGTGCATAAAGAAATGGGCCCGGTCGTCTCTATAATGGGCCCGATCATCCATGGATGTGTTTACCGGCGGCCTATATATAGACTAGCTAGGCCTATAGGTAGGCCCTCTAGTACTAGAGGCCTAGCCTAGGTTTATTTTGGTTATAATATCAAGTGACTGACACCTGACAGGCTTATCAATAACATCAATACTTACTGAAAGATGTTAAAAAAGCAAAGGTTATTGTAAAGAACGCAAAGAAACGACCACAGGTGCTTTTCGAGCTTTCATTAGCCATTTTGTGTGTATTTTATTGATGTGTATGTGATGAGAGAGAAAATGGATGGTGGTGTTTTGGTATATAGAGATTACGTCATGTGGTCAGATGACTGCATGTTGCTGACGCATTGCAAAAAGTACTGGTAGGTACGTATACTTCTTAGTGGCATATTGAGCATGGAAAAAGCGATCCGAAATTATCAATATCTAGAGATTGTACCAGATTTCCGTTCTGTATTGCAGAGTACGACTAGCATAGTGTAAATTTATATTGTTGTTGTTTTTTGTTTTGTTTTTTTTACTGTATCAGTTGATTTTAAAATGCCTTGATTCATGTATTTCTTGTTTAACTTTATAATGTAATTTGTTAATTTTGCAAATGTAAATTTCTGTTCATTTTAGGCTTTTTATTTATATCTGTATTTTGTATCATCATAAACGACACTTAACTGCTGCATGGAGACTTTAAATTTATATTTACTAAACTTTCAAAACACAATTAAATCAGGATTATAATTTGAGGTAAAATGGTTAATAAAACACTAAAATAAGATTAAATATTAAAATTAGGAAAATCGAAATAATGATAAAAATGATACCACTTTAACTGAATAACAAATAAAGATCATAACTTATAATTAAATGATATACAGTATTAAAAAGAACATAAATAATAAAATAATAATAAACAATATTTAAATATAAATGACGATTCCAAGATTTGTTATGGAGAAATAAGTTATCTCCATGGTTGAATGAACTTGTAATGAACTAAAGTAGATAAACAGCTGATTGCTATACAAACAACTACTGTATATTGTATGTAGATTTCATTTGGTGAAGATTTCATTGTATTTATTTTGACTCTACACCGTAGCATTCGATTACTAACCGTCTTTACCAATGCCAGGCCGTGCATTCATTTTGTTAGATAATTTACATAAAGGTGTTCCATCTCACAGAAAAGAGTTAAAATACATGTCGGATACATGTGCACAACTGAAACGAAATAATGAACTATTCTTATGAACAAAAACAGTAATATAGTACTTATATATACCCATAATTTACATATTTAAAAGAACTGTCCGAAAATAACGGGATAAAATTAAGTACGCACAGAGAGGATCAGGTCAACAATAAAAAAAAAAAGCGTCAGCAGTGACACATAAGAAGACAGTAGCGTTCCATATATGAGCTCATTACAATATCATGAATATCCATGAGGCGAGGTATGTTTATAAATAGTCTTGTTCGTTAGGTAGTTACCACACGTGAGAACAAGTCAAGTAAGGTGAAGGATGCTCTACCTTGCTTTCACCCTAACCCATCTCCGAGCCTTTATCGGTTAAGGAGACCTCAGTTTCGTGTGGTTCAAACCTATCCACCAGTTTTACGCCTTTCTGGGGGTGCGAGCTGAGAGGGTTTGTGAAACAAAAAAAGGCGAACGTGTTCTTTGAGTGTTTGGTTAGCCTTCGGGACTGTGTTAGTTGGAAATGGAACCTGATCGTAGCTATCCTAGTCGCATCTTTGTGCAACGCTAGGACCAGCTGTGGTCGTTAATAGGTTTCATAGAACTGCACGGCCAATATTAACTTGGGTTTGTCAGAACAATATTGTACATGTTCTAGTGATCTCATTATTTTGTCTTGTACATACATTCTGACTTTTAACCCTACATGTTTTTTTTATTTATTAATTTGCAGGTAGAAATGCATGAACCTAAATTATTTTATGATGAAGATCTGACCTTCCATTAAATTAAAGAAAACTGATCTCATACTAAGCTTGGATTTGTTTTTCATTTAAACGTGGAACAGAAAAACGCACTCGGTTAACTGTTACATTGGGGTTTAGCCAGTAGAAGACAGACTAACGCAAATCAAATGTTGACATGATTTGGCAAAATTTAGCATTTTTAGTTTTGCCCTAATTTAAAAATTTTTTTTGTGGAAATTTCACAAGCAGATTTAAAAAGAAATAGCTGAATAGACTAAATTTTAAACAATCATCCTTTAATTCATAATGCCTTATGAGTATCAATCATGAGGACAACAACTTGCTATTTTCTACGGTATTAAACGGTGTATGATATTTAACTGCAAAGGTTTTTTTTTGGGTTGACCTCAGCCCCTACAACACAAAAGCAATTTTAGACGTGTTCAAATTTAAGGTACTGCTTAAAGCGAATCCCTGAAATAAATCCATCCATCGGCAGCTTAGCCCGCAGGTAAATTCCTATACGAAGTAATTGCAAACAATTTAAATCGCTGGTAAACTATTACAGTAAGTACTCATTTTTGTGAAAAATTCTATTGGTGTATTATTTGACCAAAGATGAAAAAGATAAAAATGTGTTTGGATCTTCCAAGGAAAGGAAGAAAGCAGGAAAACATCGTCATCGAAACGGCACATTGTACATACAGTAGATGGATTAGGGTTGTAAAATACAACTCGATGGATGGATGGATGGAATGCCTGATCTGCTATCGCGCGCCAAGGTGTCATTTATTCAAGCAATAGAGCTATCTTAGTTTTTAATAGGTAATAGAGATATCTTAGCTTTAAATAGAGATCTTAGTTTTACTTTCAAATAGATCATACAAAATGTTTAAAATTAAGCGATGATGAAGTAACAGGAGTATGGCCATGTTATAACTGTAGATCTATGCCAACTGAAGTCACACGAATTTTGGAGATCGTTGAATCTATGGCTAAAGTAAATGAAAACCAAGTGCAAAAAATAATTGAGTTAGAAAAAAAGATTGACCACTTAACCCAAATAGTGAAAGACTTAAAACATGAAAATACTGAAAATGGTCTGAATGCTGAAGAACAGAGACAAAATGTCGGTAAACTATTAATTGGCGATTCTCTTATTAAGAATATCGTCACTACAAGTGATTTTATGGAAGTTAAATCCATAAGTGGAGCTGATCTACAAAAAATAAAAGAGTGCCTAACAACCAAAGAAGCAGTCGAAGAAATAAATATAGTGTGTGGAACGAACGACATAGCATCGGACAAGTCCATCGATGAAATAACTGAGCTCCTTACCGATGTCATAAAAGTTGCCAAGGAAAAGGCAAATAAAGTGAAGATAGCCAGTATACCACCACGTTTGGACATAAATCATGACCCTATGAAGCTTGAAACATTTAATAACATAATGAAGACGGTAACGGAAGATAGTAACGTAATCTTCGTTAATAATGACGACAATTTCAAATATAGAGACAACACTTTCGAGAGCACTCTTTTATCTTCGGATGGACTTCACTTGTCTGAAACTGGAGTAAAACGACTCTTGAGCAATCTCCAACTTGAGAACTGGACAGAATGCGATACATTCTTTCGTAGGCAAAATGGAATCGGAAGAGGAAACGAAAGAGGAAACGGGAGAGGAAACGGAAGAGGATACAGACAAGGATACAGACAAGGAAACAATAGAAGATGCTACAATTGCGGCCAATCCGGACACATATCGAAGTTCTGTAGAAACAGTTACTGGGCTTAAAAATCTGATTGATAAATTATCAAATTGTAAGGGTTTAAAATTAGCTCATCTTAATGCCAGAAGTATTATAAATAAGATTGATGAGTTTTGTATAATAGCACTAAAAGCAAAAATTGATGTTTTATGTGTATCTGAAACATGGCTACATGAGGGCATCAGTGATGGGTTTGTAGATATAGATGGATACAATATGATCCGTAAAGATCGTTCTGGGAAAAAAGGTGGTGGTGTTAGCATCTATATTAAGAATACCATATCTTATAAAGAAAGATCTGATTTATATGTAAATGATCTGGAGGCTGTATGGCTGGAGCTATTAGGACAAAAAGTCAAAATATTTTAATATGCTGTTTATACCGCCCTCCAAATGCAAATTATGAATATTTTAACTTAATTATTGATTTACTTGAAAAAGTTAGTATGGAAAACACTGAAATTGTACTACTCGGCGATTTTAATATTGATTATGTCTTCAATACCTAAATACACCCTTAGTAAAATGAATTCGTCCTTTAAAGTTGCAGGCGCAAAAATATGGAACAATTTACCAATTAATATTAAATCGGCACCAAGAATTACGTCCTTTAAGGCTAGATACAAATCTCATTTCTTTTCATAAAAAACTGACATGTATTATATTTAATTAAGTTTCTCTTTTGTATATTTTGATTAAGGCAGGACCACAATGTAAAACAGATACACTGTTATCTGATTGTTTTATCCTGTATAAATATATTATTTATTATTATTATAGATATCTTAAACTAAGATGTCTTTATTTCCGAATAAATGGCAATTACTTGGCGCGCCATAAATTATACTTATCGCGGCTTTGACCTTCAGTTAATGTTATTTAAATAACATGCCAGTACAATATATTCTATTTTTAGAAGGTGTGTTTGGCATTGCAATTTATGTACATAAACGATAATTTGGCGGAGCAAAGACATTTATTTTACGACTTGCGTTGTAGGCCTAACATGGAGTTATTCTCTACTCCATGGTTGTAATCTTGCATAATGTTTTCGTTCCGCGCATTTGGATTCTTTACTCCATGGGCAGTTATATTCAAAAGGACGAAGCATTGGAAACTGTATCAGTTCGGCTGAAAAAAATGGGTATTTGGATACTGGGCATGCCCAACCCCCAAAACACATCTGGGAGAAGAGAGTCTATGAGCTAGACAGTCTATAGTCTGTTTGATAAACAATGATTGTTACTTTAGCTCAACGTCACTTATCATTATGGATTTTCTTTTATCAATAGGCCATGAACTTAATTTGTTCTGAAATAAAAGTTTATTGTTTGATATTGCGGATTTAATCAAGTGATTGATAAGCTAAATCAACTACAGAAGGACAACTGAATCCAATCATATACACTCTCAACAAAACAGTTATGTAGTACTCGATATAGTCCAGGCTTTATTGAATAAAGCATTTCAGACTATTATTTTGCGTTACTTACACAAAATGTACGGTACTCTATACTGATTGTTAAACTAAAACAACATGATAATAAATCAATCAATCAATGTTGGTCTTTCCTTGCCCTTTATATTTCGTTTGTCTTTTTCTGTGTATTGTATATGGCATAAAATTGAATAAATAAATAAATGACATCTCTCTGTTCAGGTCTTTGCAGTAGGACTATAAAGGCGACAACAATTCAAGCTAATTGAAATGGCTATTAATAACTCAGGTATAGCTAGTAAGATTATTTTATTCTATCCGTGCAAAATTTATGAGGACCTAGCAGCTCTATTTTTCAAAATGTGTGTGACGGTAGGTCCACTTGTTTAGGTCTGACATTTACAACCCTCAAAATATCTCTCTTTCAAAATAAAAGAAAAACAATATTCATTATTTTATTAAAAAAAAATATCCGTAGAGGTTCGAACCCAATCTACTAGAGCTGAGAGCACCCAAAGCTGAGCAATACCCGTTAGGCCACAAATTAGTACATGGCTGAACAGCTGATAATAGTCTATTTATACGTGTATTACGTAATTCATCATTTCATCATAAATATCACAATAACCTTGTTAAAACCAAAATAACCAGTTAGCTCAGTCGCCTGAGCGTTGTGTTGACAACACGTATGTCGTGGGTTCGATTCCAATGCTGGTCGGTGGAATAGAGTTAAAGGCATGCGGCCACTGTGTTCACAGAATTATACGTCCCCCTTTCTACCACACATCATGAAGCGACAACATCAATGCATCTGGTGATGTGCTGGAAACGACCCCAAAAGGCTGTGTGGCAGGGCCTTAGTGCTGAGGCAGGGAGAGCACATTATAACCTCTTTTTTTTTATTTAATTTTTTTTTTCAACCTGTATTCGATCTCGTTTTATGTTTGCCGTCCTCAATTTTAAAAGAAATTGAATTTTATATTTTCATCGCAGGTGTACGGTACGAAACGGTTTGGTGGTATGCCGTGCGTTGTTATGCACTGGTTGTGCAGGTGTAGTGGGAAAGATGGTATTGTTAGTCATTCGTGGTCAACACGCCACACTGTTACATTTTGTTAATCAATATTCAATTCACTTCAAATTACCATTTATTTCTTCCACAGTAAAATAACAACAAATATCCAATATAAATTGTCAAATGAAGGAAGAGGGCAAAACTCAAAAAGAAACGCCAGATGAAAAACATTGGTAGAGAAAATGTCCGATTCATGCAAGATATTGTATTGTAAAATGTTATGAATAAATTTTTATGGTAGTTGGTGTGTAGCAGCCGCACCGTCCTCAGAATAAACATGTTTTAAACAGATAGTTTGCCTCCGATGGTTTTTGTATGGGGTTAATGGGGAGTGAAATAAGATCAAATGTAGAAAATTTGTAAAGATGCCGATTTCTAGACCAATTTTGAAGCTTAGACTAATTCCTTAGTAGAAAACCCCACCTTAAATTTGGAAGTCGCATCTGGATGATAGTTGAAATTTTAACATTACCATAATTACCATAGGTGATTATGTATATTAATAAGTATAAGTGCAATTCTGGACTCTATTTTCCTTATTAGCTCTGCCCCAACTTAATATTTAATTTCTTATTTCAATGAATAGGTCACTCTCCGGTGACACTAAATAAGTATTTATCTTAGACAAACAAGTTATTAAAATCACTGATTTGGCTTGAAACTAATTTTTATGGAGTAACCGATATTTAGCATAGCCTATACCTGGAAGTTTGAAGTATTTGTTCTCGATGTTTTTGTATGTGAATATTTGTGTTCCACTACTGGCGCCAAATTGGATCCACTGGAGTACAGTGTAGGCCTATTAACATACGAAAAGATATATATTAACATTCAGTAACTTTTGTTGTTAGCCTATATCACTGTGCTCCACTGGTGCCAAATTGGACCCACTGGAGTAGCACCGTGTAACATACGAAAAGATATTTAAACTTAAGTGACTTCAAATTAGGTCCACTTGAGCAGTGTATTAACTACGAAAAGATATTAACATTCAGTAACTTATTTGTTGTTTATATCACTGTGCTCCACTGGTGCCAAATTGGATCCACAGGAGTAGCCTACAGTGTAGGCCTCCTATTAGCCTAACATAGGAAAGACATTTAAATAAGTGACTTCAAATTGGATCCACTGGAGAACAGTTTATTAACATACGAAAAGATATTAACATTCAGTAACTTATTTGTTGTAGTAGAGCAGTTAATGACATGAGCTGTGCATTTTATTACCAAAGCATGAAACTTGGCACAAAGTTTCTTTGATGTATATAGATTCAAAATATTGGGGGGTGCCAAGTGTCCAACGTCTGGTATGGCGGCCATCTTGATTTCAAAATGGCCACCATAAAAACAAAAAATGTTCATATCTTGGCAACTATACACATTAGAGACTTAATTCTGGTCTCAAATTGTTCACAAACTATATATTTCTATTTGCTCTAATGAAAAGTTTCGTCCAAAAATGACCGGAAATGACGTTTCTTACAGTTTGACCTTTGACCTTGTATTTATATATCTCTGTAACTACTGGTCATTTTCAATCGATTTTGGTGTCATTTTGTTCAGAATAAATACATTTATATTTGTAGTAATGAAACATTTTCACATAAAATGACCGGAAATACAATTTATGACCTTTGACATTAATTTATTGATTTTTAATTATGTGAATATACTGTAGGTGATTTTTGTTGGTCTAAAGTGCACCTAATTTTGAACTTTAACCTGATAGGCGTAATTATATTAAATGATTATTGGACTTAAATTGTATATAGTACATAAAATTGGTAAACATTGTGCTTGGTGGTACCATTAGTTCAATGATGTTGGCACCTTCTGATTCGCTAAAAGTTTTAATAGTTTGACAGAGGAAATAACATACATGTTATTGAATACCGTAAAACCTCGAAAAGGTGATAGTATGAGCTTCTTTTCGAGACAGACTGTATTTGATTGTCAAATGAGTATAGTATGATGATCGTGTTTATATCAATATATTATTAATGACCTTACAAAGAACCCTTTCTATTTCAACAATTAAGCCACAGTTATTCTACAATTTATTGTTTTCCAAGTGGTAGGCCTATTTTGATTGCATCTTATTTTTGTATGCTTCCTCGGTTAATATGGTCCTAACCCTCCTTCTTTGTCTGTAGATGGTGTTATACCCCATTCTTTGTCTGTGGATGGTCTTATACCCCATTCTTTGTCTGTGGATGGTCTTTACCCGCTTCTGTGTCTGTTGATGGTATTATTACACCCCTTTCTTTATGTGTGGATGGTCTTACACCCATTTCTTTGTCTGTAGATGGTCTTACACCCCTTGTTTGTCTGTGGATGGTCCTACACTCCCTTCTTTGTCTGTGGATGGTCCTACACCCCTTCTATTTCTGTGGATGGTCCTACACCCCCTTCTTTGTCTGTGGATAGTCTTATGCACCCTTCTTTGTCTGTGGATGGTCTTACACCCCTTTCTTTGTGGACGGTCTTATACCCCTTTCTTTGTCTATGGATGGTCTTATACCCCCTTCTGTGTCTGTTGATGGTATTACACCCCTTTCTTTGTGGATGGTCTTATACCCCTTTCTTTGTCTATGGATGGTCTTATACCCCTTCTTTGTCTGTGGATGGTCTTATACCCCCTTCTGTGTCTGTTGATGGTATTACACCCCTTTCTTTGTCTGTTGATGGTATTAAACCCCTTTCTTTGTGTGTGGATGGTCTTACACCCCTGTCTTTGTCTGTAGATGGTCTTATAATCCCTTCTTTGTATGTGGATGGTCTTACACCCCTTCTTTGTCTGTGGGTGGTCTTACATCCCCTTCTTTGTCTGTGGATGGTCCGATGGTCCTACACCTCCTTTTTTGTCTGTGGATGGTCTTATACCCCTTCTTTGTCTGTAAGTGGTCCTATACCCCTTTCTTTGTCAGTGGACGGTTCTACACCCCCTTCTTTGTCTGTGGATGGTCTTACACCCCTTTCTTTTTCTGTGGACGGTCTTATACCCCCTTCTGTGCCTGTGGGTGATCTTATACCCCCTTCTTTGTCTGTTGATGGTATTACACCCCTTTCTTTGTCCGTTGATGGTATTACACCCCTTTTTTGTATGTGGATGGTCTTATACACCCCTTTCTTTGTGTATGGCTGGTCTTGCACTCCTTTAATTTGTCTGTGGATGGTCTTATACCCCTTCTTTGTCTGTAAGTGGTCCTATACCCCTTTCTTTGTCAGTGGTGGATGGTCTTACACCCCCCTTCTTTGTCTGTGGACGGTTCTACACCCCCTTCTTTGTCTGTGGATGGTCTTACACCCCTTTCTTTTTCTGTGGACGGTTTTATACCTCTTCTGTGCCTGTGGGTGATCTTATACCCTCTTCTTTGTCTGTTGATGGTATTACACCCCTTTCTTTGTCCGTTGATGGTATTACACCCCTTTTTTGTATGTGGATGGTCTTATACACCCCTTTGTGTATGGATGGTCTTGCACTCCTTTAATTTGTCTGTGGATTCTTATTTCTTTGTCTGTGGATGGTCTTCTACCCCCTTCTTTGTCTGTGGATGGTCTTATATCCCCTTCTTTGTCTGTGGATGGTCTTCTCCCCTTCTTTGTCTGTGGATGGTCCTACACCCCCTTCTTTGTCTGTGGATGGTCCTACACCCCTTATTTGTCTGTAAGTGGTCCTATACCTCTTTCTTTGTCAGTGGATGGTCTTGCACCCACTTCTTTGTCTGTGGACGGTCCTACGCCCCCTTCTTTGTCTGTGGATGGTCCTATACCCCTTTTTTTGTCAGTGTATGGTCTTATACCCCCTTCTTTGTCTGTGGACGGTCCTACATCCCCTTCTTTGTCTGTAGATGGCCTTACACCCCTTTCTTTGTCTGTGGATGGTCTTATACCTCCTTCTTTGTGTGTGGATGGTTTTACACCCCCTTCTTTGTCTGTGGATGGTCTTACACCCCCTTCTTTGTCTGTGGATGGTCTTATTCCCTTTTCTTTGTATGTGGATGGTCTTACAACCCCTTCTTTGTCTGTAGATGGCCTTACACCCCTTTCTTTGTCTGTGGATGGTCTTATACCTCCTTCTTTGTGTGTGGATGGTTTTACACCCCCTTCTTTGTCTGTGGACGGTCCTACATCCCCTTTTTTGTCTGTGGATGGTCTTATTCCCTTTTCTTTGTATGTGGATGGTCTTACAACCCCTTCTTTGTCTGTGGATGGTCTTAAACCCCCTTCTTTGTCTGTGGATGGTCTTACACCCCCTTCTTTGTCTGGACCCACTACTTTGATTGATTAAATTAGACATTGTTTCTTGTATGATTAGGAAACCAAGACCTTTAAAGTGAAAGTCCACAGGTGGATGCCTAAACAGGTCTTGTACAGAACAGTATATTGTAGGTCCATGTCACTAATTTGAGGATTACTTGAATAATTATATTGAGATGTCTTTTACGAATTGATTTAGTTCGGATTTTGCTAAAAAATCAATGACTAGAGAAAATCGAGGAAAAGGATTCAGATGAAAGGTTTACAGCAAAGGCCCATTACCATAAAAATGGAGTACATTTTTTTAGATGCAACGAAAAAACGATTGACACATAACAGTTTAGCAAACATGTCGGCATAGATGAGCTCAGTGATCTGTCATACTTTATGCCTATCCTATCACATCAAAAGTTAAAAATTCAGAATAATAATTCCGTGTCATTTATTTCGGTAAAAAAATTAGGTGCATTTATACCAATTTAACCACATACAGTATGTTCACATAGTTAAAGGTTATAAATTGTATTTCCAGTCATTTTATGTGAAAATGTTTCATTACTACAAATATAAATGTCTTTATTATGAACAAAATGACACCAAAATCGATTGAAAATGATCAGTAGTTACTGAGATATACAGATAAGAGGTCAAATGTCAAACTGGATTAAACGTCATTTCCGGTCATTTTTGGACGAAACTTTTCATTAGAGCAAATAGAAATATGTGGTTTGTGAACAATTTAACACCAGAATCAAGTCTCTACTGTTTATAGTTGCCAAGATATGAACACTTTTTGTTTTTATGGTGGCCATTTTGAAATCAAGATGGCCGCCATACCGGACGTTGGACACTTGGCACCCCCCGATATTTTGAATCTATATACATCAAAGAAACTTTGTGGAAAGTTTCATGCTTTGGTAATAAAGTGCACAACTTGGCTATTTTTATGGCGTTAACTGCTCTACTTTTGTTTATATCAATGTGCTCCACTGGTGCCAAATCGTGTCCACTGAGCACAGTGTAATACGAAAAGATATTGAAACTTAAATGACTTTATTTCTATTTTATATCACCGTGCTCCACTGTCGCCAAATTGAATCCACTTGAGCACAGTGTATTAACATACTAAAAGATATTAAAATTAAGTGATTTTATTTCTATTTTTTTATCACTGTGCTTCACTGGCGCCAAATTAGGTCCACTTGAGCACAGTGTATTAACATACGGGACTTTTTTCTATTTTGTATCACTGTGCTCCACTGTCCACTGGGGCAAAATTGGGTGCACTTGAGCACAGTGTTAACATACGAAAAGATATTAAAATTAGTGACGTATTTCCATTTTATATCACTGTGCTATCATGGCGCTCCGTAGAGCAGTAGAGGATGCTCCCAGTTGCCAGAATGATGCTCTCTGCGCTCTGAATATACCAGGCCTCTATACTTTTGCTTAGTGTACTTAGCGCCCTCATCAGGTTTTTAAGCGGTACGTCGTACGTCATGTCATCAAAGAAGAGTGATAAGAAGAAGAATTCCAACGCACTTCTTCGTGATCATTATTGCGGTAGGCCTGAGTTGCAGCAGCAGCAGCAACCCTAGTTTTTTTTTCGTAGATTTGCACAGGTAAGACTAAAGAGTGGGAGTGGGTGTTCGTTGAAATTAAATTATAAATACTGAGTGTACGTGATCTGCTGAAAGCTATAAATCACATATTTATTAAATTATTGCTTTTAGAAAAATATGTGCAATGGATTATCCGGCTCCAGGAGATCCTTTTCCAAGGTACGACGGCTATGACCCAGCCGAACGTGGACGAGGGAGCCCAACAAACAGAGGTTACCTTGAGCAGCCATACGCTGCTTCTGGGGGATACAGCAACCGGGCTAGCCCCATACATCGACATCAACAACACCTGATGGAAGATCAGTCAGGCTTAGCAAGAGAGGCAACAGAAAGTACAAAGAAAACACCTCCACCGAGACCACCACCACCAAGACAGAAAAAGCGAACTTTTACAGAGGAGGAAAGTATAACAAAAGAATTATCAGCCCCACAAATCAGATGGTTTTACAGAGATGATAGGACTAAAAAATGGTGCCCATTTATCGGATACGATTCTTTGCAACTTGAATTTAAATTTCGCAAAGTATATATACATGGTGAAGTATCTGAGTCGGGTGTGGATAGAATTGTAGTTCGAGGTGGACTTTATGAAGTGGATATAAATGAGAAAAAATGCTATACAATTTATTGGAATGGTAAAAATTGTTCATTCAGTTTAGATACGCCCTTTTTCATGGATAAGATTGATGACAATCAATAATACTGTGCATGGAAGCATAACCAACAGAAATAACATAGCGTTTCCAGGGGATTTCAGGACACCATGTTAATAAAAATCGTAACTCTTGAACGGAGGATCGTATGAGAACAAAAATTAATTACTGTAAAATGTTCTAAAAAGATTGGCCTACATAACTGTATGATTGAAAACAATTTGAAACATTTTTTTCACCACTAAGTAAGTAACTTGTCCTCCGAAAATATGTTCGCCGTGCTATGTTATTTCTGTTGGTTACGCTTCCCTGCACAGCATTGTGTTTGTCATCGATCGAAGATCTCTTCTTCCGTTTCGTGAAAAAGGAATTTAGAATCCAATTCATGATTTTCATGCTACAGAAGCCATCTTGACAGATGACAAACATCATGACGACCACCCAAAAGCATCAATAACAAAATGAACACACCGATAGCGATAGTCCAGTGACTTATGGACTTGGTTTTAAAATAAAAAATTCTCCTGAAATTGTTAACTTGTGTAAAATTCATTGGAAAGAAAAAAATTAGAGCACATCAGAACACATACGTCAAATGCATAAAATGTTACAAGAATTATAACATCTCAAATAATTAAATTTGATACTGTATCACGTAGAGTACAATAACATAAATATTTTAATGCTGATTATGAATGTGTTGTTTATGTAGAAGAGGCAACAGATGTTATGAGAGGTATGTGGCACCATTACAACACGTCTGAACCTCTTGAAGAGGACCTAGCAAAAGAAGTGGAACGCAAGCATTTACTTCACTTTAGAGGACAAAAGATAATGTCACTCTCTGAAGAGGATGGAAACAAAGGACCAAAACCAGGTACAACAAATACAAGATAATTCACATTTTCTTTAACCAATAATTATTACCGAGAGGGCTACCCTACTAAAAGAAAACAAATTGAAAAAATAGTGAGATTTCACATTGGGTATTTTGAAAAAAACGTTTTGAGTACAAAAGAAAATAAAGTTTAAAATGTCATTTTTTGATTGATTTGATAGGATTTTAACCAAGTTTGAACTTCGGTATGTTTGATTACCAGTCTAGAAATAATTTATTGAATAATTAATGATTAAAACATGGGGTTTGAAAATGTTTAAAGAAGAATTTAAATTTCATATTGAAATAGACTGAATGATTCTAAGATATGTAAGTTATACGGCTTTATTAATCCATATTTAACAAGGTTAAAGTTGAATGTCACATACTTCACTTTGATCAGAATAGGATCAAATTATTTACTTAATTTAAAGATTTAAAATAATTAACCAGAAGCCCATTATCTGGATTTTAATTCATTAACTGTTTTTTTTGTTGTCGTTTTTAAGCGTTTTATATCGACATAATTTAATTTTTTCTCAGTAATTTGCAGTCTACAGTTTAAGGATTGTCATGTTGATTGGAATAGTGTAAATGATATATTTCTATACAGTGAATCTGCAAGTTCAAGATTAGCCAGATCTATAGGACAGAGCCTTGGTTTCTCTAAAGGTAAGAAGCTTATAACTGTTTTATTTCGTGTCTAAAGTTGGAGCACTGGCTTTTTTAATGGCCTAGCTTCCTGGCCCAAAAATTTGTCAATAATTTTACGATGGAAAAATAGAGTAGTCAATTTTTCAACTCATGAAATATTCTCACCATTCAACTCATAAATATTAATTATTTGTATATAAGACAATAGGTAGTAATATATAAATTGATAAGGGTCCGCATTATATCATCGACCCTTAAAAACAAACAATAACATTTTACTGGTACTGGTACTGTAGGTACAAATAATAATAGAATTTGTGCAACACAGTGTTAAAGTGAATTTCTTATTCCACTGTTTTCAGACAGAAATAAAATATTGATTGTAGCTTTATGTCATTTACTCTCTTTATACACAAGCAAAACATTGACGTAAAAATTAAAAACAGATCATCATTCTTCTAAAATGATAATATTATAACTTTGCACATATTGGTAATGGTACACTTATATTAATACTGTATAGCACATACACCTGTACATGAGCTTGAACCACATTTAAAAAATTAATAAATATACTGTATAATTAAAACAAATTGATAGAAAAGATGAGATTATATAGCCGAGATTTATTTGGAGAGATCATGATTCATATTTCCACATGTATGTACATACTGAACAGGTCAAAGTTTAACTATTGACCCAGCCACTACACTTTTATAGTAGTTTATCCTATCTCTCTCTAGCATGCCATTAGCGCTACCTAATTTGGTACCCCTGATTAAACACTATCTTGATAATTAAATCTAACAGTTTAAGCATAACATTTTCTGTGCAAGTTGATCACAGTTAGCTACCTGTACAATTTAGAATTAAGTATATATATATAATATATATGGAGAAATAATATTTTGCGATGGTACAGTAGTAGTAAATACACTGTAATAACCTACAGTACAGATTCAATTTTAACGATAGACTACAGTTAGTATATGAATCAATTTTAATCATGTATTCATGTTTTCACAATTTTAAAAAAAGCTTGTAAATTACTGTTTTGAGAATAATAAGTTTACACAATACAGGGCTACGCTTGCTTTGCTTGTTTTATATACCCTTTAATTATTTTGAATATTAATCTTAAGAAATACAGTATTAAAAAATATTATTATACACTTAATAGTAAAGAAATAATACAGTATAGCCAAAAGCAGTCAATTATGAATAACAATAACAATGGCATCAATTTCCACAGCTCATGACAAATTAATGACTTCATATAACACCATCTGAATATTGATTTCTTGTGAGCTGTACGCCGATATTTTCATATTGTAAACAATGAAATGTATGCTGATCGTGTACAATCCAATATTTTTTTTTTATTCTTGCTGTCTTTTCTTTTTGTACTGTTTAATCAGTAGACAAATATATCTGTATTTTATATTCCATTCAGTTATTTATTCTCTTTAATCACCAAACTAAAAAGTGAGATCTAATAAAAAAGATGTAAATAATTTATTAATTGTAAATGGAAGCTGAAAAAGGCTGGCACCATGTTTATAAGCATGGTCTTATATTTAATTAATTAATCGTTTATTGTTTTGTTATAAGTGAAATAATTTATTTTTTGGCTGCTACTCCACAGAAGTGAATACTTTATTAAAACTTCAAATGGTCAATGAAAAGTCATTTATTAATCTTTATTTTTTATGTTTTTGAGGGATCATACATCTTTAATTGCTACACTCGGCTGAGCAATTAATCTCAAAATGTTGCATGTTCACTCAGCAAGACAATCTGCGATTGTTCACACAAAATTCCTTCCAGTATTGGGTTGTAACGAATATTCTATGTAATATTAATTAATATACTACTGTAGGTTACCGTGTGTTATGTGACTATTAACTGTCAATTTTTCGGGTTATGAGTATATTACCTGGTGTTCTAAGTGACTTATGTGTGTAAAATAAAAACTTGTGGCCATATTGACATTGCTCTTGTTAAATGCTAAGTAATTAAATATTTAAGAGTTTTCCCTTAGTGGTATTTACTAATAGATTTAAATTCTAAGCATTTCACTTAATGGCAATGGTGGTGACTATGACCATGGGTGACTTTATTGATTACAAACAAAATATCTGTTCCCTCATAATGAAAATTAACAATCTGGTAATATAAATGTTTCTTTTTTTAGCATCCACCAGTGGTTACCGTTTGCGGAGAGGTTACATGAAAGAAGCTCGCTTAGAAGATAAACCCCCACCAATATCACATCTAGTGCTAGTAGTGCACGGTGTAGGCCAGACTATGGAGGCATCAAATATTACACGTAGTTGTTCTGAGTGAGTTCAGTACTTTGGCAAAATATATTTTTTTGTTAATGCCATTGGAATCTTCTTAATGCTCCCCCTTCATAAATAAATTGTCTTGGATGTCAGATGACTGTTAAAATGGACCCTGTCCAATGGTATTTATCAAGAGCAAGTTTGTAGGCCTACTATGTCATTTTTAAAGGAAATGCATCAGAGAAATTATTTCTAATGTTTGTGAAAGTACAAACGATGTTACTACATACATTAGTGCTTCCTCCATAGTACTTGAAGAGTACTTAAGAGCAATTCATTGCACAATACAATAGTAAAACTGTATGCTATTTTCACAAACAGAAATTTGCAAAAATTAAACCACCATAAAAATAACGGCATAAATTAACAGTAGATGAGAAGAATTGTGTATTTTGAAGTACAGTATGTGTAGATGGATTGGTAGATCATATTATATAAATTGTATTATACCCAAAGTCCTTGTAGACGACCATTTTAATACTACTTCAAATCTGATATGTGAATATCTATCAGAATGCACTTTAGATTGGTAGATCATACTATAAAAATTGTATTATACCCAAAGTGGAGCTGTAGCTTGGTGGTTAACGTGCTTGCCTTCCAATCCCAAGGTCCCGGGTTCAATCCTGACCTAGTGCAGGGTTGTTACTCATGATTCTTTCAACTCCACTCCCTAAGCCTCAAATGAGACTTAGTTTATAAGCACGATAAATTATTAAATAGTTTATCCATCCTGTAATTGGCGAGTTACTCGCTGTTGGATGAGTATGAATAAAAAAAAAAAAGTCCTTGTAGATGATCATTATAATACTACTTCAAATCTGATATGTTAATATCTATCAGAATGTACTTTAGATAGTAATCAATGGACCTTGGAACAGATAGCTGTATTGTAACTATTTTTTCATCTGTACACATTAGTACTAGATTGTTCCAGAAACCAAAAACTGAATACAATAATTTTGCAGACCAATGTATCTTGTCCCACACAGTTGCAAGGTTGCATTGTGGTATTTTTAGCAGGCTGCCTTAAATTTTGAACCATTTAAAGACAACAACAACATTATCACAATAGGTCCATATAGTATTTATTTTTATAACATTTTTAACCTTAAATTACGTAGGAAATTGTCTTAATAAATAAAGCCTACTCAGAATTATTTAACATTCAGAATTTATTGGAATTTGATATTATGGTGCTGATTTCATAAATATTAATTATTACTTTACATAAGGCATTGGTCATTGCTAGCAAAATGAATCATTTTAATATGTATCCATCATGCTGAGTTTATTTTTGGCCAGTTTAGCCTTCAATTCAAAGGAATTACTTGGATCGAGTTGCGTGTAATAATTCTCTAATGAAATTGCTGATTTAATAGATGAAGATGATCATAATATTCGTTGCAATATAGAACTTCACGCTACTTTGACTTTATTAACTTGTCTCTACGTATGATAATGCATTGTGACCTTGTTTAACTTCTGATGATGTCAGCAACCAGATATACCTATGATCAATTAATCAGAATATTAATATCTTGGGTATTTGGATGCAAATTATGTAAATAGAGGATAGTGGTATTTAACAAGTTCAATTCAATTCAAAAGACATTTATTTTGGATCAAAAAGACAATAAAATTTAAAAAAACAGTAATGGCAGATTTGGATTATTGAACAAAAAAGTAATAGACAAAGGTAGAATCTAAATAAAGAATTTAAATTATTAAGATATTGCTTTTCTTTTATACTAATTTTTTTATTCATTTTATATCATCATCACCTTACATTGACCATAAGTAAGGGTTGAAAGACATTATAATATACATGCATTATGTTTTTAAGTTTGCGACGAGGTGCTAATAAATTAATTGAGAAGCTGTTTCCAGATCTCAAAACTATGGTGTCAACAGACAGGGTAGAATTTCTTCCGGTTGAGTGGAGATCATCTCTGTACTTAGATGGTGGTCTTATTGACGGTCTCACACCAAACAGGTTAAAGAATTTACGAGCTGTTCTTAACAGCACTGGTTTAGACCTTCTGTATTACCAAAGTCCACTCTATAGATCTGAGGTATGTAAAATTAAAAATACATATTATAAACTTTGTTAATGTTTAATTAATATACACTTTAACAAACACTGTAAATGTTTCATTTGCATCAACGTTACATCCTACAGTACACAGGATCCGACCCACACAGTGTTCAAGTCACAAAATTGTTTACTTGCTAAAAGTTCCTGAACACCTACAGTATACACCGATTCACAAAATTGATAACAATGGGAAACAGACAGGACCAATTTTGAAGGGCCTTACGTGGGGTAGGTGTGGGTGTAGGTGTGGCCTTACGTGGTGTAGGTGTGGGTCTGATCATCTTAAATTAAGAACAAAATGAAGTAATTGTTCATACCTGTTACACTCGCCTCATCTTTTAAAAAAGATTGACTGTTCTATTTAACTCTACTCTGTTTTAAAAAAATATTTCAGTCAATCTTTCAAATCCATTATCATTAGCAGTTATTATAGTTTATTTTATTTATACTTTTCAGGGTAAATTAAACACATTATTGTTTTTACATGTTACTCTTAAAGAGTTAACCCCCACCTCATCTTTTACAGATTCTTAAGAAACTTCAAGAAGAGTTAAATCGACTCTACAAGTTATTTTGCCATCGAAATCCTTGGTTCGAAGCCAACAGCGGCAAAGTATCAATATTTGCCCACTCTCTTGGGTCGGTAATTACATATGATATACTAACGGGATGGAACCCGATTCATCTGTATGATCAGTATCTGTCTCACGAGCAAGGGCGCCATCCAGATCTAGACACGGTTGGACCGGATAACCAAGAACTTGCTGTCAAATTAGCAAAGGCTCGAAAAAAGTAAGGAATTATGTAATGAAAATGTTTTTGTATGAATTGTAATAATAAGAAATCTTTGGTAAATATAAAATAAACTAATATAACTCCAAATAAAGAGACGAAAGACATGTTGAGTATCTGGTGAGCCTGACTCTTTAGTTTATGGTCTTAATAAAGTATATATATTAATGCAAATTGCTAAGGATAACAATAAGTGAATTTATTCACTATCCTTCTTAAACGTGGCAATCCCGTTCACAAGACAAACATATACAATACACAAGATGGTCTACATAAACAAAGTCTTTATAAAATACAAACATTTTGTAATAAATATACTGTAGAGTAGTAGTAATTTGTAATCTGAATGCATGCATTAAATTACACTGTTGAAATCTAGAGTTGTGGAACTTGAAGAAAAGCTCCTTGCAACCAATCAGATTGCTGCAGATGAGAATGCACCAAAGCTTATTTTCAAGGTAATAATACTGAATTTTTCTATATATTTTCAGTTATATAATTTCTTTTTTTATAAATGAAGGCCATGATTTGTAAGATCAAAAGGAGGTCTAAAGCGTCCTTCATACCTGCTTCTGTTCCGATAGCCATTTCGACACTGGCTCTTAACCGTTGTGGTTCAGACTCTGGCTGCATGTTCATGTTATCTCGACCCAATTCTGATTGATTGGACTTTCGCCCTAGTCAAAGATAATGCAACAACACATAGAGATGTATACTATCTCACAGCTCTGTGAAATCTTTTTAATTATCTTCTACAATTTGATTTTAAGGTTGAAAATTTATTTTGTGTTGGATCACCTCTATCGGTGTTTCTTGGAATGCGAGGTATACGTCCTCAAGGCAACGGATCAATAGACCATATCTTGCCACATAGAGCTTGCAAAAGGCTGTTCAATATATACCACCCATCAGATCCAGTGGTAAGTCATTCATATAGTTAACTCACATAAAATAGTGGCATTATTGAACCAGCTATAAAGCATGGTGCGATTTGTATTATTTTACCCATAAGACAGTGCAAGGTTTCCCAAGTAACTATTATTTCATAAGTGTTTCTATATTTGTTATATTGTAGGCATATCGAATAGAACCTCTGTTACTCAAACACTACAGCAGTATTATGCCTCTTCAAATACATCGTTGGGAAAGCTCTAAGCAAGTTGCATATGATCTCATTAAATCTAAAGTCTACCCAAAGGTGTTGAAGGATGGTGGCAAAGAGATGTCGCCAAAGTCTAGTATGTCTGAGACATCATCTCGCCGAAGCTCATCTTCAGGTGCATTTCTGCATGGTTTTATTCAATTCAGAATTTGATTATACAAATCAATATTTAAAATAAAAATAAAAGTGTATAGCATATACATTCTCCATAATGGGATATTAACATAACCTGAATATGTACTGGGTTGTTGTTAATGAGGTATCAAAATAGGGTGGGTATATTTGGTTTGATTATTGGTATGTTATATTATTTTGTGATAGTGTTTTTAATTGCAGTACAATTGCACTTCATTGCACCCTGAAGTCTAACTAAGAATACTACTAGTAGTTTGTAATGACACTAGCTTGATACACTTATTTTGTTTCGGTATACATAGAATCATCTTCATTGGATGGTCGGAGTGAAAGTCAGATGGAACCTCCATTTATTCCTCAATCCCCACCTGCTTCATCTACAAACTACTCATTCTCATCTCATTTATCGGACACTTTATCAGGTAAAGTTCATCACCACTCATTTTCATGTTCGGGATAGATCATCTTCCTGTATCTTCCTACTTCATTCTACATCACTCATTCTCATCTCATCAGACAAAGTTCATCAACATCCTGTATCTTCCTACTTCATTCTACATCACTCATTCTCATCTCATCAGACAAAGTTCATCAACATCCTGTATCTTCCTACTTCATTCTACATCACTCATTCTCATCTCATCAGACAAAGTTCATCAACATCCTGTATCTTCCTACTTCATTCTACATCACTCATTCTCATCTCATCAGACAAGGTTCATCAACATCCTTTATCTTCCTACTTCATTCTACATCTCTCATTCTCATCTCATCAGACAAAGTTCAACATCCTGTATCTTCCTACTTCATTCTACATCACTCATTCTCATCTCATCTCATCAGACAAGGTTCATCAACATCCATTATCTTCCTACTTCATTCTACATCTCTCATTCTCATCTCATCAAACAAAGTTCATCAACATCCTTTATCTTCCTACTTCATTCTACATCACTCATTCTCATCTCATCAGACAAATTTCATCATTATAGTATCTTTCCTGTTTTTTGTTTAACCATCATTTTGTGTATTCTTTAGGAGGAATTGGTAACATCATGGCAAGATGGGCAAAGCCTGATGAGAAACATGCAGAAAGGGAAGCTTTAGAAGATCTAGAGAAAGTATTAATGAGAATTGAAAATATGGAACCAGCACATCCTATTGTGGAATCACCCCAAGATGATGATCATGAGTTTGATCATGTTGGTAGGTCTAACACACTGCCGCTACATGCCTTGCTTTCTATAAACATATTACCTTCACTAAAGAACTACTTTGTATCAAATTGCAATATTGACACAACAGCTTTTTATACAATTAAAAACTTGACACACGTTAAATGGGCACACTAAAAATTATAAATGTCTGTTGAAAAGCTTCCATTAGCAGCACAATTTAAGTGATAATTCCTTTTCTGTTAAATGATGTTTTATTCCATTCTTTCAATCATAAGAAACAGGCCCAATTTATATATGCTTATTCAACCAGTCTCCTCATTTCTATTTGCGTAGTGCATAGATATTTTTTTCAAGCAGTTCATAGCAACCAGTCAAATATACCATATGATAACATTTAATCTGTATTTATTCAATTTTGGTATTTCTTTTCTCTACTATGCAAAAGTAAAAATAGAAATGTAATGTGAAAAAAACAAAATGTGTTGAAGGGCGCCATTAATTTAGCTTTTTTTTTCTTGTGACAGAATTAGAGCATCGTCTTGATTTTGAACTAAAAGAGAGTAATTTCAGTAATGGATATATCTCAGCATTAACATCTCATACATCATACTGGAGTTCTCTAGATGTCACACTATTCGTTCTTTACCATTTATACCCAGGCTATTTGCGTACCAAGGAAGAGTTAAAAACCATCAGCAAATGATTATTGTGAAAATCTGTCAATACTATGCACGCTTCTAATTCTCTCATCATTTAAACTGTTGTTTTAATGACCCAGGCATTTTCAGCATGAGATATTTAATTTAAAATTGATTTTGATTTAAAGATATATTTTACCCCTGAAAAAATAATTTGTTCAAAATTTTTGTTTGAATATGCCATTTTAATGTCGCATACTAGTTATCCAATTTGACCAAAAATTGGATCGAAAAGAAATTTATCTGAAAAAAACTGTAATTTAAAGCAAATATAGTCAAATTGGCTGCTAGAAATGGGTTTTTGGTTGAATTTAACCATTTATTTTTTCATTTTATAAGTGAAAACATTGTTTTTCCCATTTTTTTTTCTGCTGAGGTGATTAACTTATTAAAACTACAAAATAACCTATCCAAATTCTTATTTAATTAATCTTCATTTTTCATATTTTTTTGGGAAAATACATCTTTAGTAACTTCAGAGATCACATTATAATGATATTTAATTGCTAAAAGGTTTACTTGGGTTAGTTTTCATGTATAACTGTAAAGATTTGGCCTCTACAAAATGATACATCATTCAATATGTTGTCAATTAGAGTGTTGCTTAAAAAACTATATTTAATTAAAAACTAGATTTGTTTTCATTTCAGTTATTTGCTTAAAATAACGGTGTGTTAGTGAAAGTGAGTTAAAATAAAAAACTAGAAATAATTCAATGATTATTGATATTCCATTTTCATAATTTAAGGAGCAATTATAACAAGCTAGTGTATGCCAAAATAAAAATAGAGGTATTAGTAAACATGAGTATGCATTATAAATAAAAATAGAGTTGTTTGTAAACACAAGTATGCATTAAAGATAAAATAGAGGTATCTAATTTTACTTGATTACAAGATTAATAATAGAAATTTTGTTTTAAATATTGATGCTAGTAGTATAACAATAATTTTAATAACAACATTATGATTTGTCTAGCTGCTAAGTAGATTCATTTTGGTTGTAAGAATTGGATGCTTACTATCTAATCATCGGCCTATTCCTGAGAGAAGTTTGGGTTTTCTCCACTTTTCGTGAATAAAAGAGAAGTTTGGGTTTTCTCCACTTTTCGTGAATAAATCTAATTAATAAAAAAAAATGTGTTTAATAAGTTATATTTTTAGTGTCACCTTTTTGTATTTAGTTTCTAAATGGTAAATTAAGTTTTCATAATTTTAATCCATCTTAAATTTAGTTCACCTTGCAGTAATTATTTCACCTGTCAAGATATTTACTAGTTCAACACCAGTTCTTTGTTAGTTATAAAGCATTTAATAATAATAATATCAACTTCTGGCTAATTGGAAAATACACTTATGTTG
Organism: Antedon mediterranea; assembly: GCF_964355755.1. Classification (NCBI taxonomy): domain Eukaryota; kingdom Metazoa; phylum Echinodermata; class Crinoidea; order Comatulida; family Antedonidae; genus Antedon; species Antedon mediterranea. Next base: position 24,505,999 of record NC_092679.1, on the reverse strand, counting down.
ACAAGTTGATATGTGTAAAATATTTTTTGAAAACGGATAAAAAAAAATTAAAATCATTTTAAATATCATTGTTTAATCCAAGCATAACTTAAAACCTAAATCCAGCAAATAAATTAGTTTGCACAAATTAAATATTATTGTTTAGGCCTAAGTGTCGTTTGGGATAAATTTTGAGTTTATATACTATTTTTGTATTTTAAGTCAATTTGTTATTTATAATAATTAGATAATTTAGAAAATTAAAAGAAAATTAAAAGTTTTTAAAATGTTATTCATATATATCAGTTAGTATACTAGGTAGTAGTTATTTGATTTCATAATATATACATTTATAAATATAAATGCAAAGGCAAAATACTGAAAAAATGACAATGCTGTGGGTATCAGTGGCTGGATTTCAATGGAGATACAAACAAAAAGCGAAAAGCTAAATCAAAACGATAAAGTAAAACAGCCAGATAAATAAATATATATGCATACATTTAAATTGTTATTATATCCGGGCCACAGAAATAGTTTAAGGGAAAGATTATGATTTAAATTTTTATGATGCAATGTTAAACATATTAAGTGCAATATGTAATAGTTGGTTTAATAATGCTATTTGTTATCGAATATAAATATACATAAACTATTTGTTTTAGTATTTATTTGCTTGAATTATGGTTGCCCGGGGATTATATATTTTAGCCAGCATGACTTAACCAAAATTAAATACTCGAAATATCGGAACTAAATTTTATTTTGTTTTTGTTAGTTAAATAGATGTCAAAAAGATGATGTACCCCAGCAAGAAAGAAGAAGTATTTAGAAAGATTTGGACAGCATTGCTTATTTTTTGCATCAGAGGAAGTGACGAATCATCGGATAGCAACTTAAGTTCGGCATCGTTGTCATTATCATAATCACCATCTCTATCTCTATCAATGCAACCATCAATGCAACCATCAATGGGCACAGTGTCAGCATCGCCATCAGGTGTACAAGTTTCAGTACGACAGTCATCATCAAAGTCTCTTTCAAAGTCTATCAAAGTCTCTATCAAAGTCTATCAAAGTCTCTATCAAAATCATTTATTGTTTTAATTTAGCTTTTTGCTTATTTTATTTTGCATCTCCATTGAGATTCAGCCAAAGCATTGTCATTTGGTTTAGTAATTTGACTTTCGATTTATATATTCATAATAAATAAATAAATAACTGACACTCACACAATCGCGTAATTTATAGGCCTATAACTTTCTGGGAACGTATTGAATTTGCCGGAAATTGCGTTTGTTTATATGCCGGTATGGTAAAAGGATAGGAGTATTTCCGTATCTTCGACAGAATGGCGGGGTTCGGTTGTTTTCTTCTGCTAATTATGCCTTTAATAATGGGTATGAGTATAGGTAAGTTACAATTTTCTAAATTATTTATGCCTATGTCAATGCCATGCGTTGTTCGATGTCTTGTTTGGCATTTGCTATTTTAAGATAGGCCAATAATTATAGAGATCTTTCGAACGTCGGATAAGTTATAGTTCTTAGCTGTAGGCCTACATCAAAACTAACCAGGCTATATAACAAATATATTAATTGTAGAGGCCACTTCCACAAAATATTATAATATATGGCGTTCGTAATTTTGTTTTAATGTATTTTTCTCAATCATAACACAAACATATAAATAATAAAGGTTTTCTCCATTGTACAACGGTAGTAATAATTTATAGTTAGCATAGAAGTGTATTGAGTTTTGCTCCTATTAGAACATTTGGTTTACCTCCATGAAATAATAGACAATATATATTATTACTCAATCGGACGATTCGTCGATCAAATGTAGGCTTTGTATTATTATATTAGGTTTGGTAATGGAGGCATTGCATACCTCCATGGTTTGATAAAACTTCTGCTGCAACAAAACACAGAGAAGACCGAGAAACTTGACACCATTCTTCCACAAATCGCTACTTGATCCTTATTTCGTCTACGTGATTTCCAGTAAGGGTCATTATAATACATAATAACCCTTTACTGGAAATCACGTAGAGGAAGTAAGGATCATTACTTGACCTATATAATATAGATAATATACGTCGTACAATTTTGTAGAGATATTCAGTTATTTGCCGTCGGCACCATAAGTTTGAATTTTAGTCGGAATCTATATTGGCCATAACTACTCACCGTTAATTATAACCGTCCATTGAATGTTGTAGACATAACTATATTCGGAAGAGCAGAGGGTTACCATGGTGTTCTGGTCCATTTTCGTTTGGTGGTAGCACTCGGCACGAAGGGACCCTGAGGGAGAGAAGAAAGTTATTGTATGTGCCGCCCAGTTAAGCTGCAATTGACAAGTTATTTCCCGTCCCCACACTCACATACATTTAAAATGTCATAGCTTGGATAAAATTAATTAAAACGCTACAAGCCACTAAATAGCTTAATGATTTGACCAATCACAAACGATGGATTATTCGAACTGTCGCTTGTCATTGGTCAACTCACTTGAGTTGCGGCTACGTCATCGCGTTCATGGATTAATCCATGATGCATTGCACCACCAATGAGAAGCTTTAGTATTCAAACAGTACATTTTTCCAATTTTGACTCTTTTTACTGTATGTTAAAGTAATTATGTTAAGTTCCACCATCCTTACCTTCTCTAATTAATTGTCTAATCTAATTGTCACGTAATTGTCAAATAAGCTGTAGCAGGATTATGCAACCGTTAATAGGCCTATAAAATATAATTTAAATTTTGATTTTCTTACCGTAACTTATTTCTCCACTAGAGATACTTAGAGATCTTAGATGGAATGCACACCTAATGTTAACAGCTATCTATTGTATTTTAGTACATATGCTTATTTTCAAATAAACGTAAACGCAAAATTAAAAAACTGCAACATAATGTTTGAACTGTTATTAATTCGTCCACTTTTTTCAAAATCCAAAACTTCCTTAAAATCTTATCAATTGTATGATACATTAATTTCGATTTTACTATGATACAATTATTAATAATTAGCTGGAACAGAGTTCTGTACGAATCCTTTGGGAGTAGAAGACGGAACAATTACACTTACATCATCAACGGAATGGAATGCGCAACACGGACCTGCATATGGAAGACTTAATATGACTCCAAGGAACGGTAATATTGGTGCTTGGGCTGCACAATCAAATAACCAAAACCAATGGATACAAGCTGACATTGGTGCTCTAAAAGGGTGACTGGAGTGATTACACAAGGACGTAATGGAGGCGGATATGACCAATGGGTTACAGCTTTTGAAGTGTTGTACAGTATCGATGGAAACAACTTTAAAGGCATTGTTGAAGCAATTGATACTGCTATGGTGAGTTGCTCTTTTTAACGGCCCTACTGTATGTCACCAAATTATTCAAAATTTGGCATCATTTTGTATGGAATTAGTTTATATATGGTGCAGTTTTCCTATCGAGAATAGCTTCCAAAAGCTAAAATGATACCTAGGCTAATTAACAACAGTGTTTTTCCTTTAACATATTTTGGGTATTTTAATTTTGTATAAATTACTTCTGTAATATTTTTTAAATTTCAGGAATTTGTTGGAAACACAAATCCTGATTCTCAAGTTACCAATCTGTTTCCAAAACCAGTGATTGCTCGTTACATTCGTATTCACCCAACAGCTTGGAATAATCACATTAGTTTAAGATTTGAAGTTCTTGGTTGTTCAGGTATATTTTAGTGATATTTTTAAACTACACCAATGTATGCAGTACTTTACATTATTATGTTATTTGCAGCAAATAGTAGATGTGAGTAGATGTGTATGTTTACATCATAACATGTATGAATTTGAGTTAATCAAATTCATTTTCTAAAATGATTGTATTCTCTTCCTCACAAACTTGTAGGTGTATAACTATTTAAAAATATAGCAATACCTAGGAAATTTATAAGAGCCTCTCAAATTATTCCAGAAAAAACCTGATGGACATTGACAAGGGAACCTGAATTATGCACGCATGGTGTAATTAACTGTTTCTTTCTTTTTATTGCATATTATCATTGATCCTTTCATCAGTTTCTTGCACTGGTTCAAAACTTGGCATAGAATCATCAGAAATTCCATCGGAAAACATCCGTGCTTCAAGTGAATACAATGCACAACACGGTGCTCGTCGTAGTAGATTAAATATTGAACCTAATAGTGATGGAATTGGTGCATGGGCAGCCAAAACCAATGATCGTAATCAGTGGATTCAAGTTGATCTTAATGAAGTGAAAGTAGTGACTGGTGTAGTTACTCAAGGACGTAATGGAAATTATGATCAATGGGTTAAGTCATATGAAGTCTTGTATGGCATGGACGGTTCTAACTGGCAGACAATTATGACCACTGTTGGAACATCGACAGTAAGTAAGACAAATAGTTTACAAATCAAGAATACGCTTAAGATGATTGGTGTGGTTAGTAGCATTTTATTGGATATGGTTATTTATTTGTAGGTGTTTGTTGGCAATACAGATAAAGATACACAAGTTACCAATGTATTTCCATTTGAAATACATGCACGATTTATTAGAATCCATCCAATCACTTGGAACAATCACATTAGCATGAGGTTTGAAATTCTTGGCTGCCAAGGTAAATAAATTGTAACACATTATGACTATAAATACATAAATCATTTTTTTGACAAACCTCGATTTTACAGGCAAATCACTTTGGAAAATGTTTATGTGAATATTTAAATTCTTTTATGTTAAAAACCTTTACAGTTAACTATAATATGTGAATATTGATATTATTAATGTTTAAGAAAACATTCATTTTTATTATACTATGGTACAATTATTAGCCAAAACAAAGTTCTGTACGGATCCTTTGGGAGTAGAAGACGGAACAATTACACTTACATCATCAACGAAATGGAATGCGCAACACGGACCTGCATATGGAAGGCTTAATATGACTCCAAGGAACGGTAATATTGGTGCTTGGGCTGCACAATCAAATAACCAAAACCAATGGATACAAGCTGACATTGGTGCTCTAAAAACGGTGACTGGAGTGATTACACAAGGACGTAATGGAGGCGGATATGACCAATGGGTTACAGCTTTTGAAGTGTTGTACAGTATCGATGGAAACAACTTTGAAGACATTGTTGAAGCCAATGATACTCCTATGGTGAGTTACTCTTTTTAACGGCCCTATTGTATGTCACCAAATTATTTAAAATTTGGCATCATTTTGTATGGAATTAGTTTATATATGGTGCAGTTTTCCTATCGAGAATAGCTTCCAAAAGCTAAAATGATACCTAGGCTAATTAACAACCGTGTTTTTCCTTTAACATTATTTGGGTATTTTAATTTTGTATAAATTACTTCTGTAATATTTTTTAAATTTCAGGAATTTGTTGGAAATACAAATCCTGATTCTCAAGTTACCAATATGTTTCTAAAACCAGTGATTGCTCGTTACATTCGTATTCACCCAACAGCTTGGAATAATCACATTAGTTTAAGATTTGAAGTTCTTGGTTGTTCAGGTATATTTTAGTGATATTTTTAAACTACACCAATGTATGCAGTACTTTACATTATTATGTTATTTGCAGCAAATAGTAGATGTTTACATCATAACATGTATGAATTTGAGTTAATCAAATTAATTTTCTAAATGAATGTATTCTCTTCCTCACAAACTTGTAGGTGTATAACTATTTAAAAATAGAGCAATACCTAGGAAATGTATAAGAGCTTCTCAAAATATTTCAGAAAAAACCTGTATGGACATTGACGCATGGTGTAACTAACTGTTTCTTTCTTTTTATTGCATATTATCATTGATCTTTTCAGCAGTTTCTTGCACTAGTTCAAAACTTGGAATAGAATCATCAGAAATTCCATCAGAAAACATCCGTGCTTCAAGTGAATACAATGCACAACACGGTGCTCGTCGTGGTAGATTGAATATTGAACCTAATAGTGATGGAATTGGTGCATGGGCAGCCAAAACCAATGATCGTAATCAGTGGATTCAAGTTGATCTTAATGAAGCGAAAGTAGTGACTGGTGTAGTTACTCAAGGACGTAATGGAAATTATGATCAATGGGTTAAGTCATATGAAGTCTTGTATGGCATGGACGGTTCTAACTGGCAGACAATTATGACCACCGTTGGAACATCGACGGTAAGTAAGACAAATAGTTTACAAATCAAGAATACGCTTAAGATGATTGGTGTGGTTAGTAGCATTTTATTGGATATGGTTATTTATTTGTAGGTGTTTGTTGGCAATATGGATAAAGATACACAAGTTACCAATGTATTTCCATTTGAAATACATGCACGATTTATTAGAATCCATCCAATCACTTGGAACAATCACATTAGTATGAGGTTTGAAATTCTTGGCTGCCCAGGTAATTAAATTGTAACACATTTTGACTATAAATACATAAATCATTTTTTTGACAAACCTCCATTTTACAGGCAAATCACTTTGGAAAATGTTTATGTGAATATTTAAATTCTTTTATGTTAAAAACCTTTACAGTTAACTATAATATGTGAATATTGCTATTATTAATGTTTAAGAAACCATGCATTTTTATTATACTATGGTGCAATTATTAGCCAAAACAAAGTTCTGTACGGATCCTTTGGGAGTAGAAGACTTAACAATTACACTCACATCATCAACGGAATGGAATGCGCAACACGGACCTGCATATGGAAGACTTAATATGACTCCAAGGAACGGTAATATTGGTGCTTGGGCTGCACAATCAAATAACCAAAACCAATGGATACAAGCTGACATTGGTGCTCTAAAAGGGTGACTGGAGTGATTACACAAGGACGTAATGGAGGCGGATATGACCAATGGGTTACAGCTTTTGAAGTGTTGTACAGTATCGATGGAATCAACTTTGAAGACATTGTTGAAGCCAATGATACTGCTATGGTGAGTTGCTCTTTTTAACGGCCCTACCGTATGTCACCAAATTATTCAAAAATTTGGCATCATTTTGAATGGAATTAGTTTAAATATGGAGCAGTTTTGCTATCGAGAATAGCTTCCAAATACTAAAATGATACCTAGGCTAATTAACAACAGTGTTTTTCCATTTTTTTGTTATTTTAATGTTGTATAAATGTATAAACTACTTCTGTAATATTTTTTAAATTTCAGGAATTTGTTGGAAACACAAATCCTGATTCTCAAGTTACCAATCTGTTTCTAAAACCAGTGATTGCTCGTTACATTCGTATTCACCCAACAGCTTGGAATAATCACATTAGTTTAAGATTTGAAGTTCTTGGTTGTTCAGGTATATTTTAGTGATATTTTTAAACTACACCAATGTATGCAGTACTTTACATTATTATTTTATTTGCAGCAAATAGTAGATGTGAGTAGATGTGTATGTTTACATCATAACATGTATGAATTTGAGTTAATCAAATTCATTTTCTAAATGAATGTATTCTCCTCCTCACAAACTTGTAGGTGTATAACTATTTAAAAATAGAGCAATACCTAGGAAATGTATAAGAGCTTCTCAAAATATTTCAGAAAAAAGCTGTATGGACATTGACGCATGGTGTAACTAACTGTTTCTTTCTTTTTATTGCATATTATCATTGATCCTTTCAGCAGTTTCTTGCACTAGTTCAAAACTTGGCATAGAATCATCAGAAATTCCATCGGAAAACATCCTTGCTTCAAGTGAATACAATGCACAACACGGTGCTCGTCGTGGTAGATTGAATATTGAACCTAATAGTGATGGAATTGGTGCATGGGCAGCCAAAACGAATGATCGTAATCAGTGGATTCAAGTTGATCTTAATGAAGTGAAAGTAGTGACTGGTGTAGTTACTCAAGGACGTAATGGAAATTATGATCAATGGGTTAAGTCATATGAAGTCTTGTATGGCATGGACGGTTCTAACTGGCAGACAATTATGACCACTGTTGGAACATCGACGGTAAGTAAGACAGATAGTTTACAAATGGAGAATGCGCTTTAGATGATTTGTATGATTAGTAGCATTTTCTTGTATTGGATATTGTTGTTTATTTGTAGGTGTTTGTTGGAAATACAGATAAAGATACACAAGTTACCAATGTATTTCCATTTGAAATACATGCACGATTTATTAGAATCCATCCAATGACTTGGAACAACCACATTAGTATGAGGTTTGAAATTCTTGGCTGCACAGGTAAATAAATTGTAACACATTATGACTATAAATACATAAATCATTTTTTTGACAAACCTCGATTTTACAGGCAAATCACTTTGGAAAATGTTTATGTGAATATTTAAATTCTTTTATGTTAAAGGCTAGGTGCGGGAAAAAAATTTCTATTGATCATACATTCCAATAATTATCGATCTATAGTTTCCCCTATGTTTCATAATTGTTGGCATTTAATTTGTGTTACACGAGCTTGTTGAAAATAAGCACTTTCTTATCAGTGGGGGGATAGTTCAAATTACACAGTAAAATCTCTATTCTTTTGTACACAAATTTTGTAAATAGAGAGGCATTTTAAAAAGTTATGAAAAATAAAAAGTGTGGTAAAAAATGTTATCAGATGACTAAATATAGGTAATATAACTTGAATACTACATTTCTAGTATTTTTATTCAACTTCAGATTTTTATTTTCATGCTATAGCAAACATTATCCACTGTATATCCACCATCTTTTTTCACCGTCTAGGGAGTCACCAGACATGTTATTACATCAGGTTTACTCCCTAACTACTGAAAAAAAGTCTTCCTGGTTTTTATGGAAGAATTTTGCCAAATTTTGTATTTGACCATATTAAGGAAAATTCATGTTTTTTTCATCTTGATTTCTGTTAAAAATATTTGATTTATGTACAATTAACCAAATATTATATTTAAAATTCATGCCTGTACCTGAGCTTTAAAAACCTTTACAGTTAACTATAATATGTGAATATTGTTATTATTAATGTTTAAGAAAACATTCATTTTTATTATACTATGGTACAATTGTTAGCCAAAACAAAGTTCTGTACGGATCCTTTGGGAGTAGAAGACGGAACAATTACACTTACATCATCAACGGAATGGAATGCGCAACACGGACCTGCATATGGAAGGCTTAATATGACTCCAAGGAACGGTAATATTGGTGCTTGGGCTGCACAATCAAATAACCAAAACCAATGGATACAAGCTGACATTGGTGCTCTAAAAAGGGTGACTGGAGTGATTACACAAGGACGTAATGGAGGCGGATATGACCAATGGGTTACAGCTTTTGAAGTGTTGTACAGTATCGATGGAAACAACTTTGAAGACATTGTTGAAGCCAATGATACTGCTATGGTGAGTTACTCTTTTTAACGGCCCTACTGTATGTCACCAAATTATTCAAAATTTGGCATCATTTTGAATGGAATTAGTTTAAATATGGTGCAGTTTTGCTATCGAGAATAGCTTCCAAATACTAAAATGATACCTAGGCTAATTAACAACAGTGTTTTTCCATTTTTTTTGTTATTTTAATGTTTTATAAATGTATAAACTACTTCTGTAATATTTTTTAAATTTCAGGAATTTGTTGGAAACACAAATCCTGATTCTCAAGTTACCAATATGTTTCTAAAACCAGTGATTGCTCGTCACATTCGTATTCACCCAACAGCTTGGAATAATCACATTAGTTTAAGATTTGAAGTTCTTGGTTGTTCAGGTATATTTTAGTGATATTTTTAAACTACACCAATGTATGCAGTACTTTACATTATTATGTTATTTGCAGCAAATAGTAGATGTGTATGTTTACATCATAACATGTATGAATTTGAGTTAATCAAATTCATTTTCTAAATGATTGTATTCTCTTCCTCACAAACTTGTAGGTGTATAACTATATCAAAATAGAGCAATACCTACGAAATGTATAAGAGCTTCTCAAAATATTCCAGAAAAAACCTGTATGGACATTGACGCATGGTGTAACTATGTAACTGTTTCTTTCTTTTTATTGCATATTACCATTGATCTTTTCAGCAGTTTCTTGCACTAGTTCAAAACTTGGCATAGAATCATCAGAAATTCCATCAGAAAACATCCGTGCTTCAAGTGAATACAATGCACAACACGGTGCTCGTCGTGGTAGATTGAATATTGAACCTAATAGTGATGGAATTGGTGCATGGGCAGCCAAAACCAATGATCGTAATCAGTGGATTCAAGTTGATCTTAATGAAGTGAAAGTAGTGACTGGTGTAGTTACTCAAGGACGTAATGGAAATTATGATCAATGGGTTAAGTCATATGAAGTCTTGTATGGCATGGACGGTTCTAACTGGCAGACAATTATGACCACTGTTGGAACATCGAAGGTAAGTAAGACAGATAGTTTACAAATGAAGAATGCGCTTAAGATGATTTTTATGATTAGTACCATTTTCTTGTATTGGATATTGTTGTTTATTTGTAGGTGTTTGTTGGCAATACAGATAAAGATACACAAGTTACCAATGTATTTCTATTTGAAATACATGCACGATTTATTAGAATCCATCCAATGACTTGGAACAACCACATTAGTATGATGTTTGAAATTCTTGGCTGCCCAGGTAAATAAACATTATGATTAAAAATGTGAATACATTGATTTAACATAGATAAAAAAATAAATACATTAACTGAAACGTATTAGTTAGATCGTTGCTGATTAGGTAATATAGATTACACCCCTGTCCACATTAGGTAATATAGATTACACCCCTGTCCACATTAGGTAATATAGATTACACCCCTGTCCACATTAGGTAATATAGATTACACCCCTGTCCACATTAGGTAATATAGATTACACCCCTGCCCACATTAGGTAATATAGATTACACCCCTGTCCACATTAGGTAATATAGATTACACCCCTGTCCACATTAGGTAATATAGATTACACCCCTGTCCACATTAGGTAATATAGATTACACCCTTGTCCACATTAGGTAATATAGATTACACATTTGTCCACATTATGTAATATAGATTACACCCCTGTCCACATTAGGTAATATAGATTACACCCTTGTCCACATTAGGTAATATAGATTACACCATTGTCCACATTAGGTAATATAGATTACACCCCTGTCCACATTAGGTAATATAGATTACACCCCTGTCCACATTAGGTAATATAGATTACACCCCTGTCCACATTAGGTAATATAGATTACACCCCTGTCCACATTAGGTAATATAGATTACACCCCTGTCCACATTAGGTAATATAGATTACACCCCTGTCCACATTTACTCATCTACATTCAGATAATGTATATAACGTATTATATTATTTTGTAATAGAAATATGATTCCTTTGAATCTTACTCCGTTTTTACATAAAAGTATCCTGGAGTTAGATTTTAACCGTCTACTACAATACTGTTAATCCTAGTAAACTTTAAACTGTGGGTAAATAATATGCAGACGAGCTGAGATCTAAATATGAAAATAATTCACTGTTATATCATTCGTTTATAGTAGGCTATCATTAATATTATTACTAAAGGCAATGTTATCATTCTGTTGGTTTATTATCAGACCGTGAATTATGTATTACTCATAAATTGAATTTAAAAATGTCTATATGATTACGTGACATCATTCTCTCATAGTTTTCGTAAAGTTAATAAACCGTTTTTGTACGGTGTACTATAATAAAATCTGCAGTGTACAAACACCGTAAATTCAGATGATACGACCATTGATTTACAAATTATTTGTCACATATTTTTCAATTCACAGGCAACAAATCGTGTATTGATATAACAGCACCAAGTCATGGAGTACTGATAGGTGATGATTTTACATATCCATCTACGGTTACATTTAAATGCAACGAAGGCTATATTCTGACAGGATCAAAATCAAGGTCTTGTAGAGCCGATGGCAGCTGGTCGGGTGAAGTAACAGGATGTCAAATTGTCGAATGCAGTAAACCAACGTCCATTTCACACGTAACAATAACTTCACTTTTGGAAATTCCGTGTATTATGAATGTGACAGTTATTATGATCTGACTTTAGAAAGTGAAAGTAGTAGAGTATGTACTACTGAAGGTGTATGGCGTCCCGATGAACCAGTCTGTGAACAGATTTGTGGTGAAGCTGATGTCCCCCCTAACCCTCGACCACTTGGTGATCGTCAAATAGGTCGTATTTATGGCGGTAGAAGAGCAGTTGCTGGATCATGGCCATGGCAAGCCTTACTAAGAATCAGAAGAACGAAGTGGGACTATGTGGAATCAATCTGTGGAGGAGTTTTGATAAATGACCAGTGGATACTGACAGCCGCCCATTGTCTAAACGATACTACAACACCATTTGGTAGAGGTGTGCTACCACCCTCTTCTGTGGATATCTTTTTGGGGTCTAACGAACTGTCAAGCCAGGAAGATAAAGAGGTATACCATTGTTAATCATCCACGACATAATACCAACAATATTGAATAATGTGAATCCATGAATAATCTTGTAAATAATAGATATACCATTACTAAAAGATTATTTACGTTATAAATTTCAACACCACCATCTTAAATTGCCAAATTTGCAGTACTTTCTGAGTATTCGGTATACATTGTCTTTGGGTAAAACGATTACATTTACTTATTAACATAACGAAATATGTGGTACGTGTCATTTCCGACCACTAATGCTTCTTTAAAATATGAACCCCAGTTCTATCCAATGTTTTGTAGACCATCCCATAGACACACATGTTAACAATGGATTAGGTGTTGGTTCTTCCAGAATACACAAAATAAGCTATTTATTTATTTAACAACATCTTTATACAGAATTACACAATCAGGTAAAAGAAAACCTGTTTTGCATTATGGTCCTGTCATAAATACAAAGAAATCATGGAAAAAAATTTTATTTTTTTGAAAAATAATGAGATCTGTATCTAGCTTTGAATGAAGCAATTGTTAGGGAATGCTTAATTTCAGTTGGTAGGTTATTCCATATTTAGCGCCAGCAACTTTGAACAACTTACCCCTTCTAGCATATCCGATTCTCAAAATACTACAATATTTGCCTAGTATCATATGAATATTTGGTACTATTATGATACAGCATCTTATTGTATGTATCATGTAAGGTTAAGGGTTATGTTATGATGATACTAGATGATACATGTGGAACACATGCGATGTTGTATTACCAAATATTGACAAATAATCCAGATAGACTATCGAGAATTCTGTATCTGTCCCAAAACAAAAGTTAGACGGTCCTTTACAATATATATAACAATTATATCATTTGCATTTTTTTAAAGGTTTATTATCCAGAAAAGTGTGTAATGCATCCAAAATTCGACGTGAACGCTGCATTTGATGCTGACATAGCTCTTATCAAACTAAACCAATCAGTTCAATTCGACGTGAACGCTGCATTTGATGCTGACATAGCTCTTATCAAACTAAACCAATCAGTTCAATTCGACGTGAACGCTGCATTTGATGCTGACATAGCTCTTATCAAACTAAACCAATCAGTTCAATTCGACGTGAACGCTGCATTTGATGCTGACATAGCTCTTATCAAACTAAACCAATCAGTTCAATTCGACGTGAACGCTGCATTTGATGCTGACATAGCTCTTATCAAACTAAACCAATCAGTTCAATTCGACGTGAACGCTGCATTTGATGCTGACATAGCTCTTATCAAACTAAACCAATCAGTTCAATTCGACGTGAACGCTGCATTTGATGCTGACATAGCTCTTATCAAACTAAACCAATCAGTTCAATTCGACGTGAACGCTGCATTTGATGCTGACATAGCTCTTATCAAACTAAACCAATCAGTTCAATTCGACGTGAACGCTGCATTTGATGCTGACATAGCTCTTATCAAACTAAACCAATCAGTTCAATTTTCCCGTGTAATACGTCCTATCTGTCTACCTGAACAAAGTAACACAACTGATAACAATAAAGCCAATGTTGACCACGCTGATGCACCATCAATGAAAGGTGTTGTAATTGGTTGGGGAGAAATGTCCGTGTATCATAGCACTTCGAATTACTTACGCGAGGTATACGTGTCACTTGTTTCAAGAAACACTTGTGATGATGCGTTCCGACCACCGGTAGAAGTCACTGAAAACATGGTGTGTGCAGGAGAAAGACATGGTAAGATTAATTTATTTACAACACAATATTAGAGATAAGATATTATTTAAACACAATGTACAGGCCAATTATATTCTTATAATAGGCCTTTACTTATAGAAACTCTAAGAAAAGAAACTATCATCTGATCGAATACATTCCTTCCAGCTAGTGTAACTAAAACCCAGCTAACGCATAATAAATCTAACCAGTTATTGAGAATCTTGGATACTGTAGGAATACAGTAGTGTGTGTGTGTGTTGTTCGGTCAATCCTCATTACGTTACCATGTCATTTGTAATGGTTTGTTTGGTTATAAATGTAGAATGGAGCTAAATTCGAAAGTTATACAAGTAAATGTTAAACATAAAGAGAATCAACCTCTGAATGAAAAAAAATCCTACTTATTTGAAAACTAAACTATTGACCAATGTTTTGTATTTGTTGTTGTTGTCACTAAGTTATCAACAGTTGTTAGGTTAGACAACAGTAACAATATTATCATACTTTTTTACTTCATGTAGGAGGCAAAGATGCATGTAGAGGTGATAGCGGTGGGCCTTTGATGTTTAGAAATTATGACCTGGCTTATTTTGTACATGGAATTGTATCCTGGGGCAACGGTTGTGCCAAACCTGGTTTTTATGGTGTTTACACTCGGGTTGAAAACTATGTCAATTGGATAAAAAATACTATTCAAACAGGCTAACACAATCATTATATATCATTTAATTGAGGCAACAAGTTATAGTTGTGTAAATGCTTGTAGTTTATTAATACACGAGACATAGTTGCTAGTAATAATATCCCTTTATTATTTGTTACTACGACTCTATAAGATGATAATAACGCAATGTATGCGCATATATGGCAATATTATGGCATAATGATTGAATTTCTATAAGTCGATATTTTGACAATTTTTGATAAAATCCCTGTACTATACTGCCCTGTCATGAAAGAGCGACTCAACTGACACATTTAAAAAAAAAATCACTTTTTTTTAGCTTTTTGGGCTATTTAGGGAATGATACACCTTGTGGTATATTCAGATATTCAACATTTTAACTAGAAATATGAAATTTAAAAATCAAAATACCACTCAATTACAAGTGTGTGTTACTATTGTCACCAAAGACTAACTCAACTACAAATGCCATGAAAGACTCACTCAAATGACATA
The DNA here is from genome assembly GCF_964355755.1 of Antedon mediterranea. Taxonomy (NCBI): domain Eukaryota; kingdom Metazoa; phylum Echinodermata; class Crinoidea; order Comatulida; family Antedonidae; genus Antedon; species Antedon mediterranea. The sequence continues at coordinate 24,490,626 of NC_092679.1, read as the reverse complement.
TTAACACATATTATCATAGGAAACATAAAATAATTTGGTACTGCCCTACGAATAATTGTCAATAATTATTTTATTCAATACTCACTTAAACTTGTTTAGTTATTATTAGCGTATTAATTTTATTTCTGGAATTTTTAGAATTAAATACCCTGGAGAGAGACTATGTGAACACCGTAATTATATTATTATTGAATATTCTCTCTCTTAAATTAATACTTAAAACTAAAGTAAAAATACAAGAAACATGAAAAACAATTTTCGAAAATTTCCCTGTACTATAGTACAGGGATTTTTTCGAAGAAATTTCCATTTTTCGACCTTTTTATTTTTCGATAAAACTGGTTACTATAGCACAATTAACATGCGCAGAACCCATTAGTCGACTCTGCGCATGTTTATTATGCTATAGTAACCATTTATGTCAAAACTGGTTACTATAGCACAATTGACAGAGACGAATAATGGGTTCTGCGCATGTTTATTATGAAATAGTAACCATTTATGTCAACAAATAAAAGGGTCAAAAATCGGCAATTTTTTGAAAATTTCCCTGTACTATTGTACAGGGATTTAAAAAAAAAATTTCGTATCTGTACAGGGATTTTTCAAAAAATGCCAAATTTTCGACCTTTTTATTTTTCGATAAAACTGGTTACTATAGCAAAATTGACATGCGCAGAACCCAGTATTCGTCTCTGCGCATGTTTATTATGCAATAGTAACCATTTATGTCAAAAAATAAAAGGGTCGAAAATCGGCAATTTTTCGAAAATTTCCCTGTACTATAGTACAGGGATTTTTCAAAAAATGGCAAATTTTCGACCTTTTTATTTTTCGATAAAACTGGTTACTATAGCACAATTGACATGCGCAGAACCCATTTTTCGCCTCTGCGCATGTTTATTATGCAATAGTAACCATTTCTGTCAAAAAATAAAAGGGTCGAAAATCGGCAATTTTTCAAAAATTTTCCTGTACTATAGTACAGGGATTTTTCAAAAAAATGGCAAATTTTCGACCTTTTTATTTTTCGATAAAACTGGTTACTATAGCACAATTGACATGCGCAGAACCCATTATTCGCCTCTGCGCATGTTTATTATGCTATAGTAACCATTTATGTCTAAACTGGTTACTGTAGCACAATTGACATGCGCAGAACCCAGTATTCGTCTCTGCGCATGTTTATTATGCAATAGTAACCATTTATGTCAAAAAATAAAAGGGTCGAAAATCGGCAATTTTTCGAAAATTTCTCTGTACTATAGTACAAGGATTTTTCAAAAAATGGCAAATTTTCGACCTTTTTATTTTTCGATAAAACTGGTTACTATAGCACAATTGACATGCGCAGAACCCATTTTTCGCCTCTCCGCATGTTTATTATGCAATAGTAACCATTTATGTCAAATATGGTTATGATAACACAATTGACAAGCGCAGAACCCATTATTCGTCTCTGCGCATGTTTATTATGCAATAGTAACCATTTATGTCAAAAAATAAAAGGGTCGAAAATTTTTGAAAAATGGCCGATTTTCGACCCTTTTAGTTTTTGACATTTAATGCGCAGAGACGAATAATGGGTTCTGCGCATGTTAATTGTGCTATAGTAACCAGTTTTATCGAAAAATAAAAAGGTCAAAAATTGGCCATTTTATAGTACAGGAAAATTTTCGAAAAATGGCCAAATTTCGAGCTTTTTATTTTTTGACAAAACTGGTTACTATGACTCTACTATACGATGATGATAACGCAATATATGCGCATATATGGCAATATTATTGCATAATAATTGAATTTTAAGTCGATACTTTTTCTGCAGTAGGATAAGAAGATACATTAATAGAATAATAACCAATTAATTATGTTATAAATTATCATGATGAGGATCAAGAAACAGCAACAACGACAGAGTAGAAGCGACAACATCAGTAATCAGGAAAAACAACAACGTTCTCAATTTTACCATCGATACAAAACAGTTTATAATTTGAGAAGCTAGCACAAATTGTTGGGTAAAAATAAGGATCCTGTCAGACTACATAAATCGTAACATAATGTTTTAGTCATGGCATTGCGGATAGCCTATAGGTCACTGCGACACTCATCACCCATGAACGATATGGCGGAAAAGTTTACAAAAAATACACAGTGAAATATAGTGCTTTTATCATGCATTTATTATTCACTATTTACTATTTAAAACAATTAATGCCAATTGGCAAAACTCGTTACCGTGCATTGATAGAAATAGAATCAGGAGGGTCTGTATACAGTAAAATGTAAAAGATATTAAGATAGGCTTTAGAATTAAGCCGTCAAGATGTGTAACATTGATCGGTCAACTCGACGATATTGGGTCAGATGACCTGACAATAATAAGCACTGTTTATAAGATAACATTAGCAGAATGGAATACTCAATTAATAATTTCAATATAATAATAATAGTAATAATAACACTAATAATTATAATAATAATCATAAATTGTGGTGATTAGGATTCTCTTTGAACCAGACAAGATGACTTAATATATTAAATTTTTATTTATCATAAAAAAAGAAAAGAATAATATTACCAAGAAAAAAAGAGAGGAATATCTAGAATGAATTTTAAAGTAAAACCAAAGAAAACCTACCACAAGAAGATAATTTAAATTGGAAACAAGATGACCTTTTATATTAAAAAGAAAGGTTTGAGGTGAAACCAAGAAGACTAGTTTCAAACTAGTTTGACTAGTAGTAGTAATGTGAGAAAAAAAAAGACATGCAGAAAAGAAAGTATTGAGAAACATGTTAGTGGTTGAAAGGAAAAGGGAACGCAACAGCAATCATTAAAGGAGAATATCATAAAATTGGCCTTGTTCTTACAAAGAGCGAAGACCTTAAATAACTTGATTGAATAATGCTAACATACAATTCATTCTTAAATATTGTTTAAAACAAATCAAAATCCGTAGTTAAGCCGGTCGATTTCTTCTTTGTCAAACCATTACCTGAAAGAGAGAGAGAAAAAATGTTTCCAAATCAATAGTAGAGAGCGTGTGAGGTGTTTAAAAACCGAGACATCGAAAGTAGAAACTCTAGAACCATACATGTACAAGAGAACCGAAGACAAAGAAATGGACATTCAACAATACATCAATCGAACTGAAGCTAATTATTTTTCATCCTTTCTATTTATGATTAAAAAAAGAATAGAAACATGCACATGTTCCTTCCTACCTCTTGTTCTTTTACACGCTCAATTAAGATGCATCGGCATCTTCGATAACATATGTCATGTAAAAGCCTCTGTAGTATTTGTCTCTGTTGGAATTATTAGCAGTCTTGAATCTGACAACAACTGATTCAACGTTTTCGTAAGTGAATGTTTGTGAGGCATCATTACCGCTAATTTTTTCTCTGCAATGAAATCCATCATGATAATGCATAAGAAGAATGTTTCAAGGAGAAAAAGGTTGAAATAGATCTTTAATGTAGTTTATATATTCATAGGATATCGCTAACTATAATGTATTGACAAAATAATAAAGATTATTAATGAATTGAAAATAGAGCAATCATGAATTTTTCAACGAAAGAACTCTCAAAGTTTACAAAAAGCTGAGCGTACATAAGAGAGGGTTAACCATTAGATATCACTTTTCCGTGAGGTAGGGCTAATTCAAATGACACGTGATGCGTAATTAACCAATCAAATTGCATGAATACATCATAAGTTGTAATGAAATTTATGATTGTGTCTATTTCAATTAATTACTCAAAATTCAAAAGAAAACTTAATTTCATTTGTAAATTCATAACAAATTTAAATACAGACAATGGGGAAATAATTTAACCATTGTGACATTGAATAAGCTATTCCACAACACAACACAATCTTGCCAGGGAAATAGCATTAAAATGATGAAACGTATTTATATTATTACTTACTTGAGGGTACCTCGGTTAAGAAACAGTTTGCTGTTGATCCAAGATTCTAAATCGAGGTCTTCGAAAGCAAACGTGATTTTCTTTCCAGATGGTACATCGACAGTGATATCACAGAAATTGTACGCATTTATGAAATAACTTCTTGGGTACTGAAACGGATATCCGGGGGACTTGATGATTCCTCCAGTATCTGTAGTTGTATGTTGCATTGCTGGTTCACACTCTAAAAAAACAACAAACATCTTATCTAATTTACACTTTACTATTTAATCGTCACACTAACGTGAATGACGCAATACAATTCTTTTATGAAAAAAAATTAAAACTGATTTTGTAAGCAAAGCAGCACTGTTGGCTAGACGGCGCGCACACAGGTTGCATTTTAAACGTGGATCAGTCAATATTTACTTAAAGTAGTATGTATTAGACAAAAAACCCCTTCAATTAGATGTATGATTTACATTCATTCGTGAAATAAGACGTGAAATCAGTGGGGAAAAACATAATTAGCCCAGAACAATTTCAGCTGTCTAACAATGTTTAGTATCGCTGGCCTAGGCAGATATACTTAGATATGTTGTTATAATGTGTTATAAAACGAATAATGCATGTTTATATTTTTTTCTTAATACAATGGTACAAATAATTTAATTTTGTGGAAGATTCATTCGGCTTTCGCCTCGAGAAACGTTTCATCTTTTACCTCATGAAATTATTCGTACCATTTTACTCATAAACATTCATTTTATTTGTATACAGTTTAGCAATTGTATTTCCTATAATAATATAATACAAATACAACGCTTACTATCAGTACAATGACTTAGATCGCATGAAATAGTCTGCATGTTTAGGCCTATGCACGTTGAGCCAGAACAAGTCCTAGTCCGCTGTTTGTACCCAGTTCCACAAGTAGCACTGCAATCTCCCCAACTGCTCCAACTATCCCAGGCTAATAATCACAAAGAAGCTATCATTAATTCACGTACTAACTGGTACACTGACTTTCGTTTTGTTACCATTTTAAGTTATTTGGTTGAGTTGGTTTTGAGTGGCGGGATGCTATCTTTTCAGAGAGATCAAGGCCTTTAGTGTTAACCAGAAATTTAAAGTATAATATTGTTTTATGTTACTATATACCAAACATGTATACACATGGTTCTAAAGTAGTGTTTTATTTTAATTACTTCGCCCTATACCATCTAATGTTGAGGCTGTGCTCGAGTTTTAGCTCACTATTATTCGAATCTAGTTTTTACTATATTTTCCGACGTGCTAATGTACATTAATATAATAGCCGAATCAACTTAATCCCGTGATGCTCTGATCAATCGATAGACGGTATATGTTTGATCCAAAATATAATGAACAATAATAGGCCTACACAAACAGTTTATACTGTTTGTGCTCATGCTTATTATTTGCTCCTGGTAAATGATGTACTTTTTAATTAAACTTGCCGAAATATTATTATCATCAGAATAATTTATTATGATTAATTTATAATGTAAAATATCTGTACTAACTAGCAGGAGCAGTCGATTTCACCACATATCTGAGCTTAAATCCAGTCCATCCAACTTGATCATCCGAATAGAATTTAATAATTGCTTCATTGTTAAAAGATATATCTTCAGGCAAATTCTGTCCACAAAATCTATAGAAAGTAAATATTTATAAAATCACTCACAATAACAATTTTGTTCACATTACTAGCTTATTTGTAATATTGTTACTATGAATTAATAAAATAATGGCTCGTTATCTTGCAGCGCAGTACCCATCATCGCCGTGGCACGTTATACTTTGTCATATCGCAGCGCAGTGTCCCATCATGCCCCGGCATCACCGTTTCACGTCATACTTCATCATATCGCAATGCAGTGTCCCATCATGCCTCGGCATCACCTACTTCAGAGCCATATATATAGAGAGAGTTACGACTTTGCGTTCACGGATTTTAGAAAGTCACGTGGTGTGCACGCCGGCCATGTTTGTGTCCAACTAGCCTATGTAGCGTATGGAGTCGAGTCATTTGCTTAAAAAATGTATAACATTCACAAGGCTTTAAATATCGAATTTAATATCAAAACAATCAATTTGTTTAAAGGTTTTTGTTAAGATAATAACGAAATCATAAAGTTACTGCGAACATGATTTTAAACAACAAAATGTAAAAACAATGCATTACTATAGAGAATCGCTGTACAAACTAAACGCGCACGCGTAGAGCGTGCTTGGAGCGCACAACCAGAGCCGTTCCGAAATTGCTATTTTTGTTGTTTTAAATCATGTTCGCAGTAACTTTATAATTTTTTTATTATTTTAACAAAAACCTTTAATCAAATTGATTGTTTTGATATTAAATTCGATAATTAAAGCCTTTTGAACGTTATACATTTTCAAAACAAAAGACTCAACTCCATACGCTACATAGGAATAGTTGGACACAAACACGGCTTCTAATCCATTCAATGCCGTAACTCTCTCTATATATGGCTCTGACCTACTTCGTTATATCACAGCGCCGATGTCCCATCATGCCCCGCCCGCGATTTTTTTTTTCGTACATAAGTTGGGGACCCCCTCATGAAACGTCACAAAATAAACATGAATAATTCATCAGTTAAATTGTCTTGTTCCGTGTGCACCCAAGCGTATAGAAAACAAGAAGTGATGACACAAGTGCGGTACGCGTACGATTCTAGGCCTATCTCCGCTGTTGTTGCGGCGTGCGATTTCATAGAAGAATAGCGGCCTTTTGTGTGGATTGTCGAAATAATCAGCCTTTAGTTTATGGTGTTTTTAATATAATTTTTTACTAAAGAATTACGTGTTAAAACTATAGTTTCTATTAATACTATTAGGCCTAATTATTAGTCTCTAAACCCATGTCTATTCCCGTCTATTCTAGTAGTACCTGTGTGGGTGTGTGTGTATTAGGTATGACCAAAGATAGGCCTAGTTACACTATCTTTGGTATGACACAATCCGAGTAATAAGTCAGCAAAATTAAACAATAAACATTACACAAAAACACATTTTTATTCTCGTGGGTCAAATCTTCCCATCTCATGTGTTCATATACGCGCATTTTTAAAGTTCCTTTGAGTACATGCATATTGTTTGATAATAAAATAGCAGAATTAAAAAAATACAGTACACAAATTATACACATTCTTTATTCTTGTGGGTCTAAGCTTTCTTTGGGCTATGTCCAATGAATTACTACTTAGTTTAATGTCTTGCCGTACTTGCCTAGCTGTCGATAGCCTCGACTCGACACATTTTGTGTGAAGAAGAGTGCGCGAAGGCAATCACGTGAATTGACTTATAATCCTAGGCCTACTGTAGAAAGTATCGTATCGCAGTTAGTGTAATCACTTCTTGTTGCTATACGCTTGGGTGCACACGGAACAACAAATTTAACTGATGAATTACTCATGTTTATTTTGTGACGTTTCATGAAGGGGTCCCCAACTTATGTACGAAAAAAAAAATCGCACCCCGGCATCACCATGGCACGTCATAATCATTTCGCAGTGCACGTGTCTCACCACCGTGTTCCCCCTCATATAAAATAATGTGCTACAAACTTTTGAAAGTCGTTATCATCAACTCCGATTCTAATGTGATCGTAACAAGCATCAGCAGCGGTGTCATATTCCAGATCCAAGCGGTCAAAATACAAATAACCGAATTTTCCTTCAGGCACCTGGAGAGTAATGAGTAAATAACTTAAATAGGAGCGAGACAGGCGCGATGATGTAAATTTAGATTTATCGCGCTAGCCTAGATGGACATTTTAGTCCCAATTGACCTTTTAAATATCGCGCTAGCTTAGCTGGAAATTTTAGTCCCGATTGACCTTTTAAATATGGCGCCCTCTGGAGTTATCGAAGTCACAATAAGCCATTCTTATGACAACTACCTGATACTGTTATCGATCAATAAAAGAGGCAATTGGTGATGGAAACTGGAAAAAGATACATTTTTTTTTACATTCAATGATATAGAATTTATTGTTGGCTTTATTGAAATTTAAATTGTTGTTGGGGTTGCCGCATTTTATTCATCACTAACAATGCGGTTGTACAGTTTCAAAACACATAGGCCTAGACTAGACTTAGACTAGACTTATTTTATAAGCAAAATGTAATCACTTACAGTAATGACCCATCTACATTCTGATTCAGTGGGATATCCGCTTGGATAGTTCTCAGATTGGATAACATCATAAACATTCTCACTGGCATCTTGTGTACAACCACCGATAGCAGGAACTTTTGATTGTATGGAAGAAACAAAATGGTTAGTATTAGTAAAGAGGCACCGTTTAAACATTGCGAAATGATGCTAACTTAGCATACACGATTTAATTAAAAATTGCAATAATAACCTGTATTTTTTTTTATCATTATCGATGATAACGATAATAACGACGACGACAACAATCGACAACGACACCAGAATGGAAGATGTAATAATTCATAAACATAATAGTCAGTTATTTTCCAAAAAATAATAGTCAGTAGTATATTTTTAAAATGTAGTATATTATTTAAATAATATACTACCTTGAGCATCATTTACCTGGACAATCATCTAGATCACATGATGTCTCTTCCGTAGTGTCACCAATACAGTCCGTTGTTGCGCACTCTCTGCTACGAGTCTTGGTTGCTGTACCACAAGTAGCACTGCAGTCACCCCATTCAGACCAAGAACCCCACTCTGTATAAGAACAGTATTATTATCTAGTATGTAATGAATCATCATGACAAGTTTAAAATAAAATGTTATTATTCATTTGAATTTTATTTTATAGGTTTTAATTCGTGCTTAAACCTATAGCATCTAAAAAATAAGGAATATTTATCTGCGGTCTATAAACAACTAATTTTATCTTCAATAATACAGACAATAAGATTGAAAATGTAACTATGTTGAAAATTCTAAATGACGTATGTCTGGTCTGTATTTAACTCACAGAGAGTTAAAAAGAAAACAAATTGCTTGTCACACATTTTTTAATTACCAATATAATATACGTACCATTTGGACATCTATCTAGATCACATGACAATTCTTCCGTAGTGTCACCAATACAGTCATTAGTTGCGCACTCTCTGCTACGCGTCTTGGTTGCTGTACCACAAGTAGCACTGCAGTCACCCCATTCAGACCAAGAACCCCACTCTGTATAAGAACAGTATTATTATCTAGTATGTATAGAATCATCATGAAAAGTTTAAAATAAAATTTTATTATTCATTTGAATTTTATTTTATAGGTTTTAATTCGTGCTTAAACCTATAGCATCTAAAAAATAAGGAATATTTATCTGCGGTCTATAAACAACTAATTTTATCTTCAATAATACAGACAATAAGATTGAAAATGTAACTATGTTGACAATTCTAAATGACGTATGTCTGGTCTGTATTTAACTCACAGAGAGTTAAAAAGAAAACAAATTGCTTGTCACACATTTTTTTAATTAACAATATAATACGTACCATTTGGACATCCATCTAGATCACATGACAATTCTTCCGTAGTGTCACCAATACAGTCAATGGTTGCGCACTCTCTGATACGAGTCTTGGTTGCTGTACCACAAGTGGCACTGCAGTCACCCCATTCAGACCAAGAACCCCACTCTGTATAAGAAGAATACAATAGCTAGTATTTGAAACGTTCAATGTTTAATAACATTTATTCAACAATGGTAAAAAAAAAAATATATAAGGGTAAATGTAGTAAAACAATAATAGTAGTAATAACAGAAAAGCAAACAAAATGAAAGGCAGCTAATAATATACTTTGAATGGCAATTTTTATCTGGTATCACAGAAATACGATGCCATTATACGTACCATTTGGACATCCATCTAGATCACATGATGTTTCTTCCGTAATGTCACCGGTACAGTCAGTGGTTGCACACTCTCTGCTACGAGTCTTGGTTGCTGTACCACAAGTGGCACTGCAGTCACTCCATTCAGACCAAGAACCCCACTCTGTATAAGAACAGTACATCAATTAATATATTATGTATAGGTAAACAGACCAAGAACCCCACTATGTGTAAAACAATACATTGTCTAGCATTTTAAAAGGTTGTTAACGGTAATGCTGGTATGCTATGTTGTAAGTTAATTTGAAATGTTGGACAGTAGTTTAACTTTTGTTAACTTGGTAATGAAGAAAAGCAACATTGTGTACTTTTCCCAGTCATTAGCAGGAAATGCGACATCACATAAGGCTAATAAAACACATAATGTAAATAATGCGTTATACCAGGCCACTAATATGCTTTTCGTAGCTAATCCATGCAGCAAACATGAATTGTTCAGTAGTCGTATTCTGCTACCTTATTGAATAGCATTAGGAGTGAGTTGAGCTCCTGACGAATAAATGTCTATTATAGGCCTAATAGTCTATCGTGTCCAGAGAATGCTAATCTTATCACAGAAATACGATGCCGTTATACGTACCATTTGAACATCCATCTAGATCACATGACAATTCTTCTGTACTGTCACCAATACAGTCAGTGGTTGTGCACTCTCTGCTACGAGTCTTGGTTGCTGTACCACAAGTAGCACTGCAGTCACCCCATTCAGACCAAGAACCCCAATCTTATTCGGAAACAATACAGTAATTTAAAATTTTTCTTCAATACAAACACAATGCCACGCAATTAAAGTAGTTATCTATATTGATTGAAAATGTTCATCTGGTTTGTAGGTATAAGTATCTTGAAAATATTCTTTTTTTGAAACCAACAATTAGTAAAAACTAACCTTGACAGTTTCGCTGTCCTGTCATTAAACAGAATAGGCCCTCTAGAGGTCAGTCTGTTTGATGACAGATCGTCATTATTTCTGAAGAAGCTGCCCGATCAGGACAGCGAAACTGTCAAGGTTAGTTTTTACTAATTATTGGTTTGAAAAAAAGAATATTTTCAAGATAGTTATCTCAGATTTTATCTGATGTGAAAAATAAATTTTAATACATTTTGGTAAATAAGCATTCAACGTGTTCTCATTTTCAGCAACGTTAGTATTAGAACATAGACCTATTAATTTCATTGATTTGTTCCAAGAATGACGTAATATTCTAGAGACTAGAATGACAAAGAAATATTAAAATCATTATTTGAATCATAATTTTCAAAATATCACGATCGCAAATGTTGTCCTATTAATTCAGGGTTATCTTCATTTGCTATATTTTTAATATCCTGGGTTGGGTCAAAATTAAAGTCTTTCTGATGATTTAATTATTAATTTACCGTTCCATTTCAGTTGGCAATTTTCAGAGTCCCCCTTTTCCGTATCAGATGTTGTATTTTCCTTAGCAGGTGTATTCTTATGATGAATTGTGGCTTGAAATATCTTGTCTCAACTACTCTTTATTGTATTTATATGCAATTTTATGTATTAAAAAACTAGTTTAATATGATTTTATTGTGTATTATCATGTATATTACATAGTGGAAGTAATACAGGAGACATTCAAAATTGAAAAATTGAAAATTGTTTAAAGTATTCTATTGATTGGATAAGAGCATTCATTCTGTAATGCTGGCATTTCCCATCTTAAAATGTGTGTAACCAATGGCTTAAAATAATAAATCTGATTAGAAGAGTTTCATCTTGAAAAAACGAAAACATGTTTGATGGTTTGATCTGACGGGTAGTAATAGTAATGATCAGCTATTCAATTAAATAGAAATATTCTGTTTTATAATATTCATTACTATGTGTACTGTATGTGAAATATTCTTACTAGATACAAATGTGTATGTGGCACTAAATCCAGGTTCTGTCCAGAAATCATCTGAGTGAAACTCCAACATTATAGTATTTCCAATTGACTGTATAGTTTCATGCTGAAGGGAGGTGCCACAAAACCTAAGAAAATATTGTATATGTTAAGTCATTATGCTTGTCATAGGTCAGCTCACTTGCATCTTGGGTCCCTGCGTTACGTCTCCATTACTTAACAAAGCATTATTGAACAAAAGATTCCTATAGAGGAAGCAATGCAATCGGCATGTGGAATTTCTCTAGGCGTGCATTTAAACGATGCTCGTGTTAAAAAAAACAAAAACAAAAAAAGCATGCAAACCTAACTTACACTGTAGGTTTCAAAACAGTGCACATTGACAGTGCCGTTAATTTCGGCCGTTGGATATGGGACGACCATTATAAGGTGGGCCAATAAGAACACATATTCTTTTGGACGCCATTGAATCGAGTCACCGCCCAAGGAACATACCTACCAAAATAGATTAATACAAATGTTCTTAAACAACAATGGTGAGTAAAGATGGCAGTGATTATAGCCGACCAACCCTCGTCGGACCCAATAAAGACAATTGAGTACATTACGACAAAAGTGGCACACTATAATGTATTCGTCCCAACTTGCGGCCGAAATGATCAGACACCGAAATGTACGTGGTATTGAAATTGATACAGGTAACGTACAAAGGTGCTGATGTATCAAATTGTAAGCCATCGTAACGTATATAAACTTGGTCCCAATAGCAAGTAGAATCTTCTTCAATCGAAAATGCTTCAAAATATAATACAACTGTATAGCCTTCCGGTGCCTAAAACAAAAGGAAAAATAGTATCCCTCAATTATGCGGGATCTACAGTGGTTATTGTTTAACATATCGTATTCGTTTTGGATTATTATGTGCAACAGAAAAAATATTAAGTATATGTGCCGAATTTACTCTTAAATAGACACAGTTCAGCACTTCCTCTTCATAGGACAGTTTACATCAACATTTTTTGTAATTAATATTTTGTTGCAAACTTACTTCAATTAAGTAGGTGCAGTCTATATTTAGTGGATAGTCTTGAGGATAATTCGGCGTCTTTATGTTCCCGTTGTCACTCGTGAAATGACCACCACAATCTTAGAAATAATAAAGTAATTCAACAAAAGTAATACTTACAGCAGAATAGTAATACGTCATAATATAAAAAAATAATACAATTTGTTTTCGTTTAGTAAGTTATTTCAATGTCACATAATAATTGAATTGAAATATAAATTACCTGACATGATAAAGCCAACATTTAAGTAAAAAACAGGTTTAAATGTAAGCCGTTTCTTCATAAGGAAAATCATAATTTAGACTAGGTTTTTTTCGAAGAAAATGTAAACTTTATAAAACTACAAAATGACCAATTACAAGTTTGATTTTATTATCTTAATTGTTCATGTTTTGTGGGACAATGCATTTAAAGGAACAAATTTAAATTATTTGAGTCTACTTACCATCCACATCTGACGAGATTGCCGTTAAAGACTGGCAGTATTCTCCGCCTAATCCATCTGGGCAAACACATGCGCAGTCCTTACCGACAAAGCCACCGTTTTTACAGTTTTGCTGCAATTCACTCTCACTGCAATCAGCTTTAAATTAAAAGAAGTTTTAATTAGAAGAAGCTATAGGAAATTATGGATTTGACAACAAAATGAGAAAATAGACAAACTACTGACATTAATTGCTAAGAATAATACATTTTCAATTTAACGATTAAGATGAAAATATACATGAGTTTAACCAGGAAGAACAAATATATTGTTTGAAGGTTTGCATGGCGAAATCAAATGTTGATATAAAGTTTGCGGTACACCACGTGTATTAGTTCTGAAAAGAACTCCTGAGGACCTGAGGACGATCAAAGCATATTGATCGAAACGTCGAAAAACTCAACAGTTATTTTCAGAACTAATACACGTGGTGTACCGCAAACTTTATATCAACAGGAACAAATATGTAATTATATCAAGAAAGAAATAAGAATACGGCGATAACTGGTCGTTCTTACTGCGAGGACGATTAAGACATATTGATAGAAACAGTTCCTTTCATAACTATAATACGAGGTGTACCGAAAACTTTTTATCAATACTTAAGACTGGTAAAACAATCTATTTCATAAACTACTTTTCCAAATGAAATCTTGATCCAATACATGTTGACAATGTGTTGGTATGTGTGGATTATGACATTAATAATAATTACGATTTCATGACATTATATTAAATGTAAAAATAAACATAAATTGAAGGAATAAAATTAAAAGAACTTACCGTTACATTCGTAAAGTGCATTGATAAACTGACTGTCCACGTGACTAAGGGATTGCTGTTGTCCAAAACTCAGTTGTTTCATAGCATCATGAGTTTCTATAACATAATCCGTATCCGCAAGATCATTTTTTTTGAATGTCTAATGAAACAAATAAAAATAGCATTTTTATTAGCTGAATTATTTTGATTTTGATCATTGGAACAAATAAAAAACAACATTGTCTAGTTGACGTCATGATTTTATCTTTTCCTTAAAGATGTATTGTCCCTTTGACTAATTCCAAAAAAATAAAAAATAAAAGATTTCGAAAAAAGGTGGGTCATTTTGAAGTATCATAATAGTTATTAACTATCACCAAAAATTTTTCGAAAAAAACAAAAAATTCATTGAAATACAGATGTTTTTTTGTTTAAAAAATAACTTTGACTTCCAGTCAAAGTTTTCAATCAAAACATATCCCATAATGAAACGCGCTTGTTTGGCTACTCTGTATGCATAATCATAAAACTTCCTCACGATCTGTGTGAAAATACCTTCTTAACCGTGACGAGTTTTAAACAATCCTAATTTAGCATATACATAATGCATACTCATGGTTTGAAATCTTTGTTTACTTTCGCTCGTGACGATTTTCTAGATGAAATGTAATCAAACTAATTTACCTGTTAATTACGTAAACTTGTTGTTTTTGGCTCAAATGTTCGACTTAAAGTGAATAACTTTAATATTACTTTGATATGGCCACTTTAAATTTAGAATATTTTGACCTTCATTTTTTTGTGTTTCAAGGGACAATACATCTTTAATCAACATCATAATTTGGAAAAAATCGAGCAAGACAAACTGTTAGATGCGATGTAGGCCTATACCTAAGAAGAGATGAAAATTCATTTTAACAATTTCAGATGAACAAATTATGAAAATTGTATAACGAAACTTGTGAGGAGGCATTTACATAATGCATACCAAAATTAAAATAGACACTAATCTCTACAGGCGTGAAGAACAAATTATTCAAGTGCAAAGTTCTTTTTTGTTACGCTGAAACTTTACTGAAAGGTAGATTTATATTATTAAGTTAAGAAAGCAGACAATTTTTAAAGTAAGAGTTCTGAAAAGTAAAAATTATCTTAGATTCACTTTGCAGGATTTTAATGTGATTTCGTTTTCTTTGAAACTCTATTTTTTATGAATTTTGTTATTCTGAAATAAAGTAATCAATCAATCAATAATATAGAAATAATTGTTCCAAAAATTAATTAATACAAACTTACGTTACGACTATAATGCATAACAGAACCAAGATCGTATGGTACCGAAAGAGTGCTCTGAGTCGTAACTATATCAAACTGCGATTGGAAGCCGGATTCGATGTTTTCTGTTATCACATCTATAAACTCGTCACGATCTGGCCGAGTATGTTCGTGACGCCTTCCGATAGCATGCCCTATCTCGTGTATCACGACTCCGATCTGTTGATAAATGTAAACAAACAAATCAGAGAGTTGCAACCTTCGCCAGGAGTAAAACGAGAAAATGGATCAAGAACCGTAGTTTTGACGTACAGCATAAAATATTTAAAAGAGGTCCATAATTTGTATCCTGATGAGGATGATTCTGCCATAGGAGGCGGATCCAGGTTTTTTTTTTTTTTTTTGGTTGAGGGTGTTTATTATTTATTTTAGTTGTTGATTATTTTTGATGACCTCGGCTGATTTTGTATATTCCTCGCAACGAGTGACTGATCTTTCTTACCTTCTTGTTTGTCTTATTTTGTAAAATTTATCTTATTTGCCTGAATAATGAACAAAAAGCAAGTAAGCAACAACAATAGCAAACTATAACAAAACAATAAATATAAATTCGAACAAAAAATTGGGTACGTACGGTGTTACAACCTGAATTCCCCAAAAAAACAAAGTTATCTTCAGTATCATCCGTAAAGCCCAACGACGCATAGCACCTATAATTATAATGAAATAAAAAAAACACACATAGGCACCACCATTGCACCGCAATAAAACGGTGGTAAAAACGTCGTAAGCAGCGTACACTGTGGTGTTTTTTCGACTGATATTAGGCGATCACATTTTTTTAAAGTGATGTAGGTCAATTTTTAAGGAACACTTTATAATAATGTTTTGCTCATACGACATGGTGTCCGAAAATCCCATAAACATACCATGTTAAATTAAAAAAAATCTGAACAGAGGGTCATATGAGGAAAAACATTACTGTAAATCAGACAACAATGCATTCTCAAAATGCCTAAAATGAGAGCTGAACGTGCATTCGAGCGCGTTATCACAATTAAATAATACTTTTCTGTTATTAAATTGAGCTAATTCCAAATTACACGACAACTACGCAGGTTAGAGCCTAGAAATGGGCTATAAATATAAAAACACAAACTTACCCGCCCTCAGGAGTAGCAAACACTAGTCTTGGCTTCGAATCTGCCATAGTACTACTATCAAATTCCTCGAATGTAAGACAAGTCTTATCCGATAGTATCTCCATAGCTTCGATTATTCGACTTCCATGATTAGTTACTGTTTGAGGAAAAAGTAAATAACATCCAAATTAGCTAATACCATGTAATTGCAAATTTTAAGTTTTGATGAATATTTAATTCTAGTAAATTTTACTATCCTTCCTTTCAGAATCAGAATTTGATACTAAATCAAATAATTTTAAAATGTGTTTATATTCCCCACAGTAAACACAGTAAAATAACTCATTTCAATATTGAAAGGCTATTATTTAAAAATACAAGTACAATTATTGTAGTTTGACAAAATCGATAATTTAAAAAATGTCTTAATTATCATTATAACAATACCACTTTTACACTGCCTAGCAAAACACAAGAGTTAACACAAACCCAGGCGACCTGCTGCCTAAAGCCGGGAATCGCAAGTTTCAGCTTATACGCATGCGAATTCATGTTTCCCTCTCTATGGCGACTCTCTAATTCTTTAGTTTTTTGCTTCAGCGGAATTGTTAGTTCGAATTGTTTCTATTTCTAAGAAGCGAAAAGTTGCGCAACCCATCAGAGCTTAGGAAATTAGCGTTCGCTAGTATTAATTAATACTAGGCCTAATTAGTAGGCTACTACTTCGGAATTTAATGAACATTGCAGCTATTCGCTCTTGTGGTTGAAATGTTTTTTCTCTGCGAAACGCTGGATTCATGCGGTTTGGTGTGTGCAAACTTTGGTGTTTTTCTATGTGAAAAAGAAAGGTGTATAGCGTCTTACCAATTGTGTTGTCGTCAGGTTTATATTGCCACGTTACGATTCCGTCAGGCCACGTTGCTGGACCGCTGTAGGCAGTGCGCCTTGATCTACCACTAGTCTTTATTCCATCGATAATTTGTTGCTGTTCTTCACTGATTATCATATCATTAACATATTCATTAACGTTGATTTCATTGAATTTTGCCTTTGACTGTATTAAATAAGGAGAAATAGTTTTACTAATCATCAACCAAATCAACCAACTAGTGAAGCAACAAATGTTTTGTTACATTGTTATCTATTTACAAAATAGAACATAATAATAACATTTTGAATACAATATAATTATATGATATCAATTTGAATACAATATATATGATATCAATTTGAATACAATATATATGATATCAATCTGAATATGAAATATAAAGGAAATAATAATATTTAATAATAAATAATAATAATGTATGGCGATATAATAGTATCCCGATAAGTCGTAATATGTTCCCCCATGGGGACCAACTGTCAGTAAATTCACTGTGGATAACTCCTGACAAATACAAATCCATTTAAAACTTTCAGTACCAGACAGACAGTCTAAGATGTAAGTATCTAGAATTCTAAGTGAGCTTGCTGAAGAATTAGCAGTATTAGAAATAATTTTTTTTTTTTTTTTTTTTTTTTTTTTTTTTTAAATTAGTATTGATACGTGACGCCAATATCTAAAAAAAGGTCCAATAGGCCTAGACCTACCTTTCTTTTTACTTTTTGTTACAAAAAAATAAACCATAGGCCTACACGTGCTAAACATAAACAAACATAGGATTTATCATGTATGAAGTATTCAAATCATCCAGCCCCTAAACATTGAATATACACAATTGAATAAATACATAAATAAGGGTAAGCTTTCTAATTTTTTATATTATAAAACATTGCCATCATACAAATATATTTTATTTTTACCACTCTTCCTAAATTATCAATAATAATTTCCCATATTATTTTATTTGTATTAACAATTATTCTGTGTAAAACATTTGTTTTATTTATTTTTATTTTTATTTATTCGGTATATAAAAATATATTACAAAACGACAGTCAAGGACTGAAATGAAATGTATTACAAAATAATAAAAAATTAGTTAAAATTGCCATAAAAATAGAAACATCTAATTAAAATTAGATATCGTACCATAAAATTATAAAACATACATGAATAAAAAACCTTAAAACATTCACTTATTACATATCTAAAAACGAGCTAGTGGTGCCTATTAATTATATCCACCATGGTGGGAACTGGAGATGACCTAAGTCTGCTGGTTTTACAATGAGGTACTTCTAGAAAGCGGTTGAATCTGAGAGACCGAGCTGGCTTATGAAGAGGGGGAAGTATTTCTCTAAACAGCTCGGATTTTAATAAGCCTTCCCCGAAAGACAACACCAGTTTGTTTCTTCTCTCAACAAGAGTGGGTAAACCAGTAACAGACAATGCAATGTCTGTTATTACCTTAAGGTGTTTTAAGGTAATTACAATAACCTTCTTTAGAACATTAGGTTAAAATAATCTTTTAGAAGATTTAGTAACAATATCTGAGACATGCAGATACCACTTTAAATAATTCTGAATATAATAGCTTAATATGCTGTACGTTATCTAGACCAATTTCATTAAGAGTATTAAAATTAAGCATCAAAAGATTGTTTCGAAGAAACAAAATTTGGAATTTGCAATTTGACAGGTTTAGGAGCCATATCAAGTTCAGTACACCACTGATATCTAAGTATAATTGTAAGAATTTAACTTCAGTTCCTCAATAGCCAGGTCATCGACGAATTTCTATCGACCGTAACTTCCAACCGCATCATCATTAATCAAGATCAATCTCCTACTCCATCTATCATTTTTTTAGTACAACATGTAGTTTCTAACGAATGATTATTTATTCCAAACGTATCTTTATTTATTACTTTCCACACTTTTAACGATAATGCTATCATTTAAAAGTTTACTTTAAACCAGTTCCTCATAAATTAATTTAAACTCATCATAGAGTTTGTTGAGATATGGAATGATAATAGTAAATAAGGCCTACCGAAAATAATGATTTAGATTTACTATTAAAAACAATTAGTTGAAGAATATTTCTTAAAGGTTTTATGCAATAGATTTTTTTTTGTTTTTAGTCCATTAAAATATATGCAAATATACGTGTATTTTATACACAATCTCATACGATTAAATGTCTATATTCTTATTTTACTTCGTCGTACGGCGCGTAATTGAAATGCTACTCTGATAAGGTAATTTTTATTTAAATAAATAAATTGTATTTTTTTTAAAGCACAAAACAAAACGATAGAATATTTAAAAGTGGATTAAATAAGTCTTACCTCATGTTTTCTCCTCGGTTTTTCCATAGGACGGGCTTCCAAACCGACGGCCAGGGCCAGCAGAAGAAAACACCAAATAGTCTTCATGATGAGTGTGTGACTTACCACTGAAAATCCTCCTTTTTATATATTCTCAGTATTAATTAAGGTATGATTAAATTAGGTTAAACTATAATATTATAAACACTTAATAGGATATGTACATGCAATATTAAATATTTACTTATCATTGTATTTCCCTTTTAATTAGGAGCATATGTATTTGAAATACTGTAACTTTAATTAAAATTGTATTGATATGTTTAAATATCTAATGTGATATAGGAATGCAACTAATATATTGGTGATTTGCAAAATGTAGGTAGCGTGAAGAGTAATGTAACTTGATATGTTATTATTGAAAAACTTGTTATTGGAAATATTAAATTGTAAAGTAAAGTTTGCAGTTCGTATCATAATTGCTGAAAAAAGAAGTAGGTAAAGTTTAGTAAAGTTTTTTAATTATGATTAATTTTTAACGACATTCTTAAAAGGAATTACTTTACTAGTATGTATTTGCCATGAAATCATTTAAGCATGTTTTCCAATAAGCGAATTTATTCATTTACAAAAGACATTCAGGTTCTAGGTATTTACTGTGATATCAAATCATGTACCATTCAAAACCTCGCGTATGTGCCACTAAAACATACGTAATCCGCCTATGCGCCTTGAGCACTCTTGAGTGGTATGTGCGCTATAAAAATCCTGTTATTATTATTATTATTATTATAATCCGAAAAAAACCTAAAACTGTTCTGTTTCTGATTAGCTGTTGCTCTAAAACATATTTGGTACAGAAAAATCAGTTAAACAAATGAAGACAAGAGGTTTTGATAACTCCGTTGAAAAAAACCGCCAAAATAATGTTTTTACTTATAAAGATAAAATAAACTGTTAAATCCAATCAAACCGCCTTTGTCTGACAGAACATTTGAATATTTCTGTATTAAATTACTGTTTTTTCAGTATAATTCCTAACTGTTTTTTTCGATCCAATTTTTTTCAAAGTGAATAACTATTATGAGACATTAAAAAAAACGTTTCAGGGGAACAGTGTATCTTTAATAATAGTTATTATAAGTCGCGTGCGTGCAACGCGACTCTACAGCTCACTATGTCGGTCGGTTGGTCGGTAAACACTAACTTGAGCATGCGACTGCAGCCATGTATATGGCCTTGTTAATGATAATAACAGATGAATAAACAATGACAATGAAAAGTGTAATGTATAAAGATAGAAATAACAGTTGAAATGACAAGTAAAATATATGGCACAGTATGAAATGAAATAGTTACAAAGAGTGTAATATTTGAACTGTTTATTTCATCGAAATGTAAGCCTAATAACACAGCTTTAATTAACCATCAGACTGATTTAATTAAGAGGTATATTATGACAACATAATAATATGTTAACAAAATTTGTTTTAAAATGTAAACAATTTATGTTGAAATGAAATTGGTGAATTGTCACGAAATGTTGACATAACGATAACAGATAACACTGAAAACAAGTAAATAATATAATAGTGCAATTAGATATTTATTATTAATTAAATGAGAACCGACAAACATGTATCACACGCTATAAATAATGAAAAACGATTTGAGCGAAATGATGGGATTGGACTAATGAGTATGATGAAATGCCTTTCTGTAAGAGTTTCTCTATATGTGACATTATCTCCTCCTACAATTCCAATATTTGAAATGTATACCATTTCAAATAATTAACCTTACTCCCTTATCCTCACCAAGTAGGCATAATGGTGACAGGCGATTTTGTACTTTTCTAGTAACGCGTTCTTCTTTCCCTTGCCCAAATATGGTACCGATATGCCTAAATATGGTAGTGCCATGCCTAAATATGGTTGTGATATGACAGCATCATGTATTTTATTTTACTGAATAAATAATAAAAATCTAAAAAATGTAATTGCTATTGTGTTAATTCATTTAAATTTAAATTGATACAATAACCGTCTAATTTCAATGCCTAAAATCACGAATTATTCTCTAACTAAAAATAAAATTATACCTAAATGAAATTAACTATTCGTTTTACATTCTAATAAATAAATTGAATGGTGCTATTTAAAACTAGTTGACTTGTTTGAATGTTGCTATTTAAAACTAGTTGACTTGTTTCAATTAGTGTTGTCTTCACATTCATACATGTTGAATGCTGACGTAGACACACTGTAAAGAAAATACATTTAACATTACTATAAACATCACATGCACAGAATACATTTTAAACCACCCGGTGATATACTGATATTTAATCAATTAATTTGAAACGATAAAGATGAGGAAATCTGTGAGAATGAGAAGTCGCCCAACCGAGATTCGAACCCGGAACCTTCTGCTTCATATACAGATGTCGTAACCATTAGACCACTAGGGCTATCATTACTATAATACACATAATATACATGATTGAATGTCCTTATTGTGATGAAGTGATATTAAATTCAAACATCCTAAGTAGAATAACCATTATATTAGCAACTTGTCATATTAAAATAAATACCATTATTTAACAATTTAAGGCTATTAGTTATTGAATATATTTACATTATCTTATTAAATCCTGTTTTGTTTATAAGCGAACATATTCGCACGAATCGAACATTCTTGAGTTATGATTGGTTGTGCATTTTTCACGTCACAAAAAGTACATGAAAATACGCATGCGCATTAGTAAATGCTTTCGATTCGCGCACCTCAGTATGTAACTATTTCATTACACGATATATCTTACCATCAGTTGAAAATATATTTCATGTCAAATCCTCGGCTAAAGGTATTGTACAGCAAAGCACTATCAGTTCTAAATATCACCTCAACCGGTCCTTTAGTAAAGGTGGGCACCTGTACAGATTTGTCATTACCGCACAAAATGTACCTACAATTATAAAAATGTTGAAAAATTACTGATGAATCTTTGATAATTAATGTGGATAAATACGAGAGAAGGATTTGTATAAATATGAGAATGAACGTCTCTTGTAGCTAACACGCCAACAATGTTACATAGACGTCATCTTAGCTGCGCATGCGCAGTTAAGCTGACATCTCCGAACAAGAATTTGTTTAGCCCGGTGATTTTTCGTTACGTAGAATATGACAGAAACAATAACCAATCACCAGGTAGGTCTACTACAATAATACAATTTATATAAATTAGAGAGATTCAAGACAAACTCACGGTGTAGCCATTGTATTAAAAGACTTAAAGACTGATAGACCACTGCACAAGTAAATACATCATGATCAAAAAGATTATTTAATAGGCTGGAGACTAAAGTTGAATTAAATTGAAAATTGTTCATTGACAATTTTTTTTGGTACCTCACGACGCCATTCGCAAATTCCAATATAATAAGAGGGCCACGGGAAGAGATGATTTGATATACCGTGTTTGTTTGATCGGCAGTAGTGCTTTAACATAGGCTTGCAGAATAAATTGCCTCAAATTACCATCGATTTTAGGACTTGCCCCAAGTCTGTAGTTATTTCGAGGCTTTTCGTCGATGTTTGTCTGAAATACAAGCTCTAGTAGTACACGTATGAAACGCCATATGTCCGAACATATTTAAACTAATATTAAGTCAAAACTCCGTCTAGAACCCAGACTACCATCGATACAAATCCTTCTCTCTCATGTATCCATGGATTAACGAAAACTTACTTTTTGTCTGGTGAACTAAACTCCAAATAATCGAAAAAGCAGAATGTTGAGGACGTCAGGTCTAAGTCATCGAAATAGAACGTGACTGACTTTCCAACTGGCACATCAACGGTCACGCTACATGGTGACGATCTACTAATAAAATACGACTTTGGATACTGGAAAGGATAGCCGGGTGACAGAATTTGACCAACGCCTTCAATTAATGTATGCCCCATTCCAGGCTCACATCCTGTTAATGATAATAAAAAATAATAATTATTTCAATAGAATACGTGTCTCTAATAAATATTACCAAAAACATGAAAAATGAAGATTAATTAAAAAAGACTTTGAATAGGCCACTTGGCAGTTTTAATAAAGCTAATCACTCCGGTAGAAAAAAAAAAACACCATCTTTTCCCTTATAAAAGACAAAATAAACGAATAAATTCAACCAAAAACCCATTCACTTACAGTCAATTTGACTATTTTTTGCTTTAAGCTTTTTCAGATAAATGTTTTTTTTTCGATCTAATTTTCGGTCAAAATAAATATTACTGATATTAAAACGGGATATTTAACAAAAACATAAAAAAAAGAAGAAAAAAGAAGAAAGACAAAAAAAAAAAAAGAAAGACAGAAAGAAAAAAAAAAAAAAGAAAGACAGAAAGAAAAAAATAAAAGAAGACAGAAAAAAAAAGAATACAGAAAAAAAAAAAAAACAAAAAAAAAAAAAGAAAGAAAAACGAAAGAAAGAAGAAACCATTTTTGCAAATAAATGATTCTAGTTAATTGGAATAATTAATTGGAATAATTAATTTCTATTTACCATTTGTGCATTTGTTGAGGTCACATGATAAATCCTGTGTAGAGTGACCGATGCAATCGGATGTTGAGCAAGCTCGATGACGTGTCTTATACCCAGACCCACAAGTAGCACTGCACTCACTCCAGTCGGACCAAGAGTCCCACGCTAAAGTAAATAATAATATTTAACATGAAATCACAAGAATCTAGAGGTTCTATCTAAATGAGAAAAGTCAATAGACCAAGATCTGGGAGTTTTCCAATATTAATTCCTTTATATTTAAGTTTAAAAAACCTGTTAAATTATGTTATAAATGTTATGTTTGTAGATTTTGCAACTTAAAATTCAAATTGGCAAAGTTAATTGTTGTAATATAATCTAAGTTGTGTCTTAAAAAAAATGAATCAAAATTCCAATTCTATTAGTTTCTTTCTAATTATCATATTACAGTCGTCCCCCATTATTACCTGGAGGTTCAGTAGGTTGCACTTTATATTTAAGTGAGAAACCCGTCCATTGGTACGTATCATCTGATGTAAAATATATGATGATGTCATCATTGGTGGAAATATCTTCAGGCAGTTGTTGTGCACAGTAGCTGAGAGAAAGTTTAAAAACGTTAATCTCATTTTTTTACATAAACCACTACTTAAAACTGTATACGAAATTATTCAATCATTGCGTGCAACGAATTGTGTAAACGAAAAATGAAAGTTTAATTTTGTAAACGTATTAGACGTATTAAGTGTGTTGTAAAGCATTATATTTAACAACAATAACAAAAAAATTAATAGAAACATGTGAATATTACATGTTCAGTAATGGGTAGATAGTACTAATGGGTAGATAGTACTAATGGGTAGATAGTACTAATGGGTCGATAGTACTAATGGGTAGAGAGTACTAATGGGTAGATAGTACTAATGGGTAGATAGTACTAATAGGTAGAGAGTACTAATAGGTAGAGAGTACTAATGGGTAGATAGTACTAATGGGTCGATAGTACTAATGAGTAGAGAGTACTATTGGGTAGATAGTACTAATGTAATCTAAAGCTCTATGTAATCTACACCATCAAACTTTGTGTGACAAAAAATGTGATGTGCACAAAGTAGTGCAGAACTATTATATTGTATTAAATAATTAAAGTTAATTAGTATATTATTTTGTATTAGTTTCTTAAATTTAATGAACCTTGTGACTTAGTTAATTAACATCAAGAAAACAAAATGTTTACATTTTAATTTTGATGATCAAAAACAACATTGTTTAGTAATACTTACTGGTTTTCAACCGAAACACGAATATTTATAAAATTTCTTTTAAATGTTTTAATTGTTATATAGTCATAACAATATATCTGGTTAGAAATGTATGCCTCAATGTCCACAGTTCGTTCAAACCACATGTATGCAAAATGACCATCTGGTACCTGTTAAGAAAATTATTTTTTTGTTTATTTCTATCAGATAAATTAATAAAACTATTTTTAATTTTAATGTTTTAGTCATGTGTGTTTGTGTGAGGGTATTATTAAGTATAATGTTGACGTAACAACCATTAAATAGACAAAATACCCTCACAGATTTTTAAAATATATAATTTCCTTGTTCACATTTTTTATTCAACCAGACTACTGTTAGCCAAAAGCTCTCTATAGTAATTGTTTCTTTTTACGTTTTACGTCTTTTCCCCCCAATTACTGTATATAGTTATGGCACGCCGTATGTCCACCTAGCCCACACAATAGATTATACAAATTAAAAAAAACCAAAATGTTAGGCAGCCACAAGTTGCATAATACATTAATGTGAATCAAATGAGCCAACTAGTATAAGCATACATCGATTTGCCATTGGCAGTTGGTGTTTCTTTCATATGGTCCTGGGTAGTTTTCAGACTGGATAGAGCCAAAGTAATAATCCTCTTTATCGTCACATCCACCAATAGCTACAAATAACATTTTAAGATTTTTTAATAAGTATTAAGATTACTACAAGAAATTACTAAACATAATAATGGATATAGGCATAACGAACTGGTAAGTTATTAGGCATATCTTTTAATTTATTTCTTTATTGTGCATTATTATTTAAAATAGCCTAAAGAGGTAGCACTCTCCATTAAGAAAGGCTGTCACATTACTTTAATTACTATACTGTAGGAGAAGCACACCTTACATTCAAAGGACCTAATTACAACTCCGTGAAGCAAACGAATGAATATGTTGTTAGGGTCATAGGTGTTCTACTATGTTTGTCCAGATAAACAATATTATGTATTCTGGTTTGAAGCAGACTCATTTAAAAGACAGAGACTGATAAGGGGAAGTATTAGTATTGCTATTTAGAGGTGGGTTTTGTTAAAGTTAGTTAGCCACTAAAGCTACAAATGGCAATAAACATTTTACCTGGAACTTCGATTGACCCTGAAATTAAAAATAAAAAGTATGATAAAAACTATGAATGCATATACACATCATCATATCTGCGGTAATACCAAGAAAGAGATTATAACTCACTTGACGAATACGATTACAATGATATATTGAGCATGCACAAAATAATAATAAAAAAGCCTTATAAAGAAGTTCTCGACATATTTTGTGAATTTATAAGATAGATAAGATTTATATTTATTCGTCCAATAAATTTTCGAATTTTTCTTTGGCATTGGCAAATTAAAATACTTAACATACAGAGCTCATAAAAACAGTTACATACATAAAACAGTAAAAATAAATAATAAAAAAGTGATAAATAAATGTGTGAATTATAAAGAGTTGTTTTGTTTGCCTTTCACATTATCTAAAAAACCTCCCAACGCACACACATACAAAACGCCGCTGTTGACCTCCCAGGTTTGTGCGCACACACATACAAAACGCCGCTGTTGACCTCCCAGGTTTGTGCGCATACACATACAAAACGCCGCTGTTGACCTCCCAGGTTTGTGCGCACACACATACAAAACGCCGCTGTTGACCTCCCAGGTTTGTGCGCATACACATACAAAACGCCGCTGTTGACCTCCCAGGTTTGTGCGCACACACATACAAAACGCCGCTGTTGACCTCCCAGGTTTGTGCGCATACACATACAAAACGCCGCTGTTGACCTCCCAGGTTTGTGCGCATACACATACAAAACGCCGCTGTTGACCTCCCAGGTTTGTGCGCATACACATACAAAACGCCGCTGTTGACCTCCCAGGTTTGTGCGCATACACATACAAAACGCCGCTGTTGACCTCCCAGGTTTGTGCGCACACACATACAAAACGCCGCTGTTGACCTCCCAGGTTTGTGCGCACACACATACAAAACGCCGCTGTTGACCTCCCAGGTTTGTGCGCACACACATACAAAACGCCGCTGTTGACCTCCCAGGTTTGTGCGCATACACATACAAAACGCCGCTGTTGACCTCCCAGGTTTGTGCGCATACACATACAAAACGCCGCTGTTGACCTCCCAGGTTTGTGCGCATACACATACAAAACGCCGCTGTTGACTTCCCAGGTTTGTGCGCATACACATACAAAACGCCGCTGTTGACCTCCCAGGTTTGTGCGCACACACATACAAAACGTCGCTGTTGACCTCCCATTGACCTCCCAGGTTTCTTGTGCGCTTTTCGAAATTCATATAGGTGATGTGAAAGGGCTATAAGATAAGGCTACATTTTACTGTCAAGGTTTTATCTATACCTGAACTTGTAACAGTGATATCGAATGTACACTCATTTTCATTATTTGAAGAGTCTGTTGCAAAACAATCAATTTTGGTAACACCTATCGAAAAGTTCATTCCAGATTCAGAAGAACAGGTTGGTATAATGTTCGTTGCTGAATTATCATGCACAGTCGGCAAGTCGAAGTTGACAGTTGTTGATATTGCCGACTCTGGTGCCTCAACGGTTATCGAATCCGGACAGACGATTTCCGGATCTTCTTCATCTGAAATTGATTGAAAAACAGAAGATTGTCTAACTAGAATGTTCTGCTAATACTGTACTTTAAGTATTGTTTCTAAAAGTACTAAAACTTTTCATTTAAAAAAAACCGGATATATCGGATGGCACCACTATCATGACAATTTACCGTCTGTAATATCAATTGTTATCGTTTGTCGTTAGGCAACTTGCAGTTATGTTCATTTACGTCACACACGTCATTGATATTCAATAGGTACAAAATGTAGCTACTGTAGGCCAAGTTTTAAACATGTAATGTGGTCTGGGCCAGCACATTATAGCAAAGCAACAAGACAGTAGTCCAAACCAGAGTCACTATTTCACTGTACATTTGACTCAAAGCTGAGTTAACGATTCAAAACAAGAATTCTAACAAGATTACAGAATAGACTATTATATTCATTTTACCTTATTTAAATATATGTATAGGTCTACTGTTTACTATTTTAGCGTAATCTTTGTTACCTTACCTTTAACCTCGATTGGAAAATCACACGTTCCTTGATTGTTAGATGAATCGATAGCAAAACATGATCCGGAATGCGTTCCGATGCCCAGAACCCCCGGTACAGCTGGTGTACACTCTGATTGTAATACCTCTCCTGAATTATCAGTGACCAGTGCGTTATCGTAAAGCAGCGTAGCTGTAGCTTCACCAGGATTGGTCAATAAGGTAACCAAAGATGAACAGGTCAGTTTTGGTGCTTCGTTATCTGCATAATGACATCATCGAAAACATAGATTGCATATTTTCATGGGATATTGCAGTTAATGTACTATTGACACTAAATTATAAATTATAGTGAAATGTATACTTTATTGAATTATTATAACTTAAGTAAAACATAGTACTAAAAATGTCATGAGTGTAGACCCATTGTATGTTGTATTACCTAGAATTGTTATGTTGAATCCGCATTGTTCAGAATTACCAACGGAGTCAGTTGCAGAGCAGATCACGTGAGAAGTGCCAATATGAAACAAACTTGACGGCGGAGGTTGGCAGATTGCAGTAAGTTCACCATCCTCTTTGTCATGCGCATAAGCTAACTTGAAATCTACGCTAGCCGTTGATGTCCCATCGTCAGTTGGTGACTCATGATTCGAACCGCATGTGAGATTTGGGGGATAATCAACTGAAATACATAAATCACGTGTTGTTATGCTTATTCTGTATGTGTATTGTAATTGCCGTTTTTTCTATTTTTTACAAAAGACATTGATGATAACTCTCAGATATAAAGATAAATAAAAATAGTAGGGGAACATCTACAGGTGTACTGATCTGTGTAGGCGCTGAACTGGCTGTAGTAGTATAATCAGAATTATCTCCGTTTCCAGTTAAGCTTGCGAACGATGATGAATACCTTTATTTTTATGTAACAGTTATTACCTTTGATAATGATATCAAATTGACATTCTCCGACGTTTTTCATGGAATCAATTGCAGAACAGACCACTGTAGTGTTGCCTAGCGGAAACAGAGTGGAAGGTGGTGGTTGGCAAGTGGCCGTAAGTCCAGGATCTTCCGAGTCTTGAACCCCAGCAGGCGTGTAATCCACAATCACTTCTTCTGCGTCATTTGTTATTGGTATTATTTGAGTTGATGGACATGTTAACACGGGGGAATAATCAACTGAAAATAACAATTAATAGGAAAACATAATACAATATTTGTTTGTAAAAGAGGATTTTTTTTATATTGAAAAATATTATAAATATATTCATTTAAAAGTCTAGATTAAAGAAAGTATTAAGAGTTTATAAATAGTAAAAACAATAGAAGGTAAAACATTATTTTTACACAATGATGACAAATGGAATGTTAAAAATCAAATTAAAATTCAATCTTTTTGACCAGTTATATGTGCAACATGTATTGCACCGTGGCATTCGTATTGAACAACGTAGGCCACCTTCTACAATGACGTCAAAGCTGCAGGAACCCTGGTTGCCAGAAGCATCCACAGCTACACAGTCTACCACAGTAGTACCAACGTTAAAACTACTTCCGGAAGGAATGGAACATGTTGGTTGTAAAGTTTCTCCAGAATTGTCTGACACTGCGGGATCATTGAAGGTGATGATAGAAGGCAGGTCATCTTCTACTACCGTTACCGATAGTGATGACGCACACGTTAATTGCGGGGCTTCGTTATCTACAGTACATGAATATTATGATTATATAATTTTATTGAGAAATAGTAATCATTCCAAGTTGATGGATCATGGTAAATGTCAAAGAGACCGCTTCAAGGATACATGATAGCCTCACGATAGAAGGCAGTTATAACAATTATTAATTAAAGGTGAAACGTTGTTGCCAAGAGTGTTATTTGACGTAATAATCATACAAATATTGAACATTTTTTAAATGATAAAAACATTACCCGTAACAATAATGGCCTGGTAACCGTCGTCTGTCGATACAAGCTTGTCTGGAGAGTATGTGACTTCAATTAACAAAAAAAAAAAAGAATAATAAAATCACTTTGAATA
Source organism: Antedon mediterranea (assembly GCF_964355755.1). NCBI lineage: Eukaryota > Metazoa > Echinodermata > Crinoidea > Comatulida > Antedonidae > Antedon > Antedon mediterranea. Next base: position 24,459,925 of record NC_092679.1, on the reverse strand, counting down.
GGCCATTTAATAAAGATACTCACTTCTGTAGATAGAGACATTTCACTTATAACAAAAAGACAAATTAAACGGTTAGATTTATACGAAAACTCCACTCCACTTGTTTTCAAGTAAATATATGTTGTTTTTTTTTCGATCAAATTTTTAGTCAAACTTCATTCATTCTTTTAATCCTTGTAGGAGGATTTTATTTCAATAAGTTTATGCTTTTGGTTCTTGTAAACCTTTATGTACTGTATATACATTATTTTGCGATGTGCTGTCTTTTTCTAACAAAACTAAAATAAATGTCAACCACAAAAACTTGTGTTAACATTTCGTTACAAATCAACATTTTAAACTTTAAACTTAGTTATACCTTTAAACAACGTTTCATTTATCTTAGAAATATCTCATTAAAAATTTGTAAAAAGAAATCACCTTGTATTGTTACATCAAATGTACACGTTTCAGTGTTTTGGTCAGAGTCAACAGCAGAACACGTTACTTGTGTGGTTCCAACAGGGAAAGAGCTGCCAGAGGGCGGTGTACACGATGACGTCAGATCATCATTTGAATTATCAACAACAATCGGAGCATTGAACTCGACAATCGCACTGGCGCCATCAACGGTAAGAAGACGATCAGACGGACACGTTAGGCTTGGTGACGTACCATCTTTTTAATTAGAATAAAATGTGTTGTACTGCATTATAAACATTTATTTAATATTCTTATTAATCTTTATTTATTTCCTTACAGTCCTTTGTTAAGAATTATACTCATAAATTAATTCATAAAATAATTAATTTAAAAAAACATTAACAGTGTGTTAAGACATAACAATAGGCCTATATACTAACATTTAAAAAGGGTGTGGTTGAAACTTTATAAAAAAAACAAATACAAGCAGATAAAATGCCGATATACTTAAATATGCCTAAATTAGAATAATTTTTTTTATTGCTTCGGAACCTGACCAATAGTAAAAATATATCTTATATCTTTAAATACTACATTTACCCGATATAGACAGATTTTCTCAGAGCTCATATCATTTCAGAAATGTGTGATCTTAGAATGAATACATTTTTGTAAAAATTGAATGCGGTCAGTGAGAGACCTACCTACGAATGTATATGTTGCGCGGAAACCATGTTCAGTTATATAGTCATCTGAGTACAGATTAACATACATAACATTACTGAGAGATGTTACAGTCTCACCTGCCAGCGTATCTCCGCAGAATCTTAAAATAAAAATAAACCAAATCGATATGAAAATGTTATTTTAGAAATGGAATTAGTAAGCCCACCTAAAAACGTGCTTTATCAATAGTAGTCACTCATGAAGACCTTGTTGAAATAATTATGGTGGTACTTCCCATATGTGATTTATACAAATTATGCATTCCAGAGCGTGACCATATCATGACGACGCTATTCTAATGATCATCTCTCGGTGTTCAGGTCTTTGCAGTAGGACTAAGTAAAGTCGACAACAATTCATATATTTAGAGGAAGTCTTGAAGCCGGCGTTTGTTGAGTAGAACATAAAACAGAAATACACCGACTACCTACCTAGCTGCTGCGTTATAGTACATAGGCGAGTCATGTCGAATTAGTAACTGATCCCAGTAACAGTAAGTCTCATCCTCAATATAAAAATCATCATCAAATGTTAGCTCAATGGTGTAGCCTTCGGGGGCCTATGACGAAGAAAAACATGTTTAAATGTTTAATTTTCTGTTTAACTGTATCTACATTTAATTATCAAAATGTAACAAAAAAAATAATAATCTTGTGTCTAATTTAAACAATTAAAACAATAATTGTTACCGTGATTAGATAGTTGCAGCTGACCAAAACTGGATAATTTGAAGGGTAGTTTGGTGATGTTATCTCACCGTTATCTTCGGTAAAATGACCTCCACAATCTTAAACAAAAAAGTAACATAAAACTAAAGTATCAAAAGGGAGCTTCTTCAAAATGGCAGACTACTGTGAGTGAAAGAAAGGAGATTTGGCCGGGGGATTTGTTAGAGAAAATATTATGTTAAACATACTTTTCTTACATTTTTACGGTCTATGTTCAGGTCAAAAAGTCAATTGTGACCACTTTGCTCATATGATCTTGTTTTTTTTTATTTTACTGTTTATTTGTATTTCTTAAGCTTTCAACATCAAGGAACTCCAATTACGAATGTATACACTATTTATCACTACACTTATTTGAGGCTTAGGAAATGGAGTTAAAGATTGACGACAGTGTAGGTCAGGATTAAACACTGGTAACAACTGGTTGGTGAATTCCACCCACTTGTTATCAAAGGTCTGCCCCTACAGTCCTTAACTTACCTTCAGTAATAGAAGGTGTCATGACTTCACAATAAGGACCTTCTAAGCCCTCAGGACACTCACATGTGCAGTATTTACCGACGAAGCCACCGTATAGACACGGCTGATCTAGTTCAGCCTCAGAGCAGTGGTCTAAGAGTAATAACATTAATAATTATCAAAAAAACAACAATAATCATTTAAACATGATAATTAATTTTAATAAAAATAATTATAACAGAAAGTATCATTCAATAGTATACTATTATGTGAATGGTTTATGTTCTAGTATCAGTTGAAAAAAAAAGAATCTTGGCTTCCAATCGATTGACGTTTGCAGGAGTGTTTTCCATAATATGTACGATATAGGTTTAGATTGATTTTTGTTTTGTTTTTTGTAGTTAAAAATCATTGTTGAAAATATACAAAAACAGTTATTTGAGTGGTATTTTGATTTTGAAATGTAGTTATAATAGATATAAACGCTTTTGGGTGGGAAGGATTTATGTATTCTACTTTATTGGTACATGGACAAAATAGCACATTATTTTTTCCATGAGTTTTGTTTCTGGACAAATGTATATTTATGCAAATTAGAAGCTAGTTAAAATACTTAACGTTGATTTGCTATTTTGCATTTTTCATACTTTCTATTAACTATGAATTTACGAATGTCAACAACCAATAACTTACCCATGCAACTGTAATGCTTGTTACTAAATAACTTGTCGAGATGACTGAGTCTACCGTGTTGCCCCATTGAGTCTTGTTTCATTGGATCATGGGCTACCATTGTAGCGTAATCTGGATTGTATGTATTCTTACTAAATGCCTACAGTGTTAAAGTATACACTTATCACATATGAAATATATACAGAAAGGTGAATTAAGAACTAGAGAAGAACAAATTGCACTCCGTTGTGTGTAAACTCAGACGTAAAATGGGTTATAAGTTGTTATAAATATAAATATACTAATCCTTGTCCTTACCCATTGGCTGTAATGCATAATGGATCCAAAATCATACGGTATCGTTTCGTCTTCGGAATGATACACGATATCGTACTGCGAGAGATAGTTTCCTTGTACATTCTCTTCAATAACGGTTAAATAGTCATCCCTGTTTGTTCTTGTTTGCTCATGTAGTAGTCCAAGTGTGTGACCTATTTCATGTAAGATTACACTTATCTGTACAATTAGAAAAAAAAGAATATGCTGTATTGTAAGTCTCCTGAGTGGCGCATGTGTTGCTGGGCGTTGGATCGTGGGTTCGAATCCAACGCTCATCGCATTGCTTGTATCCCTGGGCAAGACACTTTTACTCTCTCCATCCACGTGTAGGCCTACCAGGTAATGTAAAGACATAACTTTGCGCTTATCACTAGCTGCATTATGGGAGTGTGTTTGATCCAAAAATATAAGTAATAATAGTACAGCGCTTAGGGGACTCACATTAGGCTCTTTATAAAACAAGGAATCGGATATTAATATTAGAACTCACAATTGTGGCAAAACAAACAGGTCGAAACTTGTTGCATTATTGATGTAGTTATCCACATGAAACTAGAAAGCCTATTCAAAAAGCACTATTAATTTGTTGATAAAAACAAAGTATGAGAACGAATACACGTGAGAGACACCCACTTGATACGTTTAAGATACTTACATGCGAACAACCCGAAGCAGCTAAGTAGATACCTTGTATACCACCTATGTATCCCACATACGAGTAACATCTGTCAAATAAACATTAATACAACTTTAACTTAATAATTTAAAAATAAACAACAAACTGTAGTCTTATAGTTACGTAATACTCAAGCGTGGTTCCCACTATCGACGCAACGTAACGCAACCTACGCAACGTAAAAAAATGCCCTTCCAATAATTGTGTTTGCCCCCGCCTGCGTGAAATCAAACCTGCAATGTTTGCAGCACTGGCGGTTCCCACTTGTGATTACGCAATACGGCATTTTGCGTCAATTACGTCACTGCGTTACGTTCTAGTGGGAACCACGCTTTAGTAATTAACTTACCCTGATGTAGTACTGAGAAATTGAACACGATGCTGGTTTGGGTCAATGTAATTGTACTCCTCAAATGTAATGCACGTGTAACGAGACCAATCATCTATGGCTTCCAATACTAACGGGATTAAGCTACTGTCTGGAGTAAACGAACATAATGACAATGGTTTGATAAAACGAAACACGGTACTTAACATGAAAAAATAATATTAAAAACCTTTTAACATCAATATTAGTATTTATTTTACCTATATCAACTATTTCAAACACAACATGTGAGTTTGGCCATGTCGTATAATAGTCACTCTTTCTTTTAACGCGTCCACTTCCTCCATCGTCTTTCTTATTCGATGCCTTCTGTTCATCAGTTAGCAGCATGTCAACGCCCTCTTCTGCTGCCACTACCACCGCGTCACCTAAAGCCTAAAACAACATTTATTTTTCTCATAAAAATGTTCGTATACATTAATACTACTATATATGTATTTTAGATAACTTGAATAACAAATTTATTCTAAATAAAAATATGTAATGGGTGGAAATTACTTTAACAAGAAAGTCTGCATTGATTACATGAAGCGCATGTTATAAGCATATCTGGTAGATTGGTTGTAGGAAAACAACAAAAAACATCATAGAGTTGTTTTCTTGCAATGCGAATATTAAACAATTACATTTTAGAAAGTAAATCTGTATTTTAAATTTATTTTTTATTTTTTTGTATTTTAAACTTCGAACAGATTTTAAAAAAACATATTAACATCTGATTCTATACAGATTCTTTTTCAAATTAATAATTTGTTTTACATAGTGGTTTTATTTAATGGAAATAAACTGCTGTAATTTTAAAATTATAATAGTTGTTAACATTAAAAGTTCAATTTATATAGGCCTTATTATTTCTCAAAAACAAACAGTTTACTTGAATGGCATGTGCTGATAGAACATTGATGTTGATAGTGTGTAATGTAGTGCTATTAATAAGTTTACAGAACCTTGATAAGCCAAGAAAAATGTTGATGGGAAAATGATAATTTTAAAGACACGTACCTGCCTGCGTTGGTCAGTTTCATTACCGGGTGGCCTAGCGTCGATTACATGTGATAATGCTACTACTAAGAAGCTACATAATAGCCACAAAGTAGGTTTACTTGTTTCAAAAAGCTTCATTTCTTAGACTAAAGTATAAACAAATTAAAATCCAGCGTAAGAAAAAAAAATATAATGTGCTGTATTAATACTAATAACTAATGTGCCACTACTACTAACAAACATTATATTGGTAGATGAGCATCACACTTACCTATATCAGCGATTTATTTCTCCGGCGCACGTTCTTCACTGAATTGAACAAATTTGAACGATTTTTGTTTCGTTTTATAGTTTTCTTGAATGACACCTGGTGGTACATTGCCATCTGTCAAACCTGATTATATAGTATCGTCAACTAACAAGCATAATTTTAATTTAAACGAAATCACAAAATTTAATTATAATTGGTATAAATTAAATGTAGTTATCTCATTTAGAATTGTATTAATAATATTCGTAATTAAACGGGATAATGTGACGTCGTGTTATTAATTATGAATGATGTCGTAAGTGAATGATAAATGTGCATGCATGTCAAAAAGACATGCTTCTCAAAGTTTGGCAAAGGGTGTAAGGCCTAACAATAATAGTAATTTCAATTGTTATGTTTAGATGAAAATTAAATAATATATATATATATATTATTTAATTTTCATCTAAACATAACAATTGAAATTACATAATTTAACATTACCCTATTTAACAATATTGTTAGGCCTTACACCCTTTGCCAAACTTTGAGAAGCATGTCTTTTTGACATGCATGCACATTTATCATTCACTTACGACATCATTCATAATTAATAACACGTCACATTATCCCGTTTAATTACGAATATTATTAATACAATTCTAAATGAGATAACTACATTTAATTTATACCAATTATAATTAAATTTTGTGATTTCGTTTAAATTAAAATTATGCTTGTTAGTTGACGATACTATATAATCAGGTTTGACAGATGGCAATGTACCACCAGGTGTCATTCAAGAAAACTATAAAACGAAACAAAAATCGTTCAAATTTGTTCAATTCAGTGAAGAACGTGCGCCGGAGAAATAAATCGCTGATATAGGTAAGTGTGATGCTCATCTACCAATATAATGTTTGTTAGTAGTAGTGGCACATTAGTTATTAGTATTAATACAGCACATTATATTTTTTTTTCTTACGCTGGATTTTAATTTGTTTATACTTTAGTCTAAGAAATGAAGCTTTTTGAAACAAGTAAACCTACTTTGTGGCTATTATGTAGCTTCTTAGTAGTAGCATTATCACATGTAATCGACGCTAGGCCACCCGGTAATGAAACTGACCAACGCAGGCAGGTACGTGTCTTTAAAATTATCATTTTCCCATCAACATTTTTCTTGGCTTATCAAGGTTCTGTAAACTTATTAATAGCACTACATTATACACTATCAACATCAATGTTCTATCAGCACATGCCATTCAAGTAAACTGTTTGTTTTTGAGAAATAATAAGGCCTATATAAATTGAACTTTTAATTGTTAACAACTATTATAATTTTAAAATTACAGCAGTTTATTTCCATTAAATAAAACCACTATGTAAAACAAATTATTATTAGTCGCGTGGAAGCGACTCTATAGTTCACTATGTCGGTCGGTCGGTCTGTCTGTCTGTCTGTCGGTCTGTCTGTCGGTCTGTCTGTCTGTCTGTCGGTCCGGTATCACTATGCGTTTTATCGCTTTATGACCTTATCTTGATATCAGTTTAATCTAGCTAAGTCAATTTTTCACACAGAATATTCCTTATGGCCAGGAATCGCTGTGGTTATGTTTTCACGGTGCGCAATAAAAAATTACGCGGTCTACGCACGATTTAACGAAATCACGTTTGTAATCATATCTTAACAACCATGAATCACAATTAAATAAAATTTGGTACTCATAAATTTCAGGGCATAAATCATCATATGGCAATACAATTACGTGCGTAGCGCATGTAACGCATGCGTACGCGCGCTTAAAATTTTTAAAATTTATTTTCGATGAAATAAGAGTACGTTTCAGGCAATTTTAAGCGTTTACAAAATTGCCATGAGTGCGCAGATTTTTGCGCGCGCACTGCACGTTAAATGTTATTGCGCACTCTTTTTGCCCGATTTCTGTTTTCTTGACTTACTTTTCAACTCGAAATTACGTTATACGAGCACGTCAAAAGTGACAGGCTACGCACGTGTAAATTAAAAAAATATAAATGTTTTTAAACATTTCAACATTTTTAAACATGTTCAGTAATTTCGGTCAGTATAGTTCACTATGTCGGTCGGTCTGTCTGTCTGTTGGTCTGTTTGTCTGTCGGTCCGGTATCACTATGCATTGTAGCACGCGACTTAATGGCTGTTGGCCTTGTTAATTTGAAAAAGAATCTGTATAGATTCAGATGTTAATATGTTTTTTTTTTAATCTGTTCCATGTTCCAAGTATAACCAACGAATGCGCAGGGCAAAAATAATTTTTGTAATATAAAATTGATACTTATTAAAACGTAATACACACTGTAGTAACTTTTTGAAACATTATTAGTAAATGGTGACATATTGATTTAAGTTCATAATGATTAGTGAAATGTTGTCTATTGTGATTCTAATATGATCTACACGTGTTACCATAAAACGGACAGTACCTCCTATACCCATTATAAATTCATGAATAATTTATATAATGCACATTAAAGTATTGATTGTTTAAAGGAGGACTATTGGAAACGTGTTCTCTTTATGACATTTTAAATAGAAAAACTCATTATAAACAATGAACTACTGTTTGCCTTTTAACGATACAACACGATGCATTTTTATTACTAAAGTTGTAATAGTTTAGGCAGGGAGGTGAAAAAATAATGTTTTCACCTCCCTGGTTTAGATATAGTTATATTTGTTACTCAAGCACCATTAATTTATTTTGGACCAGCTTCAACTCTATGTCTGTCGGTGTAAACTGTTTAAATAATGTTTGTTGGTCTGATAGCGCTGTGAAACAGCGATTTGTAATTATTTATTATTAAAAATGGGTTTGCCTTCGAATTTTTAATTATTGTGTTCATCATGTAATTTGCGAATTAGGACTATCTGCTATTGGATGTGTAAGAAACACAAACAAATATTTGTATGGAGGGATCTGTGTTGAGTATTGTAGTTTGATTTTCTATATGTGTTGGACATACGGTTCTCAGAGTGAGTTGTTTTGAAATTGTTGCCTTGGATATTCTACGTATGTTTGTTTGTTTCCATTAACCGTATTGTGATTTGAACTTGTAATAAAGTATACTGTATAATATATATAATACAATCTTGTCACCGATTTGAAAAGTTAAGTCAGTTTTGACATGTTTTAATAATGCAAATCTTGTAATGTTTGAAATAACGTGTGCGGCCTATCAACTCATTGTTCACATTTGACTGGATTTCTTTTTTTTTTATCACAAATCAGAATTTTAATATTTCAGTGATTACCCCACGGGTACACGACCACCCACAGGTAAACGACCGCGGACCTCATTTTTTGGCAATCGAATATATTGTATTTACCTTCAGTAAACGACCACCTCCTGTAAGCAACAAAACAGACCCCATTTTTTTAAATAATCAACTTTATTGTATTTTACCTTCTGTAATGAATCATACTGATGTAAGAATGTATTTTCTTAGACTACCTTACCTTACTTACTACCGTACTGAAACTCGTATTACAGAATCATAAGAGTTTATAAGCAATTTAATGATAAATAAATAATAACTACATTACAGCGTCTTAAATTGAAGGTACATTTATTCAATCACATTTTCAGTGAAATAATTTTAACATTTACTCGCCTTTTTCTTACTTCTTTTGGACTTGTCTCAGTTTTGTTATCTCGTATAGATATTTCTTTTATAATACCTTAATACCACTGTTACATTTTCACTTATATAAAGATCAGGAGCCAAGAGGGGTCAACCTAATTGGAAAGTTAACCAATTTCTATGCATGTGGCAATTATCTATGTACATATCAATGTATGGAATTGACAGTCTGGCGCGTTTATTTTGGTGGGTGTGGCTGAAAAGTTTTTGCAAATTACTTGACATAGAGCGAAATGTAATGAATGACCATTGCCAGACAATTTTAGCGGTGGGAGGTGCCTGCCAGACCCCCATTTCAGGAGGACCAACATTGAGCTAGATCAGCTTAAAAGTTAATCCTCTAAAACTGGTGGGAAAATGTTCAATAAACTCATAACTATCATGAATGACCATTGCCAGACATTTTAAGTGGTGGATCGTACCCGCCAGAAACTGTCAAACACCTCGCCCCACAAAAAATGAGTTAGATCAGCTTAACAGCTAACCTTTTAAAAAATGCTGTAAAATGTTCAGCATGATCCCTAGTATCATAAATGACCAATGTCATTGACATTTTCAGTGTTCAATAGATCAGCTCAAAAGCTAACCCTGTAAAACATGCATCCCTTTTATTGAACAACCACCCCAAGCAGACATAGATTAGCTTAAAAGCTAACTTAAATAGTAAAGTAGATCTAACTAAAAAAAATAAAAAATTGGTAGTATTGGGAATTTCGACCGGAAAGTCGAAAAACAAGTTAAAATGTTCATATCTTTTAAGATATGGACATTTTAACTTGTTTATTAACATGTTTCTGGTACCAAAATATTCAGAACATGTTCTAAAGGGCTCTAAATACTGAGAATATACATAAATTATTTATATTTACTCTAATAAAACATTCTGACAATAAATTACCGGAAATGCCATTTTTTACCTTCGTCCTTGATATGCTATATCTCGATAACGACTGACCTCTGAGAAATAATTATTGTTCAAATGTTTCAGAATATATATATTTATATTTTGTATAGGCATATAATGAGATATTTTGTGACAAAATGGTTGGAAGTAAAGCCCGGCGCACACTATCGGCTGAGCCAACTGACACGAATAAAACTTTGCTCACAGTGTACTGTGCGCCGGACAATTCGTGATTTTTGCATTTTTCTCGTTTTAAGCCTGCGTGTTGGACTGCCTCTGTTAAGATTGGTAATTCTTTCATTCAACCTTTGTCATCCTGTAGAAACCTTGGAGTTGTCATGGATTCAACGCTTAGTATGTCCAATCAGGTACATAACATCTGCAAAGCTGGGCTTCACGCTATTTGTAAAATTGGAAGCATTCGGAAGTACCTGGATTCAAGATCAACTGAGATTCTTGTTCACGCCTTTGTTACATCAAGGCTAGACTGTTGTAACTCATTACTTTATGGCTTACCAGCAAAGGATATCTCTAAAATTCAGCGAGTCCAAAACACAGCTGCCCGATTGGTCGTTCAAAGCCCCATAAGGCAACATATCACACCTGTGCCGAGACAGCTTCATTGGCTTCCGGTAACACAAAGAATTACCTTCAAGATCCTGCTATTTGTTTTCAAAGCTCTTCATAATTCTCCATCTAAGTTCATTTCTGAACTTATTCAACCTTATGTTCCTAAGCGGTCTCTGAGATCTAGATCTGAGTCTCTTCTTGCCCATTTATTTCATCCTTCCACTAAGTTTTATGGAAATCGTTCATTTTCTTCGGCATCCGTTTCTCTATGGAATGCGTTGCCTATTGAAATCCGTCAGGCTACTTCCACCAGTGTCTTCAAATCTCTCCTCAAAACCCACCTTTTTAATTTGTAATTTTTCTAAATTTTCTGTCTTTGTAAAGCGCATTATTGAGGCTTTCAGCATAATGCGCTATATCAAGTACCAGTTATTATTATTATTAGTAGTAGGTCTCCTATTGCACTGATTGTATAAAAAACATTTAGAATAAAATTTGTATTAAACATTAAAATTGCATATAATACTATATCAAAATAAATTAAAATATATTACAATATCATTAAAAACCGTCAATAACATAGCAAAATCTTACTTAAAATATATTTTAAGCTTATTTATAAAAGTCTTAATACCTGTATTTAAAATTAATGAATCCCTTATTTCTACCGGTAGTTTCTCCTGCATGCACGGGGAAATATGTGTACAGCCACACCAAAACCAGGCGCTTGTCGCTAGATAGGGATTTGTGTAAAATGCATTTGAATGTGTGAAACTCATATTTTGACCATTTTGTTTTTTTACCATTATCTGATAGGAAATTTACCGTAGATTTCAAAAATATATATCTTATTAACTAATTCAAATGGAAAGGTGGTAAAAATTACATAAATCTGAGCCTCTATCCTCGTGTTTCGATTGAAAGAACGTGGTAATTCGTTATAAAAAAGCAGTTATTTTCGTCATTCCTACGCCGTAATTTTGTAGATAACCCCTGAAAGCTTGGTATCATTCGATAGGTATTTTGTTCATGAATCTAAAAATAAATGAGTGATGTCACAGATTGTACGATATAGACCAATAAAAACCGATTTTATAGAACCCTTTAGTGTAAACAAAAACGGCCTTGTTGCTACGAACACGCTGAAAGAAGCGATGTGATTGGTTTAATTTTGTCACATGACCCATCCAGCATGGAAAATTCCAGGTCAACAAAATCTTATCGCTAGTACACACGCTTGTCGAGAAAAATATATTTTTTATAGTTCATCTAAGTACTGTACACAGTAATACTAAAGTGACGTGTACTGACTCAGACTTGATAACAATAAGTTATAACATACTAAAGTAAAGGGCCTAGCTAAGTTATTTATCGTAAGAGTTGATATTAGCAATGTAACTCTCAATCCACTGACACTAGGCCTAGGCCTAGCTAGGTACAGTAGGCTAGACCTGGCTCTACTAGGCCTAGTACTATAAGCCTAGACTAGGCGGAGATCCGCCTAGGCCTACTACTACGCTGGGCTACTAGCCTATAGGCTGCATGGCATAGTAGGCCTAGCTAGCTAGTAATAATAATAGTAATAACAACAACAAGGCCTAGAGTTTTCCTCTCTTTAGTATAATAAGCCTCCTGGAAGGCTTTACTTTACTTACTAGGCTAGGCCTAGGCCTACTGCAGTGCAGGGCTATTTTATTTATTTCAATTTGGTTAAATTTCATTATGCTTAAAAATTGCCAATGATGGGTTGGGTGTGTGGGGAGTGTGTGCAAAACATAAACCGTAACAACCAGTACAATACAAATCTCTCACAAATAAAATACTGGTACCTTGGCTAAATTTCACGTTATTCATCATGCTTAAAAACATTGTTCAAGCTAACGGGTGTGGCTATCTGTTATGGTGCTGGTTCAACAATAGAATACATAACATTGTTTGAAGGTTTGCATGGCGAAATCAAATGTTGATATAAAGTTTGCGGTACACCACGTATATTAAGTCTGAAAAGAACTGTTGAGTTTCTCTTACATACATAACATTAACACTAAAAACCAGTACAATACAAATCACTTACAAATAAAATACTGGTAATTGAATTTTGCCGACCAGAAACGAGGGACATTGTGTGCCCTGCGCCATTTTGAACAAAAAGCAGATAAAATAAAGTAAAAAGAGAAATAAAATTGGAATAAAGTTCATTAATAAAATGTTTGCTGTTTTTTTTAAATTTGTTTAGAACTAATAATAAGCTAAGGCAATCTTCCTGAATACCTACTAGTAGGCCTACTGTATTATTCTTACACTACACTATTATAAATGAATTTGACAGATTTTACGTAAATGAGTGGTACTTTGTAATCGTCATAATTAACTATGATAACCACCTCGGATTTTGATGAAATTTTCATGAATATCAGAAAACACTATATTGAATAAGTGTGCCAAATTTCAGAATGATTGTTTATCTAGAAGGTAGTGTTGCTAAGGTGTTAATTGTTCAATCTGTAACAGCATGGGGCAACTTCCTGTCTGATTTGTCATTAAACTTTGACTGTTAATTACTCAGTAATTACCATTAAATTGTTGTATAAATGCTATATATATTTATTGCCATAACTCTGGGAATATTTGCTTGATTTAAATGATCCAAACACCATTTTGAAGGATATATTGTGAGGAATACCATTATAGTATCAACTAAAAAAATATATATTTCACCAAGTGCCTGGTTTTGATGTGGCTGTACACATATGTGGAAAATTGAGTATTTTAAAGAATTTGTCCGGGCGAAAGGGTGTACAAATATGAGATGATCACCGTGACGAGGGTTGATTGAAATATGGTTTAAAATATCCACAGTATATATGCCATAAAGACATTTGACAATAAATGACATGTATAAGAGTTGGAAACGTTTTTCAAGTGAACTTAATCCTAAAACATCAAGACGTCGTTCATAGGAAATATCGTTCTCATAGAAACAAATTTTAGTCATTCGGCGTTGGACTTGTTCCAATGAGTAGAGATGTCCTTTTTTGGTAAGGTAACCAAGCAGGTATACCATATTCAATAATCGGACGTACAATAGCACAGATTTTGGAATTACAATAGTGTCCCTGCAACGAACAATGCGCTTAAAACCCATTCATTTCGAAGCTCAACTCAACTCAACGTAAACATTTATTTTCTTTCTTTCAATCAATAATAAAACAAATGAATAAGGTATTAAAAAAAGTAAGTACGAGTTACAAATAATACATTTCATTAATATAATATATAAACACGAAGCTTTTGAAACCCATTAATTTCGAAGCATTCCTTACCAAGATACAACATATCAATCTCAAAGGTAAAAAAATGCAAGAAATAGAATTTCCGGGCATTTTTGGCCAATATGTTCCATTAGAGAAAATGTAAATAATCATGTTCTGAATATTTTGGTACCAGAAACATGTTAATAAACAAGTTATAATGTCCATATTAAAAGATATGGACATTTTATCTTGACCACCAATTTTTTAAAGCTGATCTATGTCTGCTTGGGGTGGTTGTTCAATAAAAGGGATACATGTTTTACAAGGTTAGCTTTTGAGCTGATCAACTGAACACTGAAAATGTCAATGGCAATGGTCATTTATGATACTAGAGGGTGAGCTCGCTTCGCTCGCTCCTCCTCTAGGAAGTGTAGATGATGGTTCTCGGAATGATAATGACTCGGGTAAAAAGGTTTAGAAGGACATTCTGGCCTGGACAATTTCGGTTGGGTACCATTATTTAAATGCTTTTGATATTCGTAAAACTAAACCTACTCACTAACCTGTTTCACAGTGTCTTAGGTGATTAATAGCGTTTTACGTATAGTGTTTATTGTAGATATGAAAAGTGGTGAAAAAGAATTTAAAAAAAAAGATAACAGTTTGATGAAATCTACTAAAAATAGTATAATTGTGATATAAATATAATACATTGTTGTGTGTATAAATGTGGATGGGCGTTTATTAGATGGTATTTGGATTGGGCGGGAGGGGGGGGGGGGAGAGTGGCGATAATTATTTTAATTGATGTTTCATTGGGGAGGTGTTCCGGGCGTTTTTTCAAATAAATACCATCCTAATTGGTATACTTAATACATTATTCCGCGACACAGTGAGCCGTTTTGGCCTAAGAAGGAAGACGCTTTAGACGGCTTGCAACATGGGCAGAAGTATCCCAGGGTCGACGGGACGCGATTTTTTTTTTCGTACATAAGTTGGGGACCCCCTCATGAAACGTCACAAAATAAACATGAATAATTCATCAGTTAAATTTTCTTGTTCCGTGTGCACCCAAGCGTATAGCAACAAGAAGTAATTACACAACTGCGATACGATACTTTTACAGTAGGCCTAGGATTCTAAGTCAATTCACGTGATTGCCTTCGCGCACTCTTCTTCACACACACACACACCACTATGCAAAATGTGTCGAGTCGAGGCTAATCGACAGCTAGGCAAGATATTACACTAAGTAGTAATTCATTGGACATAGCCCAAAGAAAGCTTAGACCCACAAGAATAAAGAATGTGTATAATTTGTGTACTGTATTTTTTTAATTCTGCTATTTTATTATCAAACAATATGCATGTAATCAAAGGAACTGCGCGTATATGAACACATGAGATGGGAAGGTTAGACCCACGAGAATAAAAAATGTATTTTTGTGTAATGTGTATTGTTTAATTTTGCTGACTCTAACACACACACACCAACACAGCTACTACTAGAATAGACATGGGTTTACAGAATAGTAATTAGGCCTAATAGTATCAATAGAAACTATAATTTTAACACGTAATTCTTTAGTAATAAATTATATTAAACACACCATAAACTAAAGGCTGATTATTTCGACAATCCACACAAAACGCCGCTATTCTATTATGAAATCGCACGCGGCAACCACAGCGGAGATAGGCCTAGAATCGTACCGCACTTGTACAGTGTAAACTACTGTAATCACAATCACTTCTTGTTGCTATACGCTTGGGTGCACACGGAACAAGAAAATTTAACTGATGAATTATTCATGTTTATTTTGTGACGTTTCATGAGGGGGTCCCCAACTTATGTACGAAAAAAAAAATCGCCGACGGGACACAGTATAGCGCACAGTATACATAAAGTCCTGACAGCTTACTCAACAACTCGGCTATCAGGGTTTCATTCGATTTCAAACAAAAGCTCTTATCATCAATTATTTTCCAAAATTTACTCCTGTTTTATGAATATATTTAATTTGATCTTTATGTACTATACTATACCTAGATAGGTTCTATGACGAAACAAGAAGCATTAAATGAAGCAAAAAACAGAGATATCCTAATATTAGCTGGAGATATGAATGCAAAAACGGGGGACAGCCATCATGATTACCCACAATGTGTAGGAAGATATGGTAAAGGAAAAACGAACAATAATGGAACACAGCTAGTTGAGTGTGCACTAAGAAATAATCTAGTACTAACAAATACCATGTTTAAACATAAGATGTCACATAGGACTACGTGGGAATGCCCGCAGAGACGCGATCAGCATAACGATCAGAAGAGTGGAGAGATCAGACGCAACCCCTACAGAAACCAGATCGATTACATTCTAGTTAAGAATTCACACATGAAGCTAGTCACTAACGCAAGAGCATACAGTGGTACGAGAACATACACTGATCATAGATTAGTCAAGACAACTTTAACACTACAATGGTATAAATTAAATAGTAACGCTAAGAAAACCAAACAAATAGATGTGTCAAAACTTCAAGCACAACAAAACAGACAAACATATCAAAGAGAGGTATCGAGATGTATACAATCTGTAAACATCCAGGACCTGGAACCACAAGAGAAATGGACCAAATTAAAGACAGTCTTTCAGAATGTAGCATTGGAAGTGGTTGGTTACAGGAAAGCAAAGTCTAAATCAAACAATAAATATATACAAGAGTTATCGAAGAAGCAGAAACAGTTGAGGTGCGACATAAATTCATCAAATGACAAATCAAAGAAAACAAAACTTTGGAAAGAAAGAAATCAAATCATAAAGAATATTCATACTGAACTTAATAAAGAAAAAGAAGACACACTAAAAGAAAAGATAGCTGAAATTGAAAAATTCAAAGATGACTCAACAAGAATGTACCAAGCAGTAATAAACCTAAAACTTAACGAAAATAAAAGACTTGTGGTAGAAACAGAGTTCGGTATAACAACAAACGAAGAAGAGCAGGTAGAAATAATTAGCAATTTCTTTGAAAACGTCTATCACAAATCACAAGAAAAACCTATAAACGAAAACATTAAACCTATTGAAATGAAGTCTCCCTTTACAAGTGATGAAGTTGTCAAAGCAGCGAAATGCTTAAAAAATAATAAAAGCCCAGGAAGTGACCAAGTATACTCTGAAATGGTAAAATATGCACCTATAGAAGTTTTTAACCACATAGCAGAAATATATAACCAAACAGCTAAAACAGGAAACATACCTAAAGAAATCAACGAAGGCATATTGCATCCAATACCGAAACCAGGTAAGAAAAAAGGTCCACCAAAAAACATCCGACCCATCATCCTACTGTCGGTTCTTAGGAAAATGCTAGCAATATGCTTACTAAATAGGATAAACGACAGATTAGATGAACATGTCCCTGTAACACAGGCCGCGTATCGCAGAGGACGAAGCACTACCGAACATGTACATACATGCAAAATGTTAGCAGAAAAGGCAATTGCGTCATCTAACTACGAAATAATATTACTACTACATGACATGACCAGTGCATTTGACACGGTGCGGAGGAATACTCTATTCGACATACTGACACATATATTACAAGATGATGAACTACACATGTTGAACGTTTTGATAAACAATGTAAAATTAAGCGTTCGAATTGGAAAACAGACAGGAAAATTGTTTACTACTACACTAGGAGTACCACAAGGTGACTGTATGTCTCCGATACTGTTCACACTATACCTAGCAAAGGCACTCGAATCAGCAAACACAACACCACTACCCCTACAACAGCTTAATATCCAGATGCAGTATGCAGATGACATTTCATTTATTAGCGACTCAAAAGAACACATAACTAAAATAAAGAAAAATGTAACAGAGAAATTAGCAGAATTCAATCTAAAGATAAACGAAAGTAAAACAGAAGAATAGCTAATAGGAAGAAACACCGATAGTAAATGGGAAGAATGCAAATACCTCGGTAGTAACTTGGACACAGAAAAAGACATTAAAAGAAGAAAATCACTAGCAGCTATGGCATATAACAAGCTGAAGTCGTCGCTAGAACACAAAACGATGTCTATAGACGTGAAATCCCGTTTGTTTGACGCATACATAGCAAGTATTTTCTTATATAACAGTGAACTCTGGGTACTACTAAACAAAAAATTACAAGAGAGTATAGATATATATCACAGGAAAATGTTGCGAAAGATGATAGATATTAAATTAACAGATAGAGTGTGTAACACGAAAATATACGAGATAACAAAACAAGAAGAATGGAGTAAAAGAATTAAACGAAGGAGACTAAAATGGTATGGACACATAATTAGATTACCGGATGATACCCCAATCAAACAAACAATGAAGGAAACTAACAGGAAAGTAAAACGACCCGTAGGAAGACCAAGAAATAACTGGATGAATCAAATAAAGAAAGACTTACAAGGACTATAGTAGACACTAACACAATAACAAACCATCCTGCCATAAACAGAAAAAAATGGAAACAAATTGTGGAAAGCGTAATGTCGGAAGACGGAAAACGTTAGCAACAACATAACTATACCTTTACACGGCCGGTCCGCGTCCGAAAAAAAAAAAAAATTGCTATCGCCACCAAGCACCAACGGCCAACTTAGTTGAAACAGGGAATGTTTTACAACTCCCTGGTGGAAACCAACGATGCAGGGAACTTGCAAGGTGATTGACACACCTTACCGTGAACCCGGAAATTACTTCTACCGAGCGTAGAGTTAAAATTTACCGATTGAAATCAGAACATTTCTTATAAAACCCTTTATAATATCTTCCTAAGAAAGAAATATGGAACAATAGCGTAGTACTGAAAACTAATGTTATCAAATCTACGTTTCGCGGTACATCTGAGATAGATAAGGTAGGTATCCAAGCCGGAGATTAGTACTAAAGTTTTTCCATTGTGCTTGCCTATGTCAGAATTAACCATAATTTATATATATAGACTATGGATCATGCTGAACATTTTACAGCATGTTTTAAAAGCTGTTAAGCTGGTCTAACTCATTTTTTGGGGGATGGGGTGTTTGACGGAGTGTGGCGGACACAATCCACAATCTATCCACCTCTTAAAATGTCTGACAATGGTCATTCATAATAGTTATGAGTTTAACATTTCCACCAGTTTTAGAGTGTTACTTTTAAGCTTATCTAGCTCAATTTTGGCCCTCCTGAAATGGGGTCTGGAAGGTACTGAAATTGTCTGGCAATGGTCATTCATTACAATTCGCTCTATGGCAAACAATTTGCAAATGATTTTATGGGGCTAACTTTTCAGCTGATCTAGATCATTTTTTTACCCTTTACAATGTCCCTCCTAGCCACATCCACCAAAATAAACGCGCCAGACTGAAATTTCCATACATTGATATGTACATAAGTAATTGCCACATGCATAGAAATTGGTTAACTTTCCAGCAGCTAGGTTGACCCCTCGGGGCTCTTGGTCTATAACGACCAGTTATTTCAATTCACTTCAATTCAAATAATCTTAATTGCAAATTAGACAGAGATTGAATTTTACATAGAATAAAATGAACATAAAGAAAATATAAAAAAGCATGTCAAAGATACAAAACATCAAAATACAAACGATCAGAGGCAAAAAAGGGAAGGGAAAAAATGCTCGTTAAAAAATAAATCATTCTAGAATATAAAATATATTTATGTAAAAAAATAGGACCAAGTTAAAATTAATTAATTCAATATATTTACAGCAATTTATACAATTGGAAGAAATAAAGGAATTTCAGGTTGAATAAAAATAGATTTAAAAAATTGTAAAAAGTCGAGATATATACAATTAACACAACCGATTTGAAAGAGGAGGGTACAACTGTATCAGAATATCAAAACTATTTACAGTAAATGTATTTACCATTCATAAAATACACCATAATTGATAATTAATAATGTCTTTGTCCTCTCTAATCTAATTTTTGGGAGAGTGAACTGTCTTTTATTTCTAAGATTATAGATTTGATCAAGGGCAAGGGTAGTAAATGGTTTAATCGGTGCTTACTATGCTTCAACTTTTCAAAGTATGTCTTACATAGATTAATTAGTTTCTGCTCAAGAGGGATTAGACCCAGTGAGATCAAAGCAGTGTCGTCATATAGGACAACGACATCAGGGATAATACATGGAATTTGTATTCTTTCGAAATTGTTTTTTTGATTACGAGTTAAACCGATAAACCACAGTGGATATATTCCACAATGGAACGTATTAACTATTATAGTGCAATAGAAATGACACAAGGCAAATTTACCAAGTTCAAAGCGGCGAAGTTATTTTAAGCATAGAATTATAATATATTATAGTTCCATGGTTTAAGTAACTCTTTCAGCAGGGTAATCGGTAATTGGTAATTGTTAAGGCAGATAATAGGGATTTATGACAATCATCTATGTAGTTTTCTTTTCGTTAATTTTCATATTATTGACATTTGACCAACTCTACTACTGCATTTTGTATCATTTGTCACATGAGTCTTGAACTTTAAACGTGTCATTACCTCATCACTGTAGCCAACATGATGTTTCGGTTGTTTTTAATACTAGGCCTATTGTTTGTTAATAAGATTCCTTCAAAACCACTTGAATCAACATCTGATATTTCGGTAAGTTTTGCATTTGAGTTTCCAATTCAAACCAATTCCGTTCGTTGTCATGGATGACTTTTTAACTCACGTTTTTATTCTTTTTATTTATTTATTTATTGCAGTTTTATACAATTTTACTCTACATTATGTGTATTTCTTGTCGTGGTCTCTTGTTGTGTCTTGTTTACATAATTATTAGTGATTTTGGGACCAAATCAAATGAATTAATAAATGTTATTATAATAACGAAATATTTGATTTACTGTATTTTCTTATCCGCCATTTGCTTCTATAATTATAATACAGTATTGTTCCATTTATTTAGAAACAAAAAGAAGATAAAGATCAAGATGCCTTTGGTTGTCCGTGGTGCTTTGAGGGTGATATGAAAATGACGTCAGATCAGATAGACATGCTGCAAAAAACTGCTGATTCCTCAATCAAACGAAGTAAAAGAAAAGCTACGTCTAACTTATCCGAAATATGGCCATATGCAAAAATACCATATTTAATACATCCTGAGTTAGGTAAGTGAATGGCATTTAACAACATATTATAGGCTACTTCTAACTTATCAGAAAGAAGGTCATATGCAAAAATACCAACAATACATCTTGAGTTATGTAAGTATATGCATATAACAACAAAGCATATGCCAATCGGAAAGCTGGTGACAATGCTTTGTCTGACGTCACCGCTGCGCTCTAGAACGCGCTTCCTGTCGATTAAGAGGAGCGAATTCGGCAACTTTATGTAAATGTCAACGTAAAACTTTTCCTTTTAATTAATAATGCTAGTATTGTTAGGCGCTCTGTTCGTTGTGGGCGTTATATAAAAACTTAGATAGATAGATAGATAGATAGATAGATAGATAGATAGATAGATAGATAGATAGATAGACAGAAAGATAAATAGATAAAAGTTTAATCTATACTATACGATTGATCATTGATTATTTAATCTACGGATCGATGAACTTAACTTGTCAAATTATATCCAAAATGTATATTTTTCAGAGGAACACACGGATGCGATCTTAACAGCAATGAGTCTATGGGAAGAGGTTACTTGCGTAAGGTTCCATCACAAAGATGAAAACAATATCATGCCGCTTGGACATTCTGTCTACCTCAAGTTCTTTAAAGGCAGTGGGTAAGTTTCGATATTAAGAGCCATTGTGTAAAAATCAAAGATTTGGTGGCAGATGTAAAAATATGAATTTCTCTCAAATTTTTACCTAAACACTTCAATAAAAAACATATCTACAACATTCATTTTAATTTTTAGCCTTCGTTGCCATGACAACGGCTAATTATCCAATTTTGATGTTTTTGCTATTTTTTACAGATTTTCTATAGTGAAAAATTACAAACTTGTATACTTATTTTAACCCAAAATACTTACAATATACAGTTTTTGTTTATAGCAGTGTAAACAACCAAATATTGAGTTCCATTTAATGTAGAAAAAAAGTTTACAAAATAGAGTTTGGTTGATACCATTAATTTAAAAAGGGGTGTTTGTAAAAAATATTTTTTTTATAAAAGTATACCCCATAAACGTACCTATAACTTCCAAAGTGTTGTTTTTATGAGGTTTTGTAATTTGATAGTCAATGGGTTTTTCAACAATAATCACGAAAACTGGGGTAAATTACGTACATGGGTTATGTGTTGCCAGCCGGAAAATATGGAAAATACAAAAAAATACAAACAAAATATCAACAAACAAAACACAGGACACAAAATTAAAATATGGCTAATCCAATAATAATATGTATATTTGGCTTGTCATAATGCTACTAGAGTCATACGAATAGTTTAGATAAAATACGAGAATGTGTTGCCAGGTTTATTTCAATCATTGCCAGAAAAACAGTATTTTGCATTGAAATATTTAGTTGATGGAAAATAATGTTCAACTTTGAAATAATTGCATCCAGGTCTTTATAAATGTTTACATCTATTTTGTTTAAAGAGATACAGAAAAACGTCCCAAAAAATCTGACCTTGTAAATAGGTCATTTGAGGTCAAAAGAGATCAGAATGCAAAACAGGACAGGTCTCAACTTTACTACAACTTATCAAAATTTACAAGATAGTTCATAAAAATTTGGGTAAGCCCAAACAGTTAAAAACTGATTTCCATTGGGGCCCTGCATTGAGTTAAAAACCATTTACATAATAGCGTGTTGCTGAATATAGAGGTGAGGGTCTAAACACTTAACGTGTCCTATCTTTTGCATTCCAATTTTTAACTTGGGGTGGGCGGGGACGTGGAGGAAGTGGTATGCAGAAGTTGGTTGGGGCGATGGTAGCGGCAGTGTGGGTGGTGCTTGACTGCATGAATTTGACACTCTATAGTGGATGATCGACACAGGTTTTGTAGTTTATCTTTTGGTTATTGTGGGTGGGGGTGGGGTCGGAGGTGGTGATGGATGGGCATATAGGCATGCTTAGGTTAGCAAATAGAAGAAGTAAAAAATGAAGAAGAGCTTCAAAATAAGAGAGGAGTAATCTGTTGTTGCAAAGATTAAAATTCACAACGATCTGATATTTTATTCAAATTTCCAGAGGATATAACCTATAAAATGACGTTAAAACTGAGAATTACAGAATCTATAATTCAAAATATTGTTTTTCTCACAACACAACTAGAATTATATAAAACATTAAGAATTGTTCTGACCAATTTTTAAAAAATCATATAATCAAAGAAAATAAAATGTTTTTACTAATATTCTATGTTTGTTTTTATATGTTTTTGGCAACACTGCTTTTAGATTTTTAAATTACCGCAGTAATTTATTTTAGAAATCACTTATTAAACATTAAAACTATCTATTTGTAATAAATAAGCTTAAAAAATACACCACTTTGGGCGTTATGGTGAAGTAAAGTTTAGTTCTTTTCAACAATTAAAAAAAAAATGAAAAACACCCTTTTTGAATAAATGGTATCTCCCAAAGTATGAAATCAAAAATATTTAAAAAAAACATGAAACAGGTACACAATGCATTGTTATTATTCATACACTAATTGTTTTTTATAATTAAATGAACAAAACAAAAATATCGTTCATCAAAGTACTACCAATATCCATTTTAAAAAACCTTAAAAAAGGACAAAATTCAAAAACACAAATTGGGCCGTTGCCATGGAAATATATGTGTGAAATACAAAATACTTCATATTTGATTTCTCTCAACACATATATAACCATGTGCAAAATTGGAAAGAAATGCATTTTTTTAGTCCGCCACTATATTTGATATTTCTTTGATTCTTACAGACAATGGCTCTTAAGTATTACATATTTTCATTTACATCGTTAATGGACTTGTCCTTTACATCGTTAATGGACTTGTCCTTTCAGTTGGGAACTATACAATATCTGGACAGTCAAACATTGTGTTTATGTTATTCGTTATGTTTTATAGATGCTGGTCATCAGTTGGAAAATCTGTGCAATCTGGACCACAAGAAATATCAATTGGCGGCGGATGCCAACATGTAAGTACAATATTCATAGACTAGAAAAGGTTTAAAAGCTGTCTTTATTAACCAATAATAAGTTGGATATGAGATAAAATAGTGAGGCTAGCCTAATTCTATATTTCGAATTATATTTGTTCATTTACTTACTTACTTCAGCTCTCAGGTAGGCTTTCGCCTGTAAGTGGTGCCACTGTAGCGTCTTTCTCCACCTTGGTCTATCCATCATCTCTCAACTATTTCACAGCCTTGTAGGCCTACAGTATTTATAATTAGGATATCTTTTATTGTGTCCTCCACCTTTTTCTTGGTCTTTATCTTGGTCTCTTGCCACATGGTTTCCAGTTCTAAAAAAAAGAATTTCATTTGTTTATGATAAAAAATATTTTTAAAAATCGAGAAAAAAAAGTCAGGCAAGCCATTACAATTATTCCTATATACTTATAGTTTTTAAACTAAAACGAAATAGAATCCCCTTTTCGGAGTTTGTTTTATATTATCATAAGATCAAACCTACCAGTATATTTTGGTCATCTACTAATAAAAGGTCATAAAATCACGATTTCTTTTATCATATATGCTCAAACATTAAACATTGGCGTATTTCTTTAAATCAGATCAACTCAATACTCCACGAGATTGGTCATAGCCTGGGGTTCATACATGAGCATTCTCGCTATGATCGCGATGACTACATTGAAGTAATCGAAGAAAACGTAATTGAAGGTGCATTTCATAACTTTTATAAATACCAATTTCATGAAGTTATCACGGATGGTGTAAATTACGACACCGGTTCTGTAATGCATTACGGTCCAAAGGTAAGCAAAGTTATATATATATAACTTGTGTCCGCCTGCCGGCACAGAAAGAAAGCATTGTTACATAACAGCTGACATTCCAAAACATATCACCCGTAAATGCTAATTCTACAAGTAAATGTGCTTATAAGCAGCGTTGTAATTGATTCTTCTCATTATAGTCTCCTGATGAGTGAGTTGCACGACTCACGAAACAAGCCTGTGGAGACCAAACTGTAGTTTTTACTTCTTTTCCAGACTTAACGTATATATATATACATATATGTGTGCTGTTCCGCCGTACCACGCCGAGAATGTTAAAGAGTCGCTATCCAATCGAGTTCGAACAATACCATGAAAGCCCCAGTGGTCTAATGGTTAGGACATCTGCATATCAAGCAGGCGGTCCGAGTTCGAGTCTCGGTTGGGGCGACTTTTTCTCATTCTCACAGATTTCCTCATCTTTATCGTTTCAAATTAATTAATTAAATTTCAGTATATCACCGGGCGGTTTAGAATTAATGTTCTTTGCCTGATTTGTTTATATATTTATACAAATTTTTATATAAATACTTTATTATTCCTTTACCACATTACATGCTTATATAAACATAATGAAACTAAGAGAATAATGATAATAATATCCTAGATAGCGCCTAATGTTATGAAACCTCTAAGCACTGAACATTATTATCCCAGTTTTTTTTTTATCAAACACGTATGGAAATATACTCCCATAATTAATACAGCTAGTAATCAGTGCAAAGTTTTGTCTTGATCTAGCCGGGTTCCCGTTTATACACCTGGGTGGAGATGTAGTCTTGTAATCGTGGCTTTAAGAAACTGCTACCTTTTTGTACTCTGCATGGTATATTATGCGCATAAACATAAGGGTTACCATTTATTCATGGCATGCCCAAGTTCCATTGAATGGAACCCAATAATAGCCTCTGTAGTATAGCATCATTATCGTGTCTTTTCTATTACAATGTTTATGTTTTTTGGTTTTATGTTAAAACTATTTTTTCAGTTTTATTCGAGTAATAACCAACCTACTATCCGCGCACTTAATGTAATTGATCAGTGGAAACTTGACAACCAAGGTGGTCTAAGCTTTTATGACATCAAACTTGCTAACTTTATTTATAATTGCAACGGTAAGAACATTAGTATTATTTTAGCCATTGTTTATGTATTAACTACAAAGTTAGCTTTTGTTTTTGCATGAGTTAATGATTTTTTAATAAAAGGAAGTGATTTCCTGATAGCTTATGCAAAGAATATCATAAGTGGTTTAGGGCGCTGCATACAGTCATCATAATCGTCAGTCGGCTGCGGAGCAGGCGACTACAAGCTTTCTCCAGCCACAATGGTCCTTGACTAACTCCTTGACAGCTTATCAGAGGTAATCCTGCCTTCTTAATCCCCCAAAAGCTGTTGGATGTATCTCAGAAAGTTGGCTCTCTGCCTTCATGGTTTTCTTGTCCCATGTTGAGAAACATACAAGAGCGTACTCTTTGCATGGTTCGTCATCAGGCATTCAAAGGACGTGGCCAAGGAACTTCAATTGGCGGGATCTAACGTTTTCCACTAGCGGTATGGTCTTGGTTAGGTCATAGATAGAAGCATTTGGCACCCTATCTGTTCTCTTGATATTTAGCATGACTCTATAGCACGAAGTGCCAAAGGCGTTGATTTCACTTTCCTTCGCGTTAGAGAGGACCCAAAACTCGCAGCAATACACAAAGACAATAACACAGGTTGCATTGTAGAGCTTTACTTTGGTGGAGATTGGTATGTTGGAACATCTCCACAAACGTTCTAGCTTTCAAAATTCTGTCCAGGCAAGACCCTTTCTTCTTTTAAAGCTCAGGTACAGGCATACATTTTAAATATAATATCTGGTTAATTGTACATAAATCATATATTTGTAACAGAAATCAAGATGAAAAAAAATTTTCCTTAATATGGTCAAATACAAAATTTGGAAAAGTTCTGCCATAAAAACCAGGAAGACTTTTTTCAGTAGTTAGGTAGTTTAACTTAATGTAATAACATGTCTGGTGACTCCCTAGAAGGTGAAAAAGATAGTGGATATACGGTGGATAATTTTTGCTATAACATGAAAATAAAAATCTGAAGTTGAATAGAAATTCCAGAAATGTAAAATTCAAGTTATATTACCTATATTTAGTCATCTGATAACATTTTTTACCACACCGTTTATTTTTCATAGCTTTTTAAAATGCCTCTCTATTCACAAAAATTGTGTACAAAAGAATAGAGATTTTACTGAGTAATTTGAACTATCCCCCCACTGATAAGAAAGTGCTTATTTTCAACAAGCTCGTGTAACACAAATAAAATCCCACAAATTATGAAGCATAGGGGAAACTATAGATCGATCATTATTGGAATGTATGATCAATAGAAATTGTTTGCCCGCACCTGGCCTTTAAAATTCCCACTGCTAGATGCGGGGCTAGATGCCATCATGGAGCCGAGGTATTTGAATCTGGTTGTTGCATGGTTGATTGCGTTTCCATAAACAGTTACACATGCAGTAGTTGCATTTCGTTATCATTTACCATTGTTACTTTACAGAGTCATGTGGTCAAATTCAGTTGCAGTGTGAAAAAGATGGTTATGTTGGCCCACAATGCAATTGTGTTTGTAAACAAGGGTTTTCAGGTACCCTCTGTCAAACTCAAGAACCGGCAAATCGAGGTAAGTGCACATAAGAAACTATTAAAAACTGTTTTGGAAATGTCAAAGGAATCAACTAACTTGACGACATGCGTGTTGTGTGTGAACTTTAAAATGTGTCGCTACCAAACAACTGATTCTTCTAAGGTAATCAATGCAAATTATATAATGTCTATGGTAACCGTATCATAGGCAAATCCATAACACAGAATCACATATGACACATATTCTAAGTTTCATAATTCATTATGACACCTTTATATATTTTTTTTAGTTATGTGCGAGTTAATTTAATGACGTATTAGTTGTTCACATTCTTATGCACAGAATAAGACACCTTTAATAAGCATTTTTAGTAAATAAAACTTCTTCTTCAAGGTTGTTCCTACCAGATAACGGATGTAAATGGTGAAATAATGTCACAACATTACCCATCACATTATATGAACGATCAGGACTGCCTGATTCTCATCTCTGTAAGGGGTATTGCTAAACACTGCAAACCCCCGCAAACCTCCAAAAAAAAAACATAGCAAACCCCATCGAACCAACATAAAAGTGATTGAATCATGTAGTGTACAACCCACTGGGTATATCCATGTAAAAAAATATTAAATTTCTACTGTTAACTACTTATTTGTGGGGTAAAACATCATTTTTTGGTAAAAAATGATTGCTAAACCCTGCAAACCTCCAAAAAAATATAGCAAACCCTACCGAACCAACATAAAAGTCATTGAATCATGTAGTGTACAACCCACTGGGTATATCCATGTAAAAAAATATTAAATTTCTACTGTTAACTACTTATTTTTGGGGTAAAACATAATTTTTTGGTCAAAAATGATTGCTAAACCCGGCAAACCTCCAAAAAAAATATAGCAAACCCCACCGAACCAACATAAAAGTGATTGAATCATGTAGTGTACAATCCACTGGGTATATCGATGTCAAAAAATATTAAATTTCTACTGTTAACTACTTATTTTTGGGGTAAAACATCATTTTTTGGTCAAAAATGATTGCTAATTTTTAACCAAAAAATTATGTTTTATCGCCAAAAATATAGTTAACAGTAGAAATTTAATAATTTATATACCCAGTGGGTTGTACACTACATTATTCAATCACTTTTATGTTGGTTCGGTGGGGTTTGCTATGGTTTTTTTGAGGTTTGCGGGGTTTAGCAATCATTTTTGACCAAAAAATGATGTTTTACCCCAAAAATAAGTAGTTAACAGTAGAAATTTAATATTTTTTGACATCGATATACCCAGTGGCTTGTACACTACATGATTCAATCACTTTTATGTTGGTTCGGTGGGGTTTGCTATGTTTTTTTGGAGGTTTGTGGGGGTTTGTGGGGTTTGCGGTGTTTAGCAATACCCTCTCTGTAAGTAACTTTCATACGTCATAATCATTTGTTATTAACTGTTTTATTAGATAAAATTTAGAAATAATCTAAATCATTTCAATGTTATTGAATATTATAAGTAAAACATATAAACCATTTGAGAGTTTAATAATATTTTTTCAGGGTGAAGTTGGATCCACTGTTCTGTTGACGTTTGAATATTTTGACCTGGAACAACACGATCAATGCTTTTACGACTTTTTAGAGATTCGGTCTGTAAATATTGATGAAGAAGGAATTAAGTAAGTAGAAATGTACAAAATATCAATCATAATTTTTAATTTTAAAATCAGTATTCTTCAATGAACTCCTCTCTGTTTATCATTGTAACCGTTATATAGTCATACTCTTTTCAGTAACAACTTGTAACAAATCTGAAACTGAAGTAATACACGTATGAAACGCCATGTGTGCCAAAATATTTATTTGTGAAAACTTTTTTTTTTTTAGGTATTGTGGCTCATCATCTCCTCCACAAATTGAAAGTTCTGAGAACCAAATACTTCTGAAATTCCATTCCGATGCCAGTGTGACGGATTCTGGATTTAAAGGGTCGTACATTATAATGAACGATGTAGGGGAGTGGAGTGGCTGGTCTGAATGTACACCATCGTGTTCAATCAGTTCCAAACAACGGCGTAATCGTCAATGTACAAGTAACTCTTGTTCTGGAAGAACGGTTGAAGAAAGGGAATGTGACGTACAATCTTGCTTTGGTGAGTTCAAATCAAAATTAATTCGTTGTAAATCTTACTTCTTACTTTAGCTCCCAGGCAGGCTTTCGCCTGTCAGTGGTGCTACAGTAGCCTCTTTCTCCAGCTTTGTCTATCCAGCATCTCGCCGCTATTTCTCAGTTCTCTTCTAATTAAAAATGTTTACTTAGGAAGATACAATGTTTCAAACTGATTATATATTTTTAAAATTGATAATTTCTTGAACAGTACCAGTAGCATCAGTGTGTGGCCAGGAACTGGTGGAACAAACAGGTGACATAACATCTCCAGGTTTTCCATCCGAGTACAGCAATGGAGAAGACTGCCACATATTAATATCTGTGAGTATAATGCCTAAAACGATGTTAATATTTATTTACTTACTTAAGGCAAGAAATGAGCATTGTAATTTCCATTATATTGGGCAATAAAAGGAATCTGTTTTAAAATTACTGTTTATTTATAAATAAACACACTACCTATCAATATATTTAAATATATCATCTACCAATTATACCAATGCAAAACCTGGTTTGACTGTATTTATTATTATCTTTTTCTATTTAGGGCAGAGAAACTACGACTATTAAACTAACATTTGAATTTATGGAATTGGAATTTTCAACTGGTTGTATTTATGACTTTATTGATATTAGAATCGACAACACTGATACAGATGGAACACGGTAGAGAAATAATATAGGTCTTACAAATACAAACAAATACAATGTTGATGTGTTGTTGATTTATAACAGCATCTACAACATCTTACATGCTGTACATCCTTTTGTTTCTAAACATGTTTCTGTTATTAAAATACAGCATAACGTGTTTTTATCTTATAATCATTTTCTAGATATTGTGGTACGGATTTACCGCCAGTTATAGAGAGCGTTGGTTCCGAAATGCGACTGAGATTTTTTAGTGACGGTAGTGTAACAGCGACAGGATTTATGGCATATTACGAAATCATCAACCATGTTAGTGAATGGACGGACTGGTCTGTGTGTCCTTGTGACGGTGGTGTCCAGAATCGAATGAGAGAATGTATTAGCCTAGACGCTGTATCTGAGGTATGTAGCGTCACTATGTTTGAAGAAAGATCATGCAATTATGTACCATGTCCATGTAAGTTACTTTTTGTACGTTTCTTTGTTATAATAATATATAATAATATGATAATTTAATATAGTTACCGCTAACAATACTCACGAAACCTGCACATAGACAACATGAAGAATAATTTCAGGCAATGCAATGCGTTTGCATGACTGCAAATCTATTAAAAATAAATAAAACATTTATAATTTAAAAACGCATACTGAATCCAAGTTTAACAATTTGTATTTGTGTTTGATCGTTTCCTCCTTTAAACATTTATACTGTACAGTGAGAAATGTGTTCTCAATGTACTTAATATAAAGTACAAATTACATCAGAGTAGGGCAAAACATCTGACCAATTACTCAAATCCCTGACGCAAGCTCCTACACAGTAGTTAAACACAATTACATTCTATAGTAACATACTTATTACTTACTTATTGCAATCGGAAACAAGATCATTCACTAAAGAGTAACATACAACTTGTATTTTGATTAATGTTACTTAAATTGATTTTTATTTAGTTATCGGATTAGATCCTTGTGATGAGCAGTCGCTGGAATGGTCAGAATGGACCACGTGTTCCACTTCATGCTCATTGGGAATGCGTAACAGATATCGAAGTTGTCAAAGTGTTAATAATACAGAAACAATCGTATGCAACCTGAGAGATTGTCCAGGTAAATACGTTTCCATGAATGATTTAGACTTGAAGTTGTAGGCCTAGGCCTACTTACCCGAATAATAAAGTATACCTTATAATGCAAAGGTAGCGCTAGAAAAAAAAAAAAAAATTAATAACTTCATTATTTTTTTGTGGTTTACTAAATGTACTGATTTATTTTTTGTTTGCTTTTTCGTACTGTACATGAGAACCTTTCCCCTCCCTATCCCTCACACACGGTCAGGACACGCTACACCCCTCCGTCGGCACTTATACATTTAACTTTACTTATTTAATTTACTTCCCAATTTCAAATCTCTGCCACGTGATTCCAATGAATATGATTCATCAGCGTCAATTAAGTAATTTGGAGAATATTTGTATATAATTTTTTATTCCTAAACCTGTTATGTTATGTTAAACGTGTTTGATATTAATTTTTTAAACAATTTATTTCAAAACCAAAACAAGTTTTCTTATAACATAGGCTAAAAAAGATCATGTTTTGAATAATCCTTATTCATTAATGTTCAAAGTAACGGATGATCAAGTATTTTGACATTGTATTCTTTACTTATTTATTTTCTTTTTAATTACAGTATTCAGTGAATGGACACGGTGGTCAGAATGTGCGCATCTTCACGGAAAATACGAAAAACTTCGTCTTCGCTTTTGCGCGGAAGGCGATCACCTTTGCAATGGATCTCCAGTAGAAATAGATTCGTGTGATGTAGGGATGTAACGATAACCCAGTTAGTTAAAGATGTATTGTCCCTTAAAACACAAAAAATGAAGGTAAAAATATTCTATATCTAAATTGGCCATATCAAAGTAATATTAAAGTTATTCACTTTAAGTCGATAATTCGAGCCAAAAACAACAAGTTTACGTAACTAACAGGTAAATTAGTTTGATTACATTTCGTCTGGAAAATCGTCGCGAGCGAAAGTAAACACATATTTCGCGTATGCATTATGCATGATATGCTAATTAGGATTGTTTACAACTCGTCACGGTTGAGACTGTTTTCACATAGATCGCGAGAGGAAGTTTTATGATTATGCATATAGAGTAGCCAAAAAAAGCGCGTTGCATTATGAGATATGTTTTGATCGAAAACTATGACTGGAAGTAAAAGTTATTTTTTGAACGAAAAAACGTCTGTATTTCAGTTAAATGATATTTTTTCGGGTGTCTAAAAAACTCAGATATCTGAGTTTTCTAGATCTAGAAAACTCAGATATCTGACTTTTCTAGATCTAGAAAACTCAGATATCAAGATCTGAGTTTTCTAGTTCCAAAATGGAACTAGAAAAGTAAAAACCCAGATCGTTCCATTATTAATAGAGGGTAGCTTGTTTGAAATACTACAGTAGTATTATAGGCCTACGTTTTCTTACTAATCTATATATAAATTATGGTTAATTCTGACATAATAATATAAGTAGTTCTTTGATAGTAAACCAATAAAACTTACGTTGGCAAGACAGTTTCGTCTAGCTGTCAGCTTGACTTCTTCAGTTGCTATGATGCGTTATGGCGCCGATTGGTCTCCTTTCCAGCCACTAGATGATTTTGTTGTGTAGCCTAGGGGACCAGTCGTCGTCAGAAGCTGATCGTAAATGTGAGATAGTTGGTGCGCGCCTTCGTCTCTATTCATCTTTGTATTTTTATTTTGCTTTCTTATGCTGATGCTTTCTTTAATTTTTATGCTGATGCTTTCTGTAAAATTAAAGAAAGCATCAGCATAAGAAAGCAAAATAAAAATACAAAGATGAATAGAGACGAAGGCGCGCACCAACTATCTCACATTTACGATCAGCTTCTGACGATGACTGGTCCCCTAGGCTACACAACAAAATCATCTAGTGGCTGGAAAGGAGACCAATCGGCGCCATAACGCATCATAGCAACTGAAGAAGTCAAGCTGACAGCTAGACGAAACTGTCTTGCCAACGTAAGTTTTATTGGTTTACTATCAAAGAACTACTTATATTATTATACGAATCGAAACCAGAAGAAATGTTTTCATTAATTCTGACATAGGCGAGCACAATGCAAAAACTTCGGTACAAATCTCCGCCTTGGATACCTACCTTATCTATCTCAGATGTACCGCGAGACGTAGATTTGATAACATTGGTGTTCAGTTCGACGCTATTTTTCCATATTTTTTGGAAGATATTATAAAGAGTTTTTTAACAACATTTATGATTTCAACAGTAGATTTTCTACTCAATTTCAATTCTTCGCGGTCAAGTAATTTCTGGGTTTACGATAAGTTCACCTTGCAGCAACATGGTTTCAACAAGGGAGCAGTTAAAATAATAGATTTGACCCTAAAGGTGACTGGAAACAGGCACTTTCCATCAATCAATACAGTGTCCCTTTGGAAGACGGAAGAAAAAACAGATAGTATAGGACTGGAGCTTAAGTTGGCCATTAGTCATAGCCATTTTAGTTTTTTGTTTATTTTAGGAACGGACCGCGCGTGTGAAAGTTACAGTAGTTAAAAAATAAAAATTATACAGCAAATTAATAAAGATCAAATTAAATATACGCCATAAAGAATCGGAATATATTGTGGGGAATAGTATTATAAAATTACATAGGGAGATTTGATGATAAGACATTAACCGAGCGAAATCCCCATAGCTGAGTTTTATTAAGTAAGCTGGCAGGAATAACTGTAGGCTATCTGTGTCCCGTTAGGACCGAGATGTCTGCCCATGTTGCAAGCCGTAATGTCTTCTACTCTGTCACGGCAGTTAGTTTCAAAAGATGTTTAAATTAAATAATGTATTAATACTTATTAGGATGATATTTATTTGAATAAACGCCTCTCCAATAAAACATCACTTTGAATAATAATCCCCACCTCTAATAAACGTCCATCCCATCCACATTTATAATAACACAATTATACTATTTGTAGTAGAATTCATCGCACTGTTATCTACAATTTACCAAGCATTTGTTATTCTTTTTTACCACGTTTCATATCTATTAGAGGATTTCATTTGATTATAAATGTTACCATATCATTAAAACTACAAAATTTAACATATATCCCTCGAATAAGCACCTCCCTCAAATGAACTCCGCCTCCCCACCTCCGGCCTATAGGCCTAAGGGCCCTACCACACAATAAAGACTATACTTTAAAATGTTATCAATCATCTAAGACACTGTGAAACAGAATAGTTTAGTTTTACGAATGTCAAGCATTTTCAATAATGGTAACCGACAGAAAACGTACAAGAAGAACATTATCATTCCGAGAACCATCGTCTACACAATTCCTAGAGGGGGAGCGAGCGAAGCGAGCTCACCCTCTAGTAATAATAATTATTGTAACTTGTAGTAGCAGCCTACGACTTAAATCATAAAGAAATACAGTATACACCTTTTTTAAAATGTAGGCTTAGCATTTAGGCCTAGCCTAGCTAAGCAAACTCAATTAAAGGCTCAACGTGTGGGCGCTATCGCGATGTATCGCGAAGAGTAGGCCTGGTCCTACTAGGCTAGAAGAGGTCAACTCGTACCCAAAATAACTCGTACCTATTCCCAACTTGGCTAACTCAACCAACTCGTACCAACACCAACTCGTACATACCTAATTTTTAAGCCTACATTTCAACGGTAACGTGCACTGTATTTTCTTTATGATTTAAGCCGTAGGCCGCTTCTACATGTTACAATATTAGTAAGAAAACGAGGCCTACAGTAATCAGTTTTAATAATACTCTAGTATGTCATATGACCTACCTTCTGATTAATATTGGAATGATCCAAATGACCTACCAACCAATCATTTGACGATCTGAGTTTTCTAGATCTAGAAAACTCAGATATATCTGAGATCTGAGTTTTACTAGATCTGAGTTTTCTAGACACCCTATTTTTTCGACTAATTTTTGGTGAAAGTTAAAAACTATTTTGATACTTCAAAAATACAACTTTTTTTCAAAATCTTTATTTTTTTTTTTTTTTGGGGAATTAGTCAAAGACAATACATCTTTAACTTAGGGAAACGAATTTTCCATTAGTATACAATAATGTATACTAATGAAAAAGTAAAGTTTACAAATATTAGGCTTAAATAAAATCAGGTGAAAGCACACCGGTGAAGGTATTAGTTTCTATATATTTGTATCACACGATTATTCCCGAAGAAGACTGGATATTATTGAAATGTTGTAGAGTTAGCCCAAGTATTATAGTAGTTAAATGGCGTTTATAGTCCATTTATAGGCTGTTTTCTGTACAAATTACTGAAAAACAAATTATTAGGAAGTATGAAACAATAGGTATTGTGTTTTGAGGTATATAACAATAGAGGTATTACCGTATATAATTTAAATTAGTTACATGCTATCGTGTTGTGTTGGTAACATTTAAAGTGGGTTAATTCAGTATGTTGCCTACTATGCTGTATAATTTAAATTGTACAACTTGTAGTCCAGTTTTACAAAGTACTGAAAAGTAAATGACTACGGAAGTATGAAACAATAGGTGTTGTATAAAACGGGTGTGATGTTTCGAATATATGATACTTATGTATGCACGTGCAGGAGTCAATTAAAAAAATAAATAATAAGGTCATTAAAGGTGTCTTGATATAACTAGGCCGACATATTATAATTAATACTGGTATTTTATAACAACGACAAAAATAAAAAGATAAGAATATAATGAAGTGATATGATAAGTATGTCTTGATTGAACTATACCGACATGTACTTAATTTAACAATGGAGCATCGCAATGTATGAATTGTGTGACGTCAAGTATAGATGTTAGTTTCATTCTTTTAAAAAAAAAGTAAAACAAACAAGATTCTTGAAAGAAGTTACAGGGTTCTACTTCAATTTTGTTTTGGTTAACAGGTACATATTTATTATATATCTATATATGTTATATTTGTTATAATTAAATAATGCAAAGGTTTCTTATGGCTACATTGTTTAATATTGATAATAATTTATTCTCAATTTTACTCTCACGATTGTATAATTGAACAATACCAGTAATCGGGCTTTCCATCAACTATTAGCATCTCTCACTTTTTGTAACCGCACAAAACTGTGTTTAATTATGTTGTACGGTTTATTGTTTTTTTAAGCTAGTGCTAAAATGTTAAGTGCAAAATGGAGATTTATGAAAATATTTTCTAGCTTAAATTACAATACATATTTAAATTTTAATTTATGTTTCTTTACTAGATATGCAGACGGTAATGATTCTATTGGTGGATATAAAGACGATGAGAAAGATATCAACAAATTTAGTTCAATCAATCGCGTCCATTTCATTAGATCAAACACGAATGTTTGTATTTTTATGTAAGAAACATTTTAAAAATGTTATTTTCATGTAACAAATTAAATTTATCTACACAAATATGTTTATGTAACAAACTTCTTAACAAATTTATCTTATGTATCAAATTTCTTTACAAAATTATTTTTATGTAACAAATATCCTTGAAAATATATCTAGCATGATATAAATTAAATTTAGAATATGTTTTATTAACAACAGGTAAATAAAATTATAACACTGAATCATTATCTTTTTTATACAGTTGTTTTATTCGTATGTATTTTTTGTCACAATCATAAATAAACAACAAACCTAATTACGACCTAAATTAAACAAGGCCAACAGCCATTAAGTCGCGTGCTACAATGCATAGTGATACCGGACCGACAGACAGACCGATAGACCGACAGACAGACCGACCGACAGACAGACAGACCGACCGACATAGCGAACTATACTGACCGAAATTACTGAACATGTTTAAAAATGTTGAAATTGCCTGAAACGTACTCTTATTTCATCGAAAATAAATTTTGAAAATTTTAAGCGCGCGTACGCATGCGTTACATGCGCTACGCACGTAATTGTATTGCCATATGATGATTTATGCCCTGAAATTTATGAGTACCAAATTTTATTTAATGGTGATTCATGGTTGTGAAGATATGATTACAAACGTGATTTCGTTAAATCGTGCGTAGACCGCGTAATTTTTTATTGCGCACCGTGAAAACATAACCACATTGATTCCTGGCCATAAGGAATATACTGTGAAAAATTGACCTAGCTAGATTAAACTGATATCAAGATAAGGTCAGAAAGCGATAAAACGCATAGTGATACCGGACCGACAGACCGACATACAGACAGACCGACAGACAGACAGACAGACCGACCAACCGACCGACATAGTGAACTATAGAGTCGCTTCCACGCGACTAATAAATGTACAAATTAAATTCAGTTATAATATATTTTATTTATTTTTGACAATTTTCTTGATAAAATTTAATTATGTTATACGGTATTTACTCTATTCAAACTGTGTCATCCTTTGTAATTGTCCTTAGCTTCTGTCGGAACGATGTGTTTCTTTTGTTTGATTATGTGGATTTCCAATTTCAATCCATTTCTATAATATGTCTAATCAGCAATCATTAATTTCCGTTCAGTCCTTCATATCATCAAGACGCACTTTTTTGTGTTTATAAAATCTCGTCACTATACTAAGTATTAAAAATTACATTCGGCTCAGTATATTCACATTTTTTGACAAATTAAATGTTAATGTTGTAACTTTCTAAACACAAATAAATCTAACACATTTTTTGACAAAATTAGTTTCTATGTTAAAAATTTCTTAAGTTGTAACTTTCTTGACAATTACATCCATTATCATTTGTTTTGTCAAGCGTTATGGTTGATTTAGAGGAAGTGGTTTTAGCATACATTGAATATAAATTGACAGGGTTAGTTGTTTTGGACTCGCCCATACTCCAGAGTACTATTCGTGCTTGTAAAGAGTTGGAAAACAATTTTAATGTGTTAGATTTGTGTAAAGATGTTTCTTCGGAAGCGCTGTATTATGTATTAGAACAAATGATGAGCGATAGAAAAATCAACGTCGGCAGACTTATGTGACAGGACTCGTTGTATGTACATGTGTTGCGACACAATGTGACACAAAGACCAGTTCCAACCCGTAAAAATATTGACAGATATGGCTTTACATCAAATCAACCCATTTTAAGTGAAAGTTTAACTACATGTTTACATAATTATAATAAACGGTTTTAATATTTTTGTATAGGTGCTACTCTTCTTATATCGGCTACCTAGACAGAGGTCCATAGGAACTGTCAATTGGATCAGGCTGCGAAGTGGTAAGTGCTTATCTTCCATTCTCATGCTACTGTAGGAATGTTATAGTTTATAGTATTGGTACTGTAGAAGCATCCTGCATGACCTAACATTTAATGGTACACAACTGTACTGTGATCTCTATGCTCTCTGTAGATTCCAACTATGATATAATACTTTTTTATATATATTTATAGGATTATGAAATATAAATACTAACATTTA
This sequence comes from Antedon mediterranea, assembly GCF_964355755.1. Classification (NCBI taxonomy): domain Eukaryota; kingdom Metazoa; phylum Echinodermata; class Crinoidea; order Comatulida; family Antedonidae; genus Antedon; species Antedon mediterranea. The sequence goes on along the minus strand of NC_092679.1, from coordinate 24,420,918 downwards.
CAATCAATTAAACCATTGAGATAATAGATACTTTGTTATTGATAATCATAGATATAGGTTATGTGCATGTTAAATAATACTTCATTATTTCATTCATTGTAGGTTGGAATAATCATGCATGAGATTGGCCACGCTATCGGCTTTTTTCATGAACAATCACATCATGATCGTGACTCTATATCCAGGTTAAATAATATTCGGGAGGGTTTGGAAAGACAGTTTGAAAAATATACCGCTGATATCGGAACCACTGAAGGCGTTCCTTACGATGTTGGCTCTATCATGCATTACAGAAAATTTGTAAGTAAAGGTACATTCAACACTTGAAATTAGTGGAGAATAATTTTTAAAACGCTATTGATATATTAGAAATAAATATGCATGCTTGTTTTGGAAAGGGGAGGTGCTCATGTTAGGAAGTTGGACGTAAAATTGAATCAGATATTGGCAGAATGAAACTTGATTAACGGAATTTTCCGTTTCATGATCCGGTTTTTTAAAAAAACTACCTTGAAATTAGAAAAAAGAGTCACACATTACTCACCAACGGCGGAACTATTTGTCTCCTGCGGGAGGATTCACAAAACTTATCAAACTATTTTTGCTTCCATTTAGGCCTAGGCTTTTACAAAGAACGGAGAACCAACGCACAGTGGGCCAGAATCAATTCAAAGTGTGCCAAAAGTCCAAAATGGTAAATGTGGCATTCCGAACTTTTTAATATTGGATTAGGAAGAAGACATCTTAAATTATATAAATCCACTAATAATTTATTTTTTTGTAAATTTTAATAGTGTCTTGTAACCATGGAAACTTGAAGAACCCATGGCATTTCACTTAAAATGAGCAAAAACAACAGTTTTGATAAATTCGCTGTTATTTTTTCTAGCGATGGATTTTATACTGCATGAAATTGTTGTCTGTTATTAATAATATTAGGCAGTAAAATAACATTTTCGATTATTGCTTTATTTTAGGGTTAAAAGTCACAAAATATAGCCCAAAAATACCAAAAAATCATATTTTTAAAGTAAAACCACTAAAGTAGTTTGGATTCGCGTCGATTCGCGCGCTAATTTTGACATTAATATTTCGAGCAAAGCTTGAGCTTTACGTTAATACCAAATTTGGCTGCGAAAATTTGCGACATTGCATATAGGAAGCTATTTAAATTTCCCGTTTTAAAATAAATGTATAATGCATTTCCATTGACACATTGATGTACCGCAATCGCACGAACTTGACGAAGAGAAAACCTTTCCACGACGCGTCTGTATTGGAAAAGAGAATGCTACCAGTGTGAGAATAAGCATTCATAAATGTAGGTACAGGTAACATGGCCTCCATATCAAAATACAACCTTTAAAGCTGTCCCTTCGGCTGGTTTAATTACCAACATTGAACTAGCCTGCAATGTATGTTTACGTGAATTGCGTTTACATTACAATGTAAGGAATGACGAGAACATACCAAAAGAACTTTTGGAGTACTGTATACTACTAAAACTATCAAACCATTTCTTTATTATTTACGAAGAAGATGGTACAAGTATGGCCGTCACAAGGTTCATTTCATCAGCTATTATTAGTCAGAGAACCAAAAGAACTTCTCTATGCTGCTTCACAAGGCGTCTATAAGCAAAATTCACATTTAAAATATGTGCTGAAGTTTGCAATGCTAACACCATTAAGACCAGCTAAAATAAGAAAGTTAATATCCGAAAAAAAACCCAGAACCGATCAAGTTTACCAGTGAAAAAGCTTTGTCACTTTTAGCTAGTTGAAACTGATATGACAAAACAGTCATACCAAACAGGTTTGTGGAACGTGAGGGAAGCTAAGCATAGATGCTACGCAAATAATATAACGGTTAAAGAAGATTCGGCAAGAGTACCCCTTCAAAGCTTGCTGGACCAAACTGCACTTCGAATTGTTCAGTAAAAAAAAGAAGAAATTACAGAAGTAGTTGAACATAAAGATACTTCCTCGTGATTTTGCCGACCTTTACACCTGCAATATATTATTTGATATTAATTAACTATGAACTGGCTGCAGATGAAAACAGAAAAGACAACATCTAAATACACTACAATTTACAATTCACCATAGTTGACCAAAAGGTCGTGAATGCTTTGACTGAAACCAAGTATTCAATGCGATGTTATATATATGTGGAGCTACTCCAAAACAGTTTAATGATTTGGATAAACTCCCATCGTCAAGTGAAGAAGCCTACACCTATGGCTCTCGCCACTACACAAATGGAGTAGGTGCTTCGAAATGCTAATTCATATTGGTACAGAATGCCAGTAAAAAAAGGGGCGTATTTCGTCTGATAGTGAAAAGCCATCGTTGCCGATATGAAGAAAAGAAATACACGATCGGTTTAAAGAAGATATAGGAATGAAAGTAGATGAACTTAAACAAGGTTCAGGAAAACAATGGCAACATAGCTTGCAGAGCTAGCTTTCCAGGAAAAGGAGACTTTCGCTGAAATTTGCGGGTTGGATGTAAATCTAGTACGTGTTTAGACCCTTTACAATTTAGGGACTACTGCCGAAAAACAGCAGAGTTATATATACAACTCTATCCATGGTATAAAATGCCAGTGAGTGTACATGTTCTTCTAGTTCATGGTTCATCAATTATTTAGAGTTCTGTATTACTGATAGGTATGATGAGCGAAGAGTCTATCGACGAAAACATACAATGAAAACAAACAACAACATAAGTGATGTATTTCAGTCATTTAAACCCTTATTTGTAACATACAATAAAAACCTATTTTCAATATTAATATTATTCACACAACAATCAGAAAACAGTATTTGTAATGATATCATACTGAACAATAAAAAGATGGTTTCATTGAACTCTGTGGATCTTTAAATAATTTAAGTTTCGTTTCACTGTGCAACGATTCAAGTACTAAATCCACTTGATAGAGATAAGCTTGGAAACCGGAACAAGCTTAGTTTCTACGACATCAAATTGGCCAACAGCATTTACCAGTGCAGTAGTAAGATTTGTTTACATTTCCTAATATGTTGGTTTAAATAACAGGAAAGTTGTAAAACCGGTATTCTATAAACCAACGCGTTATACATGAATTACTGTATTATACATTTACCCAATCAACTTAAGTATTGGTATTTATACAACTCATTTCATAAACTACTTTAATGAATCAACCATTGTGTATGCCAAAATAATATACAAAACAAAATGTATGATTGATGGTCTCTATGTTGTGACGTTCTACCACCGAGTAGGTGTATTCAGTTTTTCCCCACGTGATACAAATAGCCTCGGTAGTCCAGACAACTGCGTGTGTCTTCGGTGTTTTTGATTATTACTGATTATGTACGAATCCAGTACAAATTTAAAGACTACAGTTACATTATAATATTATTTTTCAATAAAATTTCTAGCTGGATGCAGTTCTTTAGACTGTCAGAATGAAGGCTACGTTGGACCTGATTGTGCCTGCGTCTGTAAAGAAGGTTTTTCCGGATCTAACTGCGAGATTCAAAGTATGTATTAATAAATGTAATAGGCCTAGGCTTCAACACAAAATGAGGCGCATTTGGTCATATTTTACCATATACAACTTTATCGACGATTAATAGACTACAGTACCTAGGATAGCCTACATATTTCTGTAGTTTTTTATTTTTTTTTACTTTGAAAGATAAGAAATAAATGTTATTATGAATGAATGAATGACATTTTTTTATTGGGAATAAACAATGGGAATTTAAAACAAAATGTAAAGTTGGTTACGATGTACTAACTAACATACGCTTCTCTCTATTTTTGAGTGCTCTTAACAACCGAAGAACCTTTCGGAAGTATTGACTCGCCCAACTTTCCACAAAATTACGACAGTAATAGAAGATGTACAGTTATTCAAGGTAAGCTTAATGCCTATTGTCAACTTACCAACAGCAATAATAATAATTGGGATAAATGGAATTAGATACGTATGTTAAAAGCTTATCTATGCTAATCATGCTATCATTTTGAATCACCCCCTTTTAAAAATGTTGAACATTTGAGTGAGAAAGACTATTTTGGCGCGTCGTGAAAACAAAAGGTTGTCTATTTATTTATCGTCTGATAACACGGCATCCATTGGAACAATCTTTTACCGAATTCTTGAATAAAATACGTAATCATTAACAAATGTAATTAATTATGTATCTTGTATTATTGTCAGGCGCCAGTCGTAAGCACTATGACTACGTCGAAGTACGGGACAATGCCAATGGCTTTGAAAATCCACAACCGTAGGTATTCTTAGCAACAATCTCACTCAAAAACAATAATAATAAAAATATTCGTTTTTATATAGCGGTCATTGCACAATGCTTCTAAGCATTATTCACATCACATTATTACCCCAGTCATTTTTTGTTTGGATCAAACACGTATGGATACTATAATGCAGCTAGTAATTAGCGCAAAGTTGTGTCAGGTCAATTCTCATACAAAATCATCGCTGCACCTACCAACCACTCTGGGACAAAATGGAGTTCTTTCCCAAAGATTGGCAAACGATTCAAACCTATTGTGGATGTGTATGCAAAAAAGTACCCATTTATGATTTGGTTTGTCGTTTGTGATTTAGCCGTCTAAAATACATTTTTGGTTAAAAAAAATTTCTCTACCGGATTTTCCCAGTTATCGGTATACTCTTTCATAAGCCGTTAAAAAGTTTTAAAAAAACGTGTAAACGTAAAGAAGTACTAAAAGTGTTTGGCTAGGCTTAATTAATTAGCAAATTTGTATTCAAAATAAAATCACTAATCTAATTAATAATAGCCTATTAATAAAACACGAAATATAAATGTTTAATTTAATAAGTATTCATTTTTAAATACATAGGCCTATATGTGCATTTATCTAAGCAAATATGATTGTAAAAACCATATTCTTTTGTGAAATTATAAACTATTCTTACTTACCCTGCTTCCGGTTTGTCTAGGCCTATATGTCCTAAATGTCAATCCATTCTTCAATAACAAGAACGTTTCTTGCAGGCGAATTATTTCTATCGCTACATGCCTAGGCCTAGGCCTGGGCCTAGCTTCACATCGCGTAACGGTAGTCAAATTTCCCTCTAAAATTCCTCGCACATCAATTAGCGGGTTAAATGTACTTACTGTGCAATCGTAATTACAACAAATTAACCAAATTAATCTGTTTTCAAATGATATTTATGAAATATTTTCAGATAGCAAACATCTCATGATTTCCATCATATTTCAAATTTACCCCTTGAACTCATAGTTTTACTCTCCAAACGCTAGAGGGCTTGAAATATCTGTATCCAAACCTATGTCTGAGCAAGTATGAGTGTCGACTTTTTTCCGACATTGGAGAATTTTTGTTGATTGCCGTTGTCGACTTTTCTCGACATCAGTATTATATCTTAAGAACATCAATTATTATTATTACGTTGCTTGGCTTCTTTCAAGATGTATAGTATAAATGTATTTGTCTACATGATAACGTCCACAATTTTCAAGTTATTACTCATTTTTTTAAACTCAGATTTATTATGCGTTTAATAGAGTATCCTTTGGCTCTTTTTCATTAATCAAAAATATTTATTTATTCCACCAAGACCGATCACTAGTGTAGGAAATGAAATTGCAGTGATTTTCAAGTTTGATGGCCACATTCAGTTGTCTGGGTTTAAAGCAAGCTATTATAAACGGTTATGTCATTCCAAAAGAGAGTATTGAGGTAACAACAACTAACACACCAGTGCAGCCCACTACAACCATAGCACCACCTCTACCTATTATAACAGTAAATATCGGTGTTGTTATTGACGGTAGGTAAAATACAACGATATCGCTAGGCCTACAAATGTATTTTTTCCAAGAAACATAATGCTTTTCTATAAAAACACAAAAAACAAAACACCACAAATACACTACTCTAAAAAAGCAACAAATACATTTATTTTAGTAACGAAATATTAATTGTTTTCATGTTTTACAAATAATATACCACTATAGGCCTATACAGTAAAACATTGCGATTTAATACTTTGTTGAAACTATCACCGTCGATTGAAATAGTATAGTACATGTAACGATACATCACTACGACGTGTATATGTTTATATAATTTAAAACAATTTGTGAAAACCACCTCTATTCGGGCAAAATCATAAATTCGATTTAATGGTCAATACATTTTAAATTATCTAACTCAACTTAATTAGTAGGCATAATGGTTTTCAATTGTTTTTAGAGCCAATTCATACTTAAGTTGGTTCCTACCCTACCCTCCGAAGTTGTTCTGCGTTTACTCCCTGGTTTTACAACGCTACTCATGCCAGTGAGGGAAGGGTGGTGATGTGGGTGGTTTAACTGCAATAATAAAGATGTGTACATAATATACGGCGAGTGAAAACGCTAGCTCATTATCTGTTTAAAAAAAATGTATATCCAACCTCTGCAGCACAGATTGAAATGGTTGGGTTGGTTGAAAAAAAAATGGATCGAATTTCTGTTATGAGTATACAGTACTTGCCTTTACGACGCCTGAGGGAATAGACACTTGTGGAACAGAGATTGGAATGTTCCATTCATCGCAAATCAATACATTTGTATAAACGTATATTAAATCTATCAAAATAGTATTTTTTAAAGAAAATCGGCCTGTCTTCAACATTATGATGCTGTACTCGAGCTGTTCAACCGGTTTTCAGCCATTAAAAACAATTATCGTAAGAGGAGATAGGAAAATGCGAAGCATCCTCGTATTATCGTCTGCGGGTATTTTTCAAGACGGACATCCATTAGACAGTGTATACCACGATCGAAAAACACCCCTATTTGGGGCAAATCGTTGAACCTAAATTCGTTTTAATCGTCAATAACTAATTATCGAACTCAATTTAATTAGTAAACAGGGTTACATCAGGCGGTTAAAATCAGTACCGAAAGTACGAACCAACTTTATATACCATCGAGTAAACATTCTAGAAATAACGCGCGATTTACCGAATTTTGCCCTTACGTAAATTTATATATAGATTATTATTATATCTTGAAAGAATTTCATTTAGCTTCGATTTTGTATAGATGACAAATTTCGTTTTTGTAAAAGCACAAGTTAACGGAGTACTTACTCGAACGTTTCGATCTCTATCAGAGATCCTTCTCAACTGACTGCGGAGTGTTAATGCAGCTTGGTCATTCTTGACGTCATCTGTTGATGACGTCGTACGCCTCCGGTTGTAGGTTGGAGGTTGTGCGGGGCTCGGCCAGGTGATGTGTCTATCAAATCATTGTTCAAATGCGAGAGTTCGTGGGCTCCAGTGTCCCGGTTCATGGTCTTCTCCTTATTATTATTATAGTTATTGTATATTTAAAAAACACATCAGGTATTGCACTATTCTATATTAGGGCGTGTGGCGCAGTGTGTTGAACGTTGACTACTGAATCGTGAGATCAAGGTTCGAATCCAACTCCCGCCTCATTGCTTGTATCCTTAGGCAAGATACCTTACTTACGTTTGCCTCTTTGCACCCAGGTGTATAAATGGGAACCCGGTTAGATCAAAACACAACTTTGCGCTGATTACTAGCTGCATTATGGGAGTATGTTTCCATAGGTGTTTGATCAGGAAAAAATGACTGGGGTAATCATGTTCAGCGCTTGTTAAAATTAAAAATGGCAAGAATACAAAAATGGGTGTTATAGAATTGTATATTATATTAAGCTTAAGGAAATCAAACATATAATATGTTTGTATTTTTATTATAGGCAACAGAGAACCAAAGAATTGCTATTACGTTTACTAAATTTAGTGTCGAACGATTCACCGATTCTGTTTTTATGATTACCTGATGCTAGACGGATTATAGGTGAAATTTAAATTTATCTATTGGCACAACACAGTTACAGGTAATTAAGTAATAGCACTGGAAATTTACTTCGAATTAACTTTATTCCGGCCTACAATTAGTTTTTTTATATTCGTCTTCGTCGGGCTATAAAATCAATAACAGCTCACCTATACAAAGTGAAAGGTAGATTACTCCGAATAAAGCCTCCTTTCAAAAATAAATGTAAAAGTAATTAAAATCACAATCATTAATTTATTACGATGAATATTTTGTTTTCAATGAATCCGCCTGGATAAAACAGTCGATCAAGTTATGGAATGTTCTTCCAACAAACCAACCCAACATTATCATTGTATTACTGTCGATTTTACATATCTACTGTACCTTTTTTTATTTGTCGCTAAACGATAACAACATTAAATAATTTTCTACATATTGTGGAACCACATCACCTGGAAGTTTGGTAAATGACTTAGGAAGAAGCGTAGCTTTTACATTTCACTCGGACTTCAGCCTTGTTGCGCCTGGTTTTGTTGTCGAATACAGACTTCTGACGTTAGATGGTACATACTTAAGTTTTTCTGAATGAAGCGAATGTAGATTGGACAGTACATGCAACGAATTTAGAAGGTTTCGAATTCGTACCTGTGATAAGGGACATGGACGATGCTTTGGGCCCTGCCGTTGAAAGCGAACAATGCAGTCAGACATTGACTTGAACTCATCTACCAGAATGTAACCAAGTGACTTGAAGATTTCATTATTGATATGGAATAGTTTTAAGTGCTTGCATTTATTCTAAATATTTAACTATTTTAACCAAACTTGTTTAATTTATTTGTATTTTACTGTACAGTATCGTGTATGTAAAATAAATACTATTAACTATTAACTCTTAGTATAACTATTATGCATTTCTGTTTGTCGGCAGAAACTATATCATTCATATTAAATAAACTGCTGCAGCGGATATCCGTCTTTGGATTCTCTTCCTCTAACATTTAACTGTAACGACGTGTAAAAATTACCGATAACTTCCGAGCCCGTGTTGAGGATTTTTTGGATGTTTAGCAAATTGACATTTCACCAGCTTTGTCAGTAGGCCTATACAAAATAATATTAATGAAGGCTCCTTAGACACAAAATCACTTCAATCAATATAGATTGTTTATTTTTCGAGAATGAAATTAGAAAATAAGAAAAAAGTAACACAAGACCTCTTAATTACAGTTGATTATTGATTAAAATGAATGATTTATGTTTACTTAAATAAAGTAACAATTGTTTTAAAATTTGCACAGCGTATGTGTTTCATTATAATACAAGAAGAGTCAGGTCCTAGTTATTAAAGGTATTATCATATAAAATAAAATGACATGACGATTAAATAATCATTATCATTATACTGTATAATTAATGAAGAGGAATTGGTAGTAGAAGAAAACGAAGAAGAAAAAACAATAGAAATAGGTAAAATTACAACAAAAATACAATCAAATAATAAAGGAACCTATCGGGATTTTTAGGAGTGATAGTTGAGAAAATGAATGATAGAAAGAAGAAAAAATTCTAAAATATAAATCGATAGAAAAGATAGGAAAAATTTGGTAAAATAGAAACGGTTTGAAAAGGTTTGAAGAATGGAAATAATACAAAAAAGCAGATGGAAGGAATAGTAGTCTACAAAAGTAGAATGAACATGAACAAATGATTCAAATGTTTGAAAAAGAAACAAGAAAGAAAGAGGAAGAAAATAGCCAAAATAGTAAAATAGAACAGTGAAAAGAACAAAAATTAAAAGAGAAGAAATGTAGAAAGGTAAACAAATAAGTATACAAAAAAAGATAAACTATTAGAAGTAAAGTGAGATGGTAAACGCAAACATAGTAAATATTAAATGTAAAGAAGAAAGGAATACATAGAATATTAGTATAAAGATAAATATAACATACATTGTAGCAATAGAAAGGACGTATAAGTAAATGAAAAACAGAAAATGAAAGAAAATTGAAAGGTAAGAAGGAAATAAAGAAGTAGAATAGTTAAAAGTGAAGGAAAGAAGAGAAGAAAGTAGAATGGTTGAAAGTGAAGGAAAGAAGAGAAGAAAGTAGAAAGTTTGAAAGTGAAGGAAGGAAAGTAGAATGGTTAAAAGTGAAGGAAAGAAGAGAAGAAAAGTAGAAAGTTTGAAAGTGAAGGAAGGAAAGAAGAGAAGAAAGTAGAAAGTTTGAAAGTGAAGGAAGTAAAAGAAGGTAGAAAGTGAAGGAAGTGAAGGAAGTAAAAGAAGGTAGAAAGTGAAGGAAGTGAAGGAAGTAAATGAAGTAAAGTAGAATGGTTAAAAGTAAAGGAAATAATAGAAGAAAGTAGAAAGTTTGAAAGTGAAGCAAAGAAGAGAAGAAAGTAGAAAGTTTGAATGTGAAGGAAGTTAAAGAAGGTAGAAAGTGAAGGAAGTGAAGGAAGTAAAAGAAGGTAGAAAGTGAAGTAAGTAAAAGAAGGTAGAAAGTGAAGAAAGTAAAAGAAGGTAGAAAGTGAAGGAAGTAAAAGAAATAAAGTAGAATGGTTAAAAGTAAAGGAAAGAAGAGAAGAAAGGTAGAAAGTTTGTAAGGAAAAGAAGAGAAGTAGAAAGTTTGAAAGTGAAGGAAGTAAAAGAAGGTAGAAAGTGAAGGAAGTGAAGGAAGTAAATGAAGTAAAGTAGAATGGTTAAATGTGAAAGAAAGAAGAGAAGAAAAGTAGAAAGTTTGACAGTGAAGGAAGGAAAGAAGAGAAGAAAGTAGAAAGTTTGAAAGTGAAGGAAAGAAAAGAAGTAAAGTATAAATGGCTAAAAGTGAAGAAAGAAAAGAAGGTAGAAAGTGAAGGAAAGAAGAGAAGAAAGTAGAATGGTTGAAAATGAAGGAAAGAAAAGAAGTAAAGTAGAATTGTTGAAAGTGAAGAAAAGAATAGGAGAAAGTACGAATAGAATAATGAAGAATAGGAGTGAAGAAAAATAGAAATGAAAGGATAGAATAGAAGAAAACGAAGAGTATAATGGAATGATAGAATAGAAGAAAATAGAATAGTTTAACAAAAGAATAAAATAGAAGAAAATGACAAGGCAATTGCAAGGATAGAATACTATAGAATACAAAATAGAAAAGTAAAAATGAAGGGTAAAATGGAAAGATAGAATAAGAAGTAAAGTAGAATATTTAGAAGTGAAGAAGGGATTAGACAAATGTAAAAGAAAGGATACAATATGACAGAAGAAAAGTAGGTAAACGTAAATTAGGACAGAAGAGAATAAATAAAAAGATAGTATAAAATAGAAGAAAAGTAGAAAGATAAACATGGATAGAATAGAGAGCACGAAGAATGGAAAAAATAAGAAAGTAAAAAGTAAAGGAGAAATATTTCAAAATGAATAAGAGAATAAAAGAAAAATAGAAAATTAAACAGGAAGGATAATTATGATAGAAGAATTTAAGATAAAAAGAAGAATAGAAGAGAGGATGGTAAAAAGACAAATAGAAAGGATAAAATAGAAAAAAATCAAAAGATAAAACGGATAGAATGGAAGAAAAAATAGACATAGAAATGCAAAAAAGGGAAGGATAAAAGTAGGTGAATGGGAGGGATAGTGAAGAAGCAAATTAAACAAGTAGGATATCATAGAAAAAATAAGAAAGGAAAATGTAAAGATATAATAGATGTAAGGTAGAATATTTAAAAAATTAAAGAGAGAATAGAAGAGTAAAAATAAAAAATATCAATAAAATAAAAAAATGATAATAAAATATCAATAGAAGGAAAAAGAATATAAGAAGAGGACAAAGAAGAAGTAGATTGAATAAAGTATAGTCCTAATGATATGCGAAACAAAGCAAGGACTTTAGCAAAATGTAAAATTTAGCAAAAATATTAATTGGCCCTCAAATAGCATTACGATAATATAAGACGAAGAAGCTATGCCGATAGCTCTTGGCCTACTAAAAACTAATAACAGGAACAATGATTAGAAAGCAGAAGTATGAGGAATTAGCAAGAAGGATTAGCAGGAATAAAATGATACAACAAAGTAGTAAGAGAGTAAATAAAGTTAGGATAGGCTATAGACCTACGTTGCAGCAAATATAGAACGGTTTGCGTAGAATTATTTACAAAATGCACCGATCTTTAGAAGGTTATTTTACAAGAAAAGTACATTGTATATATTAATGCTACATTTTGTGTCAAGTGTCAATATGGTTTTGAAAATAATAAAAGAACATGAAAAAGACTGTATAAGGAAAATTGCAAACCACTGAAGGATCAACTACAGTAATGACTAAAACTAAAAGGTTAAGTTCGAAGTTGTTAAACGTTATTTTTGTGTTTCAAAATCGAATTAGGAAACAAGCAATAGATAGAAGAAATAAGAAACAGAACAAAGAATAGGAGATAGAACAGAGTAGAAGAAAAGAATTTATTCGTTTATTGCACACAATAAACACTACAACCATTTCTGCAAATGGAAATATATGATGCTTCATAACAAAATAAAAAATATTAAAAAAAATTGAGAATAATCATGCGAATGAAATAAATATTGTTTAGTTGTATTCTGTCATACCAAAAAAAATTCTAAAAATAATAAAAACTTCGTAAGACTTTTTTTAACTGTTCATGTGATTTAACATCTATATACATTATAGCGAAATAAAAGAAAACAGTAGGCAGGCAGATAGTTCTATATACAAAAAATAATGCCTATTAAAAAGGATGGTAACACACCAAACTACTTTGGTGAACTGAAATTCAGTAAGTATATAAATATCTATAGATTTGATTTTGGCATATGAAAATTGATAAATTTCCATCATCTTGTTGAACTCACGATAACTGGCAGCTTGATTAGGATTTTTACAAAAAGTTCTTTTAGGATATTTGGAATTTCTGTTTCATCCAAAGTCTTCAAAATTATTTTGGACTCATCATTTCAACGAATTCTGAAAGCAAAAACAGGAAATAAATAGTAAAAGGAGAATTGATATTTAATGATTATGATGACAATAAATGAATGAACATAGATTGTTGTAATGTTCAGAAGGGAATAATGTATCTGAAAACGATGACATTAGGGGGAACTTTCAATTTACGACCAAACTACGTCACGATCGTAGTTTCATGCGAAAATAGAAAATTTGTGATGTTAAAAATTATACAAAATCAATACCTTCATAATTAACTTGTCCATCACCATCCATGTCGGCTTGTCTGACCATTTCATCAACTTCTGTGGCCGATGTTTTAAGACTTGTTAAAACTTCACGAAGTTCTTCGATACTGTAAACAAAATTGTGAAACGGTGTGCTAATATACATATACAGTAGTATGTGTTCATATTATACTCTTCTTGTGGCAGTAAAGAAAGGCCTTAGGCACAAAAGTAGGCCTAGGTTCAAATAAATTAATAAATAGGAATCAAACCTTATATCCACGGTACAGCTGCAAACTATAAACATGGGCTAATGTAAGGTTATTTAGAGGGTTTAGTAAGTTAAGTTAGATACTGCTACTTATTATCGAGAAACTACATTCCTTGAAAAAATGTTTACGACGATACCTTATTACACCATTGCCATCTTCATCAAACATTCGAAACGCTTCTCTGAGTTCTTCTTCATCATCGTCTTCGTCTCCATCACCAATTGACATAACATGTGCCATCAACACAAGAAAATCATCAAAAATAATTGATCCATGTTCTGCAAAATAATAATAATTTTAAACAAATTTAAAATCGGTCGCTGGTTCAAACACTAGGAAAATTTATTTTGTTGTTGTCACAGAGAAAGTAGCAAAGTTTCCTAGGTAGAAATTCAATAGGCGTTAATGAGCTTAGATTGGTTGCGCATTATTTCGCGTTAGAATACATCAACACGTAAGTAGGCGTCGAAACATAAGTGTTCAATGAAAGAAAACGGCGTTTTACCAAATAAAAAAAAACTGACACGATACACCAATAACTGTCGTATGCCAACTTACCGCCACAGCCAACTTCGTCTATCATATGGTCTATTTCATCTTGCGGTGGTTCTTGACCAAGCTTTTTCATTATTTCTTTCAGTACCATAGCCTTTATACATCCTTCATGTTTTGAGTCGTAAGTATCAAATGTTTGTTTTATTTCTGTAAAAAATAGGAATTTCAATATTAACTGTTATCTAACTAAATGGTCGTGGTTGCCTTATACAATTAGGCTTATTAAGATAGAAAATCATTTACATTACATCATCGTCATCAGCTACCGGTAGTCTTAATTGATTGATTCACCAACTAACACATGATTAATATCAAAACAACAATACAAATTTTAGGTGTTAGATTTTTTAGCGCAACAAATGTTAGCTACTTGTGAGCTACCGTATATGTTTGTGTAAAAACCGCGGTTGACTTACGCCTGGCTGATCACAACCGCTCACCGAAATTCTTGCCCGACGGATAATATACGCAAAGTATTGCTTACCTTGAACTTGCTCATTACTAAAATCAAGTTCGTCTGCCTGTAAATTGAGAATAGAAAGAATGATTATCAATATTAGACTAAAAACAAAATATACGTGTTAAGCGTCACTTTCATCCCCTGATTTCCGAGGAGCCGCCTTTGTCTTTTAAAATGTTTGTAGTTTTTTAAAAATGACAAGAAAACAACATAACTACTTACTATGCTACCCATTTTGTCTGATGTTTCGAGACCAGCTCAGAGATAGTATTGTTTCTGAGGAAAAAATCAGATAGTAAGTTTGAGTTAAAGACACTTTTAAACTGTATTCAAGCTGTTCTTCTATTTTTTTGTTTCATTAAATCCCGTTCTGAACGCACAATTTTGTAAATATTATTTTCCCGTTCCACGTAAAGACAAAAAAATTAAAATCTTGTTTCTTTTTTAGAAACGTTAGCTATATTGATCTATAAAACACTATTACACTTACAAGTTAAATCCCTGACGAACATGTTATACGCAGCTACCTACCAGGCGGCATTAATAATCTATCATGGTTCATTAGTTACAACAGGCCTTACGCGTGGCTATCTACATAAACATGCCAATGTCAAGTACCAAATATAGGCATTACTGACGGCTTACTGTCATTCCTGTCACACGCCGAATTATCATATCACACTTTGTTTGTTCTTTGGCACGGGTATCTTTTATGTCGACACAAATACGACCCGTGTTTATACCTACCTTATCGGACTACATATTATTCTCTTAAAATGACAGTACTCGTAGTAAATATTTAGGATAATAATATATATGTTCGTAGCCATTTAATTTTCGATATCACGACAAAAACAAATAATGAATTAAGCCTATATTTCAAACGTAACAACTTTGGTTCTACAACCATTATTATAATAACATACCGTAGGCCTAGATGAATACTGATAAATATGTATCTAATATAAAAGCGTGCCTTAAACACATGAGAAAGTTTTACTAAATGTGGACAGGGCATATATTTTGACTTTCGTCAGCGTTCAACGAAACGACGTCATAAAAATAATAATTGGTGATACATAATAGTATATTATAGTTTAAACCGCAATACCGATTATCGATACACTAAAAAATAATATAAATAGAAATATAATAGAAATAAACCAAAGTATTCAGAATTATAATTACAGCAGTCCTACAGTAATTTTTTTTTCAGTTTCTCTTTTATTTCACACACAATATTACACTAGACCTATACATTTGTACTTATAAATAATAGTAAAACATTTGATTGTGTGTGGAGATTACAATAAGCCATAATGGCTTTAAGTCTGAATCTTCAGAGAAAAACAATATATTGATCATGTAATTGTTTTAAAAGAACGTATTAAATAATAAACAATAACAGTTACTATTATTATTTATTTCTCTTTAGTTTTAAAATAGTAATCAGCTACATATTTTGAATATAATATAATTTCATATTAATGTGTGTAAATAAATACAATTTTTGGCATAATTTATGTAAATCACTTCATTTCAAGATAAATTATGTCAAATTAATTGATTAAATTATAGTAAATACTGAGATAACTTTTGTATAAATTGTCCTAGTACTACTGCACTAAACTACTACTGCACTACTCAAAACTGTCAAAACTAATTAACAATATCGATTATACTATAAAATTAAGGAATGATATTAACACACGACACTAAGTCAAATGTTATTGTTTCCGTAATAATACCGTATTATAATAAAACATTACTGGACACCACAAATGTTCTTATTTCTAACATTTATGACTTCAAATCAAAATTATTATTGTTAATATATAGGTTATAACAGTTTATCCTAAATATACTGTACGTTGAAAATGAAAGTGACGCATACAGAAGCGGGCTACACTACCTTAGAAATGATTGTCCAAGTTGACAAGTTACCGCTTAGCGAAGGTGAATCCTATCGTAGGCTCAAAGCTGGTAATAAACGGCGCTAGCATCAACTTCGACAACAAAAGTAAATCTTGTCTGTTCATTGGCTTTGATTGCTCTGCACTGCGGTTCGTTCGCACATCTATCCCACAAGGCTGGCAACAACTATAATATTATCATCAGTTGTTGATGTCAATCCTGGTCGCACATATTTCGCGTTTTTGTCATTCCAAACTCATCTAAGATCGTCGGCACAGAAGACTATCGTCGTATAACCAGGGACCGTGGTATAACTACACTAGTGAGAAGTAATTTAATCAAGAGTGCTCATTTGGAACGGCCTTTGTTATTATTAAACTATTGCATTTTGCTTTTCACATAAAATAAAACAGTGATGTGTTCAATGGGTCATTTATAATTAAACTGTTGTTAAGATTAACTTTTAATTATGATTAACTAACTATAAAAGTAATTATAATTATGGCCATCCACTAAATTTCAATATTTGTATCTACACATTTTCTGTACTGTAGTAAAAAATGTTATTAATAATTGATTATAAAAATAAAAGGTAGGACAACGTATTTTAAAATGATTATAATTATTTAAATAATATTTGAAATGATTGTGTCTCTGAAGTCAAATGTTGGTAAGTGAACATTTTCTTGATAACATTTAATAAATAAAATAAATATATGATTTATTTATTGAAAAATTGGAAAAGCATAATAGGTGATTAAAATATTTCAGTAATTGAATGGAATTATCGTCTAATATTAAAAAAATAACATTTGTGATAATATTTGTGTTTATGAAAATAAAACATTAAAGTGCAATCCCCATTAATAAAAATGTAGTTGTTTAGTTACCGTATGTATAACACTGTACATTGAACATCATCAACGCACACTCAATATTTATGACTTTCATAAACCATAGCGCCTAATTAAAACATGGCAACCGCTTTCTTCCGGTAATTATTATGTCTTCTGTCTGGTGACTCAATTAAATACAATCAACTAATTCTATATTTTCATATAGGAAAGGAACTTAACCGACAAAACACAAAACGTGTACCGTAACAAAAATGAAGTAACTCACTGAATAACAGTGAATAATATTATAATTGTTTTATATAAATATATATATATTTAAATGTAACATGTATCTGTATCCATGATGTACAATCACCATTACTGGTTATCGCGTACGTTCGTTAGGGTCATGTGTAATAATATTAATTTATAGCAAAGTGTGCTTTTGAGGAATTACTTTCGATGTCAATAGTGTCCAGTTGTTCTTTAAAAGTGGCAATTATGTATACATTTAAGATTACGATAAAATACTTTTATTGCAACTTTTGGGTTGAATTATACATACAAGATGAAACAAAGTTTAAAAATACGCAGAGGCTTAAACAGCAAGCAAGTAATCTGTCACAGACGCAGGCTTAACATTATTTAAAGTGTAACTACATATTCAATTCTTTGTGAAAATTATGGAAATTTGTATAATATAATATTACTGGTCTGGTATAACTGGTCATTACAAATATTGTCCAGGGAGGTATATTGTCAGTGCTAATGCATAATAATATAAACACTTTAATGCTGTGGAATGCTAACAATTCAAGAACGCCATTGGCTGCAACTTAAGTGATGTCATGAATATTCGCTAATTGTTCTGGGTAATATTACTGAAGCATGACGCAATGCGGTCAATAATTCATCCAATCAAATCGCTCTATTTTCTAAATTAGATCAAATATTTTGTTTTAGTTGGGAGACCTTTCCTTGGCGTATAGATTTCCTCCCAGGCACAGTTTTCTGACTTTGTTTCGATCCGGCAGTTTGAGATTTATTTCTAGCGCTCTACGGTAGACGAGGTACGGCGTCTGTGTGTAAAATCTAGCATCCGAACAACTAATAATATCGCCTAACAATGTGAGTTTGACGTGCTTAAATAACAAACTAAGTTGTATTAATAATTACTTTAATGTCTTCTACAGCAGCTTCAATTGTTTTATTTGGTTTTATTGGTACATCGCAAGTAAACATTTTAGAAACAACTAATTAAAAAATAATTTATTGTAGGCCTTTTCTAACTTATAATTATGCTCTTAAAATAGGACGTTCAATAGTAATGACACAGATTACCAGAACATCTTCTGTATAATATTAATATTAATACATTTTTTTCACAAAAAGTAGCAAGAAAGACATATGTGTTTTTTTTTGTTCAGTTTATGATTTTGACAAACGTACAAGTAATAGTCTTTTTAAAATTCATTTTTACTAATAGGCCTACAATTTCCTATAATTGTTGATTTCATAAACTGGTCTAATCACAATTTTTGTTTTATATCAATGTTTCATTCGGAATAATATTGCCTCTGCGTAAAATAATGGTAAGTAGATTTAACAAGTTTTAATTGTGTTTACTTTATTTTATTACGTCAATCTTGTGTTCTCTCTAATACAGTATTCTAAAACTAAGAGGATTTATTATGTAACGCAAATACGTCATTTGTAACGCAAACACGTCATTCGATAACACAAATCTGTGTATGTTTCAAATAATATTGTTTAGAGTGTTCTATCTTAATATATAAGTTTGTTGTGTTTTTGTACTTAAATATTGATTGATGCTTTTAATATTGATTTCTTATTAATTGTATTGTCTCAACAATAAATGATTAATTGTCGTGTATTATACTAAGTGGATACGTTGCGTAATATTTTGTAATATGTATACGTTCTTGAAAATGTTTTCTTTGCTATTATTAATCATTGTTGATATTTACAATTTAATCTGAATGGAAATTCGATACTGTTGTATATTTTAATATGGTTAGAACAAGTTTGTTATTTTCAGATTTTATATAATTGGCAAAGTATTACCATAAGTATATTAATGATTATTATTAAATATTACTTGGTTGTAAAGCTAAAGGTGACTAAACATACGGTAGCATCTAGGTCCCTCTGTTGCGTGTGTTAATCAATTTAGGTTGTACAATTGCAATAGGCCTACTTTATTTAAACGCAATGGAACACAAATAAATTAATAATAATAAAATATGAATCCTGTTTATGTTTCTATTTAAATGTTATGTTTATTTTTCAGGGATTCAATACCAGCAAACATGGTAATTATCCTTATTATTTAATTACTCTTTTTGAATTGTTAGGCTATGCTAATGTTCGATGTTCTTGAAAAAAATATTTTACGAGTGTGTACACGATTATATTGTAAACAAGCGATTCATCGCATAAACATAGATAAACAATATTTACATTTGTAGGTGGGATTAGTGTATACATTTTATAATGTTCCGATGATTATGTTAAATTACATATTATTAATGCTATTATTCATAAATAAATTTCTTTTTATTCTATTTCAGGCTGAAGCTTTTACTGATGAACAAATCGCTGGTGAGTTCACATTCATTCATTCCAACTAATCTAAACACATTGTTGGTAGATAATAGTATTTTGGATTTTAATACAGGTAGTTGTACACGTTTTGAATATCTTTTAAATGCGAGTTGTACGGGCCGCTAAATTCTCTCTCAGTAGATTCGCCTCAAAGTTGCTAATCAATCATGATTTATGATTCAGTTGTGGGCTGATCATATCATATATCATTTTAATGTTATGCGCCCTTCCATCAACCATAACCCCATCACTTCGTTTCATGTTTCTCTATTTTTAACCCTTATTTTTTACTTTCATATAAATTCTCTACATTGTTTTGAAATTGAAATTTGTTTGATCAGAGCATGGAGGAAAAAATAATTTTTTTTTTTATTTTTTCCTCGATGATCACAGTATATAGACAAAGTTTACATTTAATTGCTTTACAAACTACCCTGGATTTCGATGCTGAAATTAAGACTTATCAAAACATATTCCATGTAACATATCTATCTAAATCCCCATATAGTTGTTGATTCTTGTTTCCTCATTTCACCACAACCATTGAAATCCAAATTAAATTCCAAGCTTAGTATGTTTTTTGCTTGTAATTTTCCAAAACATTTTACTATCAGCTTACAGAAATCAAAACACCCACAGGTGCAATAAAGTAAAATTAGAAATTCTAAACGGAGACATTTATCCAGCTTTAATAAAGAATATAGTAGCAAGTAATGAGTTGATAGAATAAGACACCATCAAAGGCTTAACACAGCATCAGCTATCCTACTGGGAGGAACATAGAGTTTAAAAATTAGGAACCATAACAAAATTCCTTATAAGCTATTATTAGTCAAAGTAGCCAACGGCTATCAATCTGGCACATTTTAAAAAACGTGATAGCTTTCTTTATGTGTGAAATAAATTGCCATTTATTGGAATAGTATATAGATAATTATTGTTTACTTATTTATTATTCGACTGCTTACAAATATTAAATACAAAGCAAAAGGGCAGCGACGCATCATCACTACTCACCCTCAACCAATTTGAATAATCTTCTATGTTTATGATGCAATTAGGCCTAAACAGATATTTATATCTAGATATATAAAGATGATTGCATTGATGATCCTATATTGACATATTTATTTCATAGATCCATTTAAATAGATTTACTTAAACTTACATTCTTAGATTTATTTAAACTTAAATTCAGAAACTTTTAATTATTTTAAATAATCACTTTATCATTAAGTTCTTGCTTTGTTTTTTTGGCATAGGCCTACTGTATATTGTTTTGTCTTGGCTAGTGTCATGTTTTTTTATTGTGGTATTAACGCATACTTTAATTTGAATTAATAGAGCTTTTTTGAGGAATCTGCACGCGTTATCTTCCTTAAGATGGTAAATAAATAAAAAATAAGTAAAATAAATGTATGTGATTCTAACACTCTACTTTATTAATAAATATGATATGATTTTGATATGACGATATTATTTATTTTTACAGAGATGAAAGAAGCATTTACGCTTTTTGATAAAGATGGCGACGGTACTGTAACAGTAAAGGAACTTGGAACAGTTATGAGATCTTTAGGATCGAACCCATCACAAGAAGAGATTGAGGAAATGGTCAAAGAAGTCGACACAGATGGTCAGTTTAAAAATTATATATATAGGCCTACACACTTTTATAGCGGTTATTTAAAATTCAAACACAATAATTATCAACAAGCTATAGACCTACTAAAATAGTATAACTATAAATCATACAGGGTAATTTAATATTCCATGACGTAACCCTCCATTACTTATTTATTTATTTATAGCATTTATAGAATTTTATAGCGGTTATTTTAAATTCAATCGAAATAATTATCAACACGCTTAGACCTACTAAAATAATATAACTATATAAAAAACAAATGGGTAATTTAATATTCCATGAGGTCCATTATTTATTTATTTATTTGCTTAATTTTATTTAAGCTTTCTTTAATATTAATTAGAGATGATAGAGAGTCTTTGTGTCTATACTACCTAAATATTAAAAACGAAATCTTGTAGAGAAAATAATATTGTTATCATCTAGGCCTATAGCGTACACCATTGATACAAAAGGCTTACATCAGTTTCATGCACTGATGAAGACCTGGATCATCGCCTACTAATATCTCCAAATAAGGGCTTGGTTTGCCGACAAGGTCAGCACCAGGCTACACAGTGATATGCAACTAGAGCTACTGTCATTCCAATTAACAACACAGCTGAGATATCATATCATTATCGGTACCACTACGGGATGCGAAATACAGACATCCCATACATGTGTATATTCATTGCACCGTCCTCGTAATTAATATAATTAAAATCAGGGTTAACACTTCCATGATTAGAATAATATAATATATACAATAGAACCCATCCTTTGGGACACTTTCACTCGAGGGTACGAGGGGGAAATAAAATATTGTAATACATACAGTCATGGGACACATATTAAAGGGACAGAGACACTTCTGAGTGTTTCAAATGTTTGATTCATCCCTATTTAAAGGGACAACATTTTAATTTTATTAATGTAAATACGCTGTATTATTGTAATTAGTAAAGGTATAGTAGAGTTGATTTTTGATGGAGTTCAGTGGTTAAATAACTTGTGCCTGTTGGACATGACAGGTCACAAGCGTACGAGATTTCAATATTCAAGATTTTATTTATTGTCACATAAATAACATAACATTTTTCCAGAGCTTAGCAAAATAATATGTCTACAATTAATTATCGCAACACAAAAATGCATAGATATGACACCTTAACATTTTAATTATAAAGCTGACTCTCATGGTTAAACGAGTCTTTTCTTTTAATTCGACAGAACTATGTACAGTACCATATTGGATGAATCAC
Organism: Antedon mediterranea; assembly: GCF_964355755.1. Classification (NCBI taxonomy): domain Eukaryota; kingdom Metazoa; phylum Echinodermata; class Crinoidea; order Comatulida; family Antedonidae; genus Antedon; species Antedon mediterranea. The sequence goes on along the minus strand of NC_092679.1, from coordinate 24,398,328 downwards.
ATAATTAATGTATTGAAAGAATATAATTGTTATACTGTATAATTTACATTACAGGCTCAGGATCAATTGAATTTGAAGAATTTCTTGTATTGATGGCAAAGAAGACAAAGAAAGACCCAACACAGGAAAACAAAGAAATATTTGGTGTATTCGACAAAGATGGAGACGGTTTCATTACGTATGTACTTGTATTTTTACATCATTATTATACAAGTTCTTTAGCGCTCTATCGTGATTAAGTGCACTGTATTTACACAGGACTCCAACGGCACGTCTCATCCGAAAGATGTAGAATTGATAGTAAAGTATATTGTATTGAGATAAAAGCAATACCGGTATCGTATTATTATGTATGGATTTACAGCACTGGGAATCGGCATGCGCATTCTGCAGACAGTTGTCGAACTACCGATTACGACATAACATTACATTGTATATACCTTATGTGCTGCACTGAGGTTGATGTGGGTCCGTAGAGTGTTTATCAGTTTATGAAGACGATACATTTACATTTGTATATTAAGCTCGGAAATTTAATTCATATTTTGTCAATAATTACAAGTTACTTGTTGTTTAAACAGGGCAAAGGAACTCCACTTTGTAATGACCAACTTAGGAGAGAAGTTGACTGATGAGGACATTAATGATATGATAAAAGAGGCTGACGTAGATGGAGATGGCCAGGTTAGCTTTGAAGGTAAAGTCTGTTTTTAATATCATGTATTTTTTAAATAATACTCAAGGCCTACTTTTTTTTAATACGCGTTTTTTTTCAACCACGCTTTCAAGCCGTGCGTTTAAATAAGTTTATATAAGGACAATACATAGGCCTACTAGATTTTAATTCGACGAATTATTAGCGATCATTGTGATAAACGTAACATCCGCACAAACGCAACATGCACGTACGTTAAAATATGTAGGCATAGAGAATGTACCGTATGCCATTCTACCGTAGGCATGTCCTTAGTGTTAATTATTGTTATTCTTAAATAATTATACTTTCATTGCCAGTCGTAACTTTTATGGTTGGATCGACGACCAAGAGGCCGTTAAGTGCCTTATTGTCATGTTGCCCATAAGTACATTTCCTTTCACTGAACTGAAACCTTCATCAATGTCATTTCGGTTTCTATTTCCATTTTTGGTCATGTGAATGATCGCGGAATGTCAATTATCAATAACCAGATGTGAATTTAAAGTACGAACTTTTGCCTAAATTGTAAACCATTAACTCTCTTAACGTTTCTCTTTTCTAATATTTAAGAGCATTTTATTTTTAATTTTTCAGAATTTTGTTCCATGATGTCGTACAAATAGGCTGTGGACGATAACCAATATGTGTTGATTTTACTATATCTTTATATTTAATATATTTATAATGTCGCATTCTGCATGTTGGAGATGATGATTTATACGGTGAAATTATGAATGAGGAGGTTTAGGAGTAAATTCATTCTCACTCTTAAAGATTGAACGGTAAATGATAATAACAAATTTAAATCTTTGCCGATTGACCTCAATTATGACAGTTATTCAAATTCTTTCTTTACTGAATTACTGATTATTTTCAATCGTATAATGTTAAAAAATCTGTATAAATTTTGTTTTGATTTAATCGATTCAAACAGTTTTAGTCTTTACTCGATTGCTTTTTTATATCAGCTAGATTAATAAAGCAACAATTCAATTAGAATCGATAATTCTGTATTATTACCCAGATTTTTACAGTTTACAAATGCAGCAATGTATATTAAATGTTTTCTACTGTATGATAATCATTGGTTAGTGTCTGATTTGCTTTCTTGTGATAGTTTTCTATTCTAATATATATATTTATTTATTTATTTATTCAATATATCGTAATCGCAGCACAAGGCTGAATTAAAACAATATTAACATGATAATGTACACATCAAAAGGACAAAAAAATCTAAAAAATTACAAATATAAAAATATAACGGTACAAAATTCAAGAATCGATAAAAAATATACGAAATTGGAAATTGAAAAAAAGTAGCACACAAGCACGCGAGGAGAAATTGCATATGGCGACCAATAAAACAAGAATCATTTAATCATTTAACTTGTCATTAAGGAGTTTGGCGAGAAAGGGTATAGCACTTTTGGCATATCTTTCGGTTCGAGCACGGGAGATGAGAAATGTTTTATAGTAAAATGTTTCTTTAGTAATACTGATATTAATGACAGCACGTATTAGTATGCTGTAAAAGAAAATCGTTGATTACGATACCTAGTGTACCATTATGATAGCGGTTTGGAATAAATAATATTATTATTGGTTCTTCAAAAGTTCTTCTAACTTCAATCGGATAGACAGTAGTTGTAGTACAATAGACAATTACGTGACCTGTTATTTACACAACATCGATTAAAGTCAAAAAGTCACTCCAAGTGACTTTCTAGAGTCATGGAAACTTACTCTAGTTGGAATAATCCTAGGATAATGAATACATAAGATAATGAATCCGCCTAGGTATAGAATTCAAACGCACGAATCCAACTTCTATCAGATTCGGCGAATAACATCTCATTAATACCAGACGGTTCAGACATAGGAAATCAGGAAATCTACATTGCGGACATGTTCGATTATTGTACGAAGTGCGATACCAACGGAGTATGCACGATAAGTGGACAGTCAGTATACACTGACTACACTTCCACGTTTCACCAGAGTTTAGATCAGTATAACATACTGAACATTCGTTTTGACCTGCCATTATAATCACTCTGGCAATCAAAGGTAGTTTGATGATTCCTATTTATCTAAGCTTTACTCACAACTACAAAAATATAGATGTTGAAAGAAAAAATGGGGAATATGATATTCTCATATCCATCTAAAATAGCAACTTTTTAATGAAAAATTAAATTAAAAGAATTACAAGATTGATTAAAATTATTAGCATTCCTAAAATAAATACCGTAAAATTCGTTGCAATTTGTATTTGAAAATAAAGGTAAATATTATGAATATTAAGTTTTTCATCATGGTTGTATAGTTTCACATAATAGATATTTTCACTATGTATACGATAGGCCTAGTATTTGAATTACAATACAATACAACCAGTATTAAATACGTTAAATAATAAATCAGTGCCAGTCGATTGTTGTTATTTTGACGTTATTTCGCGCAAACAATTATGCCTAGGCCTACCACCATTAACTATAAGATTCACATTTTGATCTAGGCTAGGCCTAGCCTATACCTACTGGATGTGATTGCGGGAAATTCAGTGGTATGGTATTTGGAAGGAGAAGAATGTTATTAACTGATTTTTACCAATGCACAATGTAACTTGTATGACTCATGTAGGCCTAGGCCTATTACCGTGCTTAGTCAGCTACAGTTTCAGATCACAGCGATTGACTTCTATACTAACAATCAAAATCAATATATTAAATGTACAATCATATGTTTACGTCACAATGTGCTTTTATCAACTTGTATTGTGTGACGCGGCATTGTTCGAAACGCGAAAGAGCGTAACCGCGCAATATTCGCTACAACTAAATCCTTTTTCTATTGTGTTACGCTACTGGTTGCTGGGACAATTGTATACTTAGTAGTATCCACTCTGAATTTGTTTTGTACACTAACGATTCTTAAGCCTCCCTTAAATATTTACACTTTATTGTGTTCTCATTGACTGAGCATTGATTTCAAATAACACTGAAGAGCAGAACTATTAATGTAATTGTAAATTTATTTTTCCTGATTTATAAGTCTGGCCAATAAGTCAAACTTATTAGGATAGGCCTAGGCTAACTAGCCTACCCGTCAAATCCCAGGACCAGAGGGAGTATAGGGGCCTAAACAAGCAGTAGGCCTAGGCTAGTATTGGGGGGCAAGCAGGTCAAACTTAATTTTGATTGTCGTGTTTTGGAATTACTATAATGTCGGTGGGAGAGGAAGAAGAAATAGTCTGCACAGATCAATCAGCAGATACAAGTGAAATGGTAATGTTTTGTTTGTTTTTCTGTGGGGGTCATAACATGAACAAATGATAGGCATAGGGTATACATTACCGTGGGTCATTACTACACCCGCAATACAAATATGTATTCCTAGGGTATGTAACTTGTTAATAAATGTTTAAAACAAGAATTTCACAGACAAACGGCGTTTAGGTCACAGAAAGGTTCTGGCACAATCTATTTCGCCAAAACTTGTTATTTTCCTAAATTAAATTTATCGATAAAGAATCAGTATCCACTTTATCAAAAAAAGGTTCTGGGGTGTTTAGCAAAACAAAAAATGTAAACTTGTTTTATGTGAATGATCAATACGTAAGTTAAAATAATGTTTAATTAAGTAAAAATATTTCGGCGCATTACCAGCAATTCTAGGCCTAGGACTAGCCTAGATGACATTGTATGATCTGGTTTGATAAATATCATAGCATCAGTTTTACACTTAAAGCACATCTTAAATTTCTTGACGGTAGCAAAAAAAAATTATAAGTATGATTTGAATATGCCTCTGCCAGAGTATACGTGGTAAATTTTATATTTTCTAAATTAAAGTTGAAATGTTTCTTTATTCTCTATTCTGTATTTTAATAATATGTTCACGTTTTGAGAAGAACCAGATAAATATATTACAATAAAACTAATTCCAAATATATCCAGGCATACTAACCAGTACCGGATCACATGTATTAGGCTCCACCATTGTCTATAACGGACTCATTAATAGTTAATCATATCCATTGTATATTGTGTCCTGATCAATATCCATTGACGACTCCTGGAGTTAACTATGTTAAGATACAATCGCGTTACAGGGGTAAGTGTTAAAATGGTTGCCCAGAATATTTCGACATTCTATTGTTCGGCTCAACGTCAATGCTGGCAGCCTTAACATAACTTTCTGATTTCAAAAATAAACCAGCAGGTGGCCTATCTTTGACTGGCCCTGATTAAAAGTGAGCTATTCTTAAGTCTATTGTCTCCAACTGTAGAAACTAAATCTCAATCACTCTACTAACAATAACTTCCTTCGTTACAAAATCACACCATCAACTTCGTTACCATCAGCAGCACAACCGTCACTGTAGCCGCAATAGAACCATCACCACAACTCTTTACTGTCACCACACACCGTTCATCAATACAACCAAGACAACCAACATATCCAACCGTTACCATCAGCAGCACAACCGTCACCGTAGCCGCAATAGAACCATCACCACAACTCTTTACTGTCACCACACCGTTCATCAATACAACCAAGACAACCAACATATCCAACCATTACCATCAGCAGCACAACCGTCACCGTAGCCGCAAATAGAACCATCACCACAACTCTTTACTGTCACCACACCGTTCATCAATACAACCAACATATCCAACCGTTACCACAAGCATGGAGGTACAGTATACCTCCATGCCACAACCATCAACGTCCTTAATCACCAAGCACCACATCCCAATCACAATGAGAACCGCTCCACAAGCAGAATCATCAGTGTTGTTACCATAACTAAAACCGTTATCAACACCCTTTACCACAACTACATTTATCACTATCAACATACCACCTACACCTACAATTATTACCTAAAAAGTAGGCCTACATTAATGAATATGAACAGCAACTGTTACAAACCCATCAGATTGCTAATAATGATGACATAAATAAGTATACTGGTTATGCAGTAGGACGGTTTTATGTCTAATAACAAGAAACTGCGGGGCTGTTTCATAACAAGGAACGGTAACATGCCATATCATAGTTATAGCACGTGTCACTGAATAAAGAGGCAATGTAACCTCAGGAAGCATTTATAGTAATCCATTTGAGAGAAAGGTTGTATCAGTTGTGACAAGAAAACACTGGTTGTTTTATTGTTGCTAGACATGATATAACGTCATACGGTATGAGAATCGGGTGGAATAATGTTTATATATATGATAATCATTGTGTAACAATACCCTTTGTATCTAAAGCTGTACTTCTTATATCAAGTTATCAATAATATATTGATCAATAGTTTCAATAATTCAAGCGTCATAACAGCTCGTGTAAAAGTCAACTTAATTCAGGTATGAAATTACTGAACAACAATGCTCATATTATTCTCATATAAAGACTAAATTAGATCAATGGAATATAATGTACGGTCTCTTAGCGACGATACACAGAAAGTATAGATCACAATCAAGCGAGTAGATGGAGTTATGAAATATAACAATAAATTATTTGAAACCAAATTATTATTGCATTGAAAATGGAGTCACGAAAATTACCGAAACAGCAACGGAGAAAAATAATACAAAAGGTAGGAATAAAATAACATGTATTATACTAAATTATTAAAACTATTAAATAATATATTGATGAATTATTTTTTGTTATTATGAGCAAAACGTTACTTTAAAGAAACAATAATGAAGTATTTATTGACGCAACTGCAATTTTGAGTTGTTTTTTTTTCTACAAAAGCAAAATATGTTACTCTCAGAACAACCAATCTATTAATAATTTGAACATTATAAATATAAAAATGTGTAATCGCTTTCGATTAAAAAAGTCCGATTGTCAATGCTGTTTTAATTAATAGTCTTTTTGGGATGTTATCCTTTAGCTCTATGATACAGCATACATGTACATCATATGTTCCAACTGTATCATAAGGATTATTTGTAAGGGTAAGTTGTTATGCCAGCCAGCAACATTATTTGTAAGGTTAAGATGTTATGCTTGCCAGCAACATTATAGTTTTGTATACAGAATGCAAAAATAAAAGCGAGCGAATTATTATAATAAATTACTTTTTCGAGGCCGCGTAAAATTCAATTTCTAAAAATGTCTGGAGGCCTAAAAGTATTTATTAAAACGAATAAACATATTTTTATAAGGATATTATTCTTTAATAATAATAACAAATTAAATTTAGTTAAAAAGCGTCACATGTTACAAGTGTATCATGGAATAGTTTATGTTAGTTTTTGTAGGCTACAGCAACAATTGCCTCATTTAAATACAACTGTGTAGTAGGTATAGTACTCTAGGCTTTCATTACAGTTCTGATGGTGAGAATAGATTTCTCGAAACATGTAATTTTGGTGGTATTATACAATGAATAATTGTATGACAGCATGCAGAAGAAAAAAATTATTAATTATGAATTTCTCTTTCGTGGGCACTTACAAATTACCAAACACATTGTATTGCCAATAAAATATAAATGAACATGATCAGTATAAGGGAAGCGTCGTCGTCACACAAGATATGCATGAATATTAATGAGTTAAGACTGAACGAAAGAAAAGGAAATATACATTATACAATAACAACGTGCCGGGTTCTTTCATTATTTTTCGATTGTTAGGATTAAGAAGAATAGGAACATAATATCAACTTGTCAATAGCTTCTAGATGGATTCATTATTTTGAGAGAACATACAATAACGACATTTTGCAGGACGGAGATCGATCAATTTGAGGAGGAATGAATGCATTTGCACAATCGTTTCATTTGCAGCCACTGCTACTAGGCTTACAAATAGTAGGCCAGCCACTGCCCCACTAGGCTTACAAATAGTAGGCCAGCCACTGCTACTAGGCTTACAAATAGTAGGCCTACGAATTTGTTCAACAGTTTATTTCAAACAAAATGTTCAATATATAAAGTCAGATCTTTCCCTAGTTTAAATTGTTGTTCTCAATATAATTGTGTTATTATAGGAACATTTTTAAAAAATCAATTTTTATGTTTTATATTTTCAATGCTTTTTTATAATTTTATCAAACTTCTTACGACATCTTCCGAACTTTTAGTTTTTGTCATACAGTACACCCGTCATGTTTATATTACCATATTTTATAATAGTACGCAGATGTCTTTATGTATTTTTGTAAAGAAAAAAAATTATAAATAAAATGCATATGACAATTGATAGAAACACATTTGTGTACACTGATAGTCAGAGGCGGATGAAAAACACGAATTCCGTGGTTTAGCGGAATTTCTCAAATGAACGAAGGAACAAAACTGGTGCTGCATAGTTCATGTTTATTGTGCTTACGTCACCGGTATCCGCTAAAAATAAAGTAAACAGTCAATTAAATAAAGTGTTTTTATCAAAATAGTTTATTTATGACCAGAGACTGAGGCGGACATAAACTTGTGTGAATGAGATTGGTTCATTTAACAGGACTTTGGAACAATCTATGGGTTTATTATGTTGACTTTGTGGTTTGTGTTGCGCCTTGGTTATTATCGCCAGTTTTTATCATTTCATCTATTAGCTACATAATGGTGAGTTGCAGGTAAACAGTGATAAGCCGGAATATGAGGACGAGTCGACCGAAACGAGCAACCGTAGACTGTCCAGTCTACCACTTTCCAGTGTCCATCTAGATCGGAATATGAACAGTTTGATCAAAGAGACACCTCTTAAGGATGATGATAGCGACAGTGGATGGGACACGGACTTGGAGATTGATGGGTTAGGTAAGTTCAACATCGAGATATTATTTTATGTAAGCTGTTTATTAAGGGCGTGTATTGGGGTAAAAAAAAGTATATGAACATTTCGAATAACTTGAGAACTGTGGAAAGCCCATAGCGTAGAGCAAATCGAAATCAATTTTCATCAATTTAATTATGTTGTAAAAAGTACCGTTTTGCTTTTATTATCGCTAAAAATGTACTTTTATACGTTTATATTTCAAGTTGTTTCAAGTTATGTTGTGTGTTTAATAATTATTAGTTATCCGCATTGAGCGGATAACTCCTTGTAACTGTCCTGTTTCATCATCTTTTTTTTTTTTTTCTGTATTCTTCTTTCTTTCTGTCATTTTTGTGTCTCGCGTAACTCAAAAACGTGTAAACATAACATTTCATAACTTTGTCAACATGTGGGCATTTACGTGAAATTGTGCACCTCCTATTTTTGAATGACGTCAGAGTTGCGCAACATGACTTACGCGCGTTTTTCCGAATTTCGCGTATTTAACATAGATCGAAAACCATATAACAATTTAATATGAAACTTGAAAAAAGTTTAAGTTATATCTTGCGCTAACTGACTATGGGGAAAAAATGGCATGTTTCACACGAAGTGACGCGCGCACGCGCGTTTAAAATTTCAAAATGCGAAAAATCAATTTCTAATCAACTTTCTACGCGTTTCATGTAATTTTAAGCCTGTAAAAAATTCCCACGCGCGCGCCTTTTTTTACGCGCATGGTGCGAACGTAGCGTTGAAAACAATTTTTTTGTGTGATTTATGTTTTTTCAGCCTTTTCTAGTAATTTTACCAACTTTTAAACAATTTCGATTGAAAATTACGTCATACGGGCACGTTGAATTGAATAATTTACGTGCGTTTTTTATGAAAAAGTTAAAAAATTTGTCAAAATTCGTCAAAATTATGCCTTTTTTTAAACAGTCAAAGATTCTAAACAACGAGGTGAAATTTTTTTTAATTACAAATTCTGGAAGTTGATGAGTTGTAGATATCGGATCATGAATCAATATGGCTAACCGGACTTTGTGACGTCATCGTATGGCCACACGAATGAAAAATATAGGATTTTTGTCTCTTTCGTTATTGCTCATCATATTCAATGGAGCGCATCACGCCTATCTGTATTCCTTTTTCTCCGAGATTTTAATATTGTCTAGGTCAATCAACTATCTTTCGCATGAGTTAAAAATATTTTAATTTTTATGACGTCATCATGCCTAAAAATTATAATTAACAGGGTTATTAATTTCATCTTTACAGTAAATTTTAATCTGTTATAGCTCGTAAGAATAAAAAGTGATGATTATGATTAAAACGTTTTCTGGAAGCTATTGGACTGTAGATACGAATTAATGTGAACATTTTGCCAATCGGATGTTGTGAAGTCATCCTATGGCCAGTTGAATAAAAAAAGTCGTATTTTCATATTTTGCGTCATGGTTCATCATATTTAAACGAGCACGCATCCATATTCTACGTATTCAAATTTCTTCTACACGTTAATATGTTGTTGGTGAGATAATGTCCTTCCGAAATTGCTATCTTAGTGTTTAATTTTAATATCGTCGCCATGTTAAAAATTGGAATAAACGGTGGGTCCCGTAATTTCACCTATTCTACACTGTATGTAATATGTATACAGATTATACTGCATATACTATATGACACAAAATAGACAGAATTCAGCACTAACAAGATATGATATTCTTCAGTTCAGGTCATAATGCCATAATCTTTTTCTGTGTGCAATATTCCACCGTATGACGTGCACGTGGCGTTTGTCGTGCGGATAACTAACTCGTCAAAGTGACGAGTTTCATGTCTAGTATTATTATTGTTTTTAACAACATTCCATAACTAGCAAATGGATGCGCATTGTACGCAAATCACGTAAAAACCACTTATGATTATTGAACAACTTTCCAGGTTTTGTGTCCCGCGTGTTATCTACAGATACTGTATTTGTTGCCATGACAATCTCTATGGAGACGTATACAATGCGAATTTTGATAACAACGATTATTAATTTCAATGGGTTCATTTAAAAATAGTTTAAAACTGATTTGCAGCAACCGTTTCAAATCATAGTGATGATGCATGGCTATTAAAGATATGCCTTGAAACTACTCTTTTCAAAGATTAATCTTAAGCTATATTTGTAACAATCGCCAAAAACAATCAATAAGAAAAGAATAACGAAGCAAACGTGATAGCACACCGTACATTTCAATAAGCCCTGCATGTGGTAGAAAATAACAACACACTGATGATGATTAAAAACGTCGCGTGTGTTTTTTGGAAGAGAAAAGACGCACTATTTCTAACGATTCCAACTATTGATGAAATTAAAAGAGAGAGAGAGAGAGAAAAAAAAAGAATGAGTGTCGATCACTATCCTTTGTAGATATAGGAATGTTTAGAAAGACAACAATATTGTCCATAATTCATTTCAGATTCATAATGATGACGTTTTAAGTATCTTATCTATACAGAAACTATACATTGAAATTTTAAATTAATCAGTCTGTGTGTTTGTGTCCGTTAATGAATTTGTAATTTTTATCATTCATTTAGGGCTAGCTCGCCACAAAGCCGTTTGATTAATAGAATTTCTGTTTTTCATCTGGCGTTACTTTTTGAGTTTTGCCCTCTTCCTTCATATTACAATTTATATTGGATATTTGTTCTTATTTTATGTGGAAGAAATAAATGTTGATTTGATTGATTGATTGAGTGAGTGAGTGAAATCTTCCCTGATTTAATGCATCTATTCCTCTGAACAGACAACTAATGAGTTTTATTTCCATCGTTTGAAGGCGAGGTTTCCAAAGTATCTTTCGACGCATCCGGTAAGAAGGTGTACCAGCAAGCATGTACGGACCTGGGCGTTATACCTGTGTCTCACTTTATGCGCCACATGCAAAGCTCAAAGGTTGTGATGAAACATCATGGGTTAGGCCCTACTGGTGCTAAAGCCATTGCAATTCCGCTTGTGGTAAGATTTTATGAAATATTCTCAATGTAAATCTAATAATACAACTAATGTATTTAGCTATTTTAATGAGTTGTGAATACATGTACAATGTTGGCAGATCGGATATTATGTTATAATAAACTTAACTTGTGGTTATTATCTTGCTTTTCCATGTTCAATTCTCTAACAAACATTTTAATATATTGAGATTTAATCATTTAAGTATGTGTTCTTTCCTTTTTTACCTCTATTGTTATTGTATAAGTACAGCAATTGTGTAAATCAAAGTGTTTATATTAATGTTTATTTATTTCCTATAGACAAACACAACCATTTTAACATTAGATCTGGAAGATAACTGGATAGAGAGTGATGGTGCCATATACATTGCTGACATGATGAAAGAAAACTGTTATATTGCACACTTGGTAAGAAAACATAAACCAGTCAAAATAAAGTATTATGTATGGATCATGTTCGAAATTGTTCTACTGCAGTTGCTGCAGTAACTACAGTTTCTTACTACTGCAATGATTTTGTTTATTGTATGATGCAGTCCCTCCACATCTGCACAGAAAAGCTTGTTAAGTGATTGCATGAACAGATTAATAAGTTAACAATGTAGTTAGTACTGCAGTAGAATAATCTTCACATGTTCCCTTAGCTTTTATTTATTTTTTTCTAATTAGCAATACCATACAAAACAAGTTCCTTATTAAAAAAATACAGGTTCCCAGTTAATCCATGACCTACTGTAACTTGGTATATATTGTTGTTTTGCCTTTTACTTATAGCGTTTAAAACTAATTTACTGATAGTTTGCCGCTATTGGCCTTAGCATTGTGTGTCATTTTATTATTATTAACATAATAAATTATTATCAAAATATCACAATAAAAAAAGTCTTTTTAAACTGAAATTCCTTCCTAGGATTTTAATATAGTTGGTTGAATTTTCGGCATGGCGAATAACATTATTTCTGCCATATATAAAGTATATTTAATCGTAATTTTCCAGCCCACATCTATTTAGCATTGCACTTCTAACATTTGGTTTCAGTAGAAATCTACAATAGAATAAAAAAATATATATATTTAGAACTGAAAGATAGGTGACAGAAGAAGAGAGGATTGGTTTATTATGCTCTTTTCACTTCACATAAATTTATCATCAGAACAAAAATTGTTTGTCATCCTTGAAATTATTTATCATTCTAGAATCTAAGTGAGAACAAAATTGGCAGCAAAGGTGCACCAGCTATGTGTGAAATGCTACATGACAACCAGAGTCTACGCAAGGTCATTTTGTCAGGTAGAAATAACAAATATTTTGTTAAAATACTTATAGTCAAAAAAAGACTGTAACTAAGCTTATCTAGAACATATAAAGAGTATTGAATAGTGAAAATTATTGAAATTGAATTGAAAATAGTGAAAATGATCTTGCTTGTTACGAACTATTTGTTACGGTTTTCAAATCTTTCCACAAAATGGGAGAAAATCCTGGTTTAGTGTGATTTTTCGTTTTCTTTGTTTTTTATGGAATTTTGTTATTCTGAAATAAATTGATCAATCAATCAATTTGGATTGATTTGTAGGAAACGGATTTGGAGATAGAGATGCTGAACACTTTGCATATGCACTTCAGGTGAGTACTGTACTCAACAGTTTCTACTATTCTTGGATTCAAATAATCAAACTTAATTACTAGCAGAAGTACATGGAGTACTCAGTCAATACACGCTTTATAGCAACACATTAATATCTGTAATGCGCCAATACTCATGTAATTATTATTAATGTTATTGGCCTGAATATTTCAATAACAAGGATGAATAACAAAAGCACTGAATGAATGCAACTAAAAAAAATGTATAAAAATAGACCAACATTAATGAGATTGTATGAAAATATAATACATCAATAATAATAGAACAAGGCCATATGTACATGGCTGCAGTCGCATGCTCAAATTTGAGTTAGTGTTTACCGACCGACCAACAAACCTACCGACCGTTTGCAGGCGACTAAAAAAAATAAAATTGTAAGAGATTAATAATTTAGGAAAACAAGCACAGATTTCTTGTCTTAAGGAGAGCATATTATGATTTAGAAATTAAGAAAAGTAAAATTCAGTCTTTTATTTTAAACACATGATTGTTTCGGAGTCTCAAAACAAACGTAGGCCCCAACTATAATAAACTGAATTGACTGGTCGATATGGATAAAAAAGAAAGAAATTCGCACTGAAAGTAAAGTACAGTATACAAATGTTCTGGAAACTACTACTATTTCAAACAAATAACTTTTCTTTTTCACAGAGCAACTACAGCAAGGTCAAAGAGTTAAACTTAAGCCACAACGAATTTTCAGAAATTGGTGGTGAAATTCTTGGCCCAGCCATTGGTAAGAAATCCTGCCATTAGACATTATAAAGACCCTGTGTTTGAAATCTTTCTTGCCAATTTCAATGTTATTTTTCACATAAATTTACTCATGTCAATTAATTAGTCATCCAAATGGATTAATACATTTTACTTCGATTAAATGTCTTCCAAATCCCATAAACAAATATTTTTAGAAAATAAATGTGCTAAACTTTATAAATATTATATTTATATTTCTACCATAGCAACAAATGAGACTTTAGAAGTGTTAGATCTCAGTTGGAACCACATTAGAAGGAAAGGTGCAATCAGTATATGTAGAGGATTAGCTGTAAGTACTAGTTGATGTTTTTATTTCAGACATTGCTTGCTTTTTTGCAAAAAAGTATTTCACAAGCCACATTATCAATTAAAACACCTAATATGGACAATTGATCATTTTTTTTTATCTGAATTAACAAATATTTGTATCATTATATTTTAAAGGAAAATATAGGAATCAAAATTCTAAATATATCATGGAATGGATTGGCCAATGAGGGTGCTCTAGCAATGGCGGAAGCTTTGAAATTCAACAGCAATCTCATTGAATTAGATCTGAGCAATAATAGAATAACTAATGAGGGCGCTATTTTACTTTCTAAAGGATTGGAAATAAACGACACATTAAAATTGATAAAGGTAAGGATTGTCCAATGGAAACTGTCAAACAAATTTTATACAGACTTTACAGTATAAATTATTAATTTATTTGAATCTAAAAACATGTTGTAATTAAGTTTTTGCAATGTATAATGTCCATCAATATTTATATTAATAATTATAATATATTTTAAAGTCAGGTGAACTTTTAATATAATGTCAAATACAAGTAACAATTCATCCAAATATGAGTAAATTGTTAACACATTTTCACATTTCTGTAGCACAATTTCATAATTAGTTACATTTAAGTTCAGCTAGCAGCAGTATTAAAAATATTGTAATTTTTGTTGGTATTTTGGCAGCTGGTATGCAGATATACAAATGAAATCAATTGAATAAACAAAGTTATAACTGTTAGAGTATAAAATGTATTTATAATATGAGTGTTTAAATAAGCCAAAATCTGTAGTTATGAAATCAATATTTAGAAAACACAACACAGTGGTGTGCGCTATGTGGCTACATAAGGCCTACTGGACAAGTATGTCATTGAAATTATTTTAATACTACTATATATCTCGGGAATTTTCCAAAGTGGTTAGAATGCATGGTCATTACAAATTATTTTCAATATTTAAATAAATTTTTAAAACACACTTCTATAATTGGAAAAATAGACAAATACCGTAATATTTTGCTAATTGATTAGCCTCTACTACTAGTGTATTAAATTTCAATAAGGTCTCAAATCAATTTACATATTCTTTTTCTTTTAATCTTTAAAACTGTAAATAAATTCTAATTATAATCTTATCAATATTTTTTTTTTGAGTGAATCTATATTAATCAAATGAATAAATATATTATAATTATTGGATAACAAATAAAATAATGTCTTTTGTCTTAACAGCTTGGTTTGAATCCTATAACAGCAGCTGGTGCGCATGCATTGCTGTTAGCCTTGCGTGCCAATACGAATAGCGCACTTATTGATTTGGATCTCACGGTGAGAACTATTTTTATATTTATACTAAGTCTGCAGTGTTAAGTAGGTGAACAAGTCTCTTTCCTGATTAATTGAACTATACATAAAATGTCGTACAAAATTCAAATTGTAGATGTATTCATGGATGATTTCAATATTCTTTAAACCATTCTACAGTTTTTAGTTTACAGAAAATTAGTCTAATTAGTCTGTTGGCAGATTTAGGCCAACTTTTCTTGCCAAACTTGGAGTTTGCAAACTCAAAAGTTTGAAAACTCTGTGTAAACTAATTGTACTAAAATTACTCAAATCATCTTCATTACCTAACAATATTATTATTGAATATCTCAGGACATTATGGTGAACAAGGATTTCCAAGATCTGTTAAAAGAAATTCAAGAATTGCGTCCTGACTTCAAAGTGTTTTATAAGGGTGCATTTGGAGCATTCAAAAAGAAAGAAAAAGAAAGACCAGATCCACTGAAGATGCTTCGAGACTACATTGACAAAAACAACATGCGTGTGTGGGATTTGTTTAAGGCCTATGACAAGGACAAAAGTATGAGCGTCTCTAAAGAAGAATTCAAGAAAGGCATAAGTGTAAGAAAATCTTCTATTTTTTTCCTCTCGTTTTCTGTTTATATTTATTAACATATACATTGTCACACATACTGTAGTGCAATAGTACTTTTATTCAATTCAATGGGGGAAAATAATGCACATCATTTGAAACCAAATCAAATAGTGTATTAGTTATACTGAGGAATTGTTAACAGTACGTATTTCTACATCAAAGTTAGCTATTTGCTTATTTTTATTTTCAATAAATGATACCACAACATTTGAAACAATTATACATTTGTAATGTAAAAGCAATGTGTAAAATATAACAGATGATAATGTCTGTTTAGTTTAGATATAATAATAATAATATCCTGGATTTATATAGCGCCTAATGTAATGAAACCTCTAAGCGCTGAACATTATTACCCCAGTCATTTTTTTGGATCAAATAATATGGGTAAGTCCAGGCGTCCTCAAACTCTTCTTAAACATAATAGGACATTAATGTAAAAATGAATGTTGTATTATTGTAGTCATCAGGAATCCGTATGACTGAGAGCCAGGTGGATGAATTGATGCACACACTTGATAAAGATGGAGATGGTGAAATTGACTTCAGGTTAGTAGGTCAAAGGTTAACCAATCATAATTAATTTGTGTTTTTCCTATTAATTCCTATAAGAAGAGAAATAGAGCAGTGATGTGTTTATTTATTATTCACCTTTTTTTCTTGTCATGGTCAAATAAATTATTGCACAATGTATGTTCTTGTGTTTCTACAGACTTTAGACCATGTAGGCATTAATTAGAATGAATGCCAGAAGTGGTCTAAAAGTACCATTTGAGTCATGTTTGAGAACTTACAAATGTTTTGTCTGTTCTTAATTGTACAACTTAGTATTTGTTACAAATTACTGGGTAAAACATATTCTCACCGTACAGTAGATATAAGGAGGAAAGGTTGCTGTTATTGCAAATTACTAAGAATTCCAGCTCAAATAATGCTGTATTCATTCTTAAATAAACATTATATTTTGTTCATATACAGTCGGTTATTTTTCGTAAATTACTAGTTTACATTACTTTATAGAATGTTTTCTTTTCATTTGATAGAACATTTAGTCAACTAGAAGAAGAAATGTTAAAAGAGTTACCCTAGCCTAGGTTTATGGTTTAGAGACGTCAGGACTACAGAGTGCAGGATAGATTTATTAACATTTACAATATGATTTTAAAAGAAATAGAAAAATTATTAGATATATTTTTTATACTGCTTGGAAAATAAAGGATAAAAAATACACTTTGAATATAGAATTTGTTATAGGATAATAATATATATATAATCAGGAAAAAATTATACAGTACAAAGGAATGAGATACTGTACATACAGTAGGAAGAGATGTCTCACTAAATTACATAGATCTAGTCACCAAATAAATACATACATACAGTAGGCAGAGATGTCTCACTAAATTACATAGATCTAGTCACCAAATAAAATACATACAGTAGGAAGAGATGTCTCACTAAATTACATAGATCTAGTCACCAAATAAAATACATACATACAGTAGGAAGAGATGTCTCACTAAATTACATAGATCTAGTCACCAAATAAAATCAATTACTGTATAATAAGATTTTGGAATATTTAATTAAACAGTTAGATTAAATGAATACTATACAGTATCTTAGAAGAAACAGTGTGCACAATTACACATTTAAATTGTGAGTATATAGCCAATTTGATTTTTAGTAGCGACTATTTTTAATTACTGTACATAACTTTAAAAACTTTCTGCCCATTAGTTTGTTTATAAAATGTATTTGCACAATATGAAAAAAGTTTATTTTTATGATACATTAATTAATAATACCGTATTAATAAACATTTATTACATTTCTATGAAAAAAATGTGAATTTGAAAATTTTATTTTGTATAGTGAGCTTGTGTTTGGACACAAATCATCAAAGGAAACCGCAAGAACTAATCGTAAAGAAAGAATGAGCCGAGTGTTTGACAGACGTTCTGACGCCACATTTATTCCAGTCGCTCAGAAGTTTGTTGATCTCGATATTGACGATGTAACTAAGAACATGTCGGAGGAACGAAGAAATAAACTGAACAAAACATTACGCCCCGACGTAAGCCAATGGGATGATCGTGGACGTAAGGGTCAGGCCGTTGGCGCGGCACTCCGATCTCTCGACGCAACGGTTGATTTGAACAAAGACATAGGAACACAGTATACCAAAGAAGAACGGTTCTTGAGTAAAACAATGGACTTTGCAAGTTTAGTAATTGGTCCTGATAAAAAAGATAAGAAAGTACGTACTAAAGGAAAGAGGTCAACAACCCCAAGAGACTCCTTAATTTCACCTCGTAGAGGTAGTCCATCTAAACTGGATCCACAGCCCCATGAGCTTCTAAATACCTTATAATCACATTTTCTCATAATTTCCTCCGGAACTACTAAAAGGCGAAAGACTCTAGGATCAAAAGGTGTGCTTTTATCAATTCACTACATAGCTGAATCCCCACCCTTCTTTGATTTGATTTATTTTTATACCATAAAGTACAAGTACAAATACAGATAAAAGTGAACAAAAATCACAATCATTTTGTATGGTACCAGGGACAGCCCGAGGGGTCCCCCCCCCCCCACTTCATGTACTGTTTAATACTATAGCCTTTGTCTTGTTTTACGAATAGTCTTTCTACTGCCTGATATTTAGAAGTACTTTCTCCAGACAAAGTAGGAAAGAACAATTTGCAAAGTTAAAGAAAAAAAAATTAATTTCTCAGTGGGAATCCAGACATAACAAGGTATAACAAAACAAATATGTATTTAAATAATAACAAATAACAACAAACTTCTACAGTAACTTTTGGCATTAAATAAATCTTGTCTAGTTGATCAAAATGTGATTATTGTGGTTCTGTATTGAAATCATCAAATTATTCAATATTACAATATATTAATTTTACAATGTAATTTTCTATAATAAAAATATTACAAAAAAATATGATTGAGATATGTTGCTAAGTCTGTACATCTGTGTTATTGTTAACATTGATTCATAATATGTAATTAATAGGCCAAATTAATTTTAAATCAATATTGTATACAGTATGTATACATAGTGAATGTAACATAGGTTTAATAATTCTATATTATTCTAATACCACAGAGTATGCTAAAAAATTCCCTAATGGATTCTTCCATTATTTCATGGGAATTTTAAGTATTTCTTTGTATATATTTACTTAATTAGGCCTGACTGTAATTAGGCCCGACTGTAATTAGGCCTGACTGTAATTAGGCCTGACTGTAATTAGGCCTGACTGTAATTAGGCCTGACTGTAATTAGGCCTGACTGTAATTCTGGAATTTTTTAAATGCAATATATATATATATTTTTTAAATTAGGACAATCATGTATTTAAATTATCTAAATCAATGTAAATAAAAATTGTTTTTTTATGGTATGGAATGATTGTTTGTTTGTTAAAAACATTGTGATGCACTTTTAAGTATGTGCTACAGCATTATTTATAGAACCCACAATAAGGGGACACCTTTAAACTAACAAGTTGTCTCCTTAATAGGGGTGGTCTGTAGCGTTCATTTCACAGAAAAGTGTCCCCTTAACAGGGTGTCCCTAAGTAGGGGTTCTAACTGTATTTAAAACATCACAAAGCTTTGTCATCCAGTATAGAGCTTATTATAAACCCTTTTAAAGTTTATACATTTTACATGAAAAAAACTAAACAAATAAGAAATTGTTCTTACTGATAAAGTAATCAATCCATAGTAAATATCCGTGATGCAATGTCATCTATCAACCAATCAATACCACTGAGAAGATTTAATCCAGTCACTGCACTGCAGCCAATTATCATCCAATGATGTGTTTTAATCTCATCCAAATTCATCGCCTGGAAACATAAGACCATGTAATCAGTTAATAGGCCTATAATAATCACATTCACTTTCTGTTGCAAAGTAAAAGTGGTTTAATTTTTGTGAAATGGAGAACTTCATGACAATGTCTCCTGCAGGAATTAGGAATCAAGTTGACAGGCTTGTAGTTAAACAAATTAAAAATCTAATATAAAAGATATATTTCGATATTTCGAGGGCCTTGAATGATCAGTTCTATTAGGAACTGGATAGGCTACCCTCAGTAAATATGGTAATAAATAAATATATTGTCCCCCTGAACAAAATTTCTTTTTTTTTCAATGTTCTATTGTTGAAATGCCACTGTTATGTTCTATAATATTTATTCACTTATGAATCTAAAAAAAATTATTTACCTGAAAAAATTAAAGCAAAAATGTCAAATTTGGTTGTAAAATTAAACCATTTGTTTTGTCTTTTTATAAGTGAAAACATTAATTTTTAGTGATTAACTTTATCAAAACTACAAAATGGCTTATTCAAATCTTCATTTTATCATGTTTTTGGGGGACAATACATCTTTATATTTAAATTGTTAAATATCACATAGTATATCCAAATCAGTAGACCATACATCATTTAAGGAATAATTATAATAATCACGTCATCCACACACACCTGTCTGATTTCTTCAGGGCTGAGTGATCCTGGAAGGTCTTGCTTGTTGGCAAACACTAACAACGTGGCACCAGCTAATCTCTAAGGTTGAAAGAGAAAGTAAAGGTTTTTCTTGTTAGTTATTTAAAGGTAAAACAACAGTTCCCAGCTAGAATGACTCTTGTCGCTCATGTATCACCCACTAACGTAACAATCAAACACTACTGAGTAGAGTCCAAGGAGCATGGCTACATTTAAGTGGGACTAATTATGAATTTACAGTACTGAATATATCAAATAAAATATATCTAAAGATCTTTTTTTGTGTCAACTTTCTATTAAGGTATAATTATATAACAACAATTTACAACTTTAGAAATTCCAAGGTTAATTGACAAACCTCTTCTTGAAGGAGTTCATGCAATTCTTTCTGACAATCCTGCATACGTCTCTTGTCAGCACTGTCAACAACCCATACCAATCCGTCGGTGCTTTCAAAGTAATTTCTCCAATAAGATCGTAGAGATTTCTGACCTCCTACGTCCCATATATTTAGTTTAAAGCTGTCAAAAATGAAGCAAGAATTATTATAGTCATATTTAATTTATTTTAGTTTTAAAGTTATTTTAAATTTATTATAAAATATTAATGTACTTTATTTAAAATAAAATTCATATCTCAATTGGGTGATTAGGATAGACCTCTGTACAGTAATTGTCACATCTGCATAATTTATACAAAATACAGACTTAGCCTACTGATAGTTAATACAATAGTATAGATCAAATTTAAAATATGTACATGAACAAATCATAAATTACACTTTTAAATCAAATTTATACGTGCAGTCATGTTTTGTAAAAAATAGATAATGAAAATTGCATGTAATAATAATAATTTCAATGTTTAACTTACTCACGGTGTTCCAGTGTTTTTATATTGAAGCCTAAGGTAGGGGATATTGTATTGATGTCTTCACCATTAAACTTCTTAAGAATTGTTGTTTTACCTGCATTATCTAGTCCACTGGATATTTTTTTTAAATCATGTAAAAAAAAGCGGAAAAAAAATCATTTTTAAAAATAGTTTTCTTTTTATCACAATTAATTATCTCAAAAAACAGTATTGAAAATGAAAACACCAAATACTCAAAACGCTAGATGTTAAGTTAGGGCTTACTACTACTAGCCTAGCTAGCAGTAGTGGTACTAGTAGTAGAGAGGGCCTGTCCCTAGCTAGCTAGGCTCTCTAGCTAGGCCTACTCTACCAGGCCTATTTAATAATAAAATAGGCTATTATACGATTATACAGCCTAGCCTAGGGCCTATAGCTTATTTACACACTCCTTTTAACATAGTTTTATGGAACTTACAGCATAAGTAACCGCAACTCTTTTTCTTTTTGCTTCATCTTTCTTAATATGGAATGAAGACCCATATTTAACAATATAATATTAATAATATTAGGCTAATTATGATTGCGAAAAATGGTGGTTCGTTCACTTCTTTTTTTTTGCAGGTCAAAGGTCTTACGCACATACCTCTAACAAAAGTATCATAAAAGTATATTAGGCCCTAGTATTATTTTTTTATCAATCAATCATAATTTAATAAATCAGCAAAGTTTTAAAAATGTTTTTAAAAATAATTTTTTTAAATTTTAGCCTATTAAAATTAGAAATTAAAGCATAATGTTCAGGGCATCGTGTAAATACCGGAAGCAGGTTTTGGCAGTCCGGTGTGCGCCGGTGTTTGAGGTATATTCAGAGCTTCATTCTGACGACTGGAGCATTCTCTACTTCTCTACGGAGCGCCATTTATGCCTTTATTAACTTCAATAATAGAAATAGTACTACGGTAACTGCTCAAGTGGACCCAATTTAGCACCAGGGTAGCACAGTGATATAAAATAGAAATAAAAGTCACTACTTTTAATATCGTTTTGTATATACCCATATCACAAACTGACAAACAGAAACATCTTGGCATTCACATTGATTCAAATTTATCTTTTTCTTTTCATGTAAATAAACTCCGTTCCAAACTGGGCTTGTCCATCTCCATCTTATCGCGTGCTGGGTCATTTCATTAATAAACACACATCTATACTCCTCTATAAAACTATAATCCTCCCACACATTGACTATTGATGTAGTGTTTGGGGAATCAGATCGAATATTGACCGAATACAGACCATTCAAAATAGAGCACTTCGCTCATCCTCTCACACCACGAACTAACATTTACAACACCTTAAAACTTCATACAGTCCAAGATCGCATGCATCTACAACTGGGCTGCCTTGCCTACAGGTCTGCAAATGGTCTTGCTCCGGAATACCTTGCCCTGCGTCTTGCCAGAATTCCAAATCATCGATATAGGACTACCCGAAGTGTCAGTGAGAGGAAATTTGTCGCCCCTTTCCCTAAAACTGAAGCTAAACTTCATCTATAGAGCACCAACATACCTGAATTTGCTACCCACCAAACTAAGAAATGCGGTAACAATAACTAATTTTAAGTCTGCTCTAACAAAATATTTAATCCTAAAAGAAAAAACTCAACGTTTTGTATAGTATTGAAGGCTATATTTTTGTATTTATTAAGTACATATATTATATATTTTTATATTTTTTATAACATAGTTCATCCGTTTTTCATATATGTTTTTGACTGTCTGCATATGCTGTTTAGGGTCACCCTCACAAAATAAGGTTTAATAAAAACATAAAATAGAAATAAAGTCACTAAATTTTAATATCTTTTCGTATGTTAATACAATGTGCTCAAGTGGACCCAATTTGGCCCCAGTGGAGCACAGTGATATAAAATAGAAATAAAGTCACTAAATGTTAATATCTTTTCGTATAAAACACTGTGCTGCTGCTCAAGTTCTTTTCGTATGTTTAATACACTGTGCTCAAGTGGACCCAATTTGGCGCCAGTGGATTTTTTTTTAAATGGAAAATAATGAATAAAATTATTGTCTTTTTTTTTTTGGCTCTCGCCAACTGATTTGATGGTATAAATGTTATGTTTAGCGCCCTCAATTTATTTTAATGTTATAAAAAGGAATTAATTCTCTTCGTTACGTGTTTAGAAGAGAATTAATTTTATCTCATCGTAGTTTGGTATGCCGTGCGTTTGTTATGCAAATGAGTGTGCACATGTGCTGTGGGAAAGATGGTATTGTTAGTTATTCCCGATCAACACACAACACTGTTCAATTTTTATTTTGTTAATCTTTTACATTAGAATTGTAATTCTACCGTTACACATTATAGTGTATTTTTAAATATCCGTTTCATGCAAGATATTGTATTATAGAACATTTGCAAAGATGCCGATTTCCAGACCAATTTCGAAGCTTAGACTAATTCCGCCGCCGGGCTAGGCCATAGGCATATACGAAGTCGAGTTTTTAAAGTAGAAAACCCCACCTAAAATGTTGAAGTCGCATCTGGATAGTTGACATTTTAACATTATCATAATTATCATAGGTGACTACTATGTATATTAATAGGTACAAGTTAAGTGCATTTCTGGGCTCTATTCTCATTTCTCTTCCTCAACCATGGATGGGCTAGTATTACTGGAGACTTAATATTTAATAAAGATTAACAAAATCAAAATTTTACTTTTAAATTTAATGTTGTGGCGTGTTCACCGCGTAGGACTAACAATACCATCTTTCCCATTACACCTGCACAAACTCATTTGCTTAACAATGCAGGGCTTACCAAACTGTTTAAAAATAGCTACAAGGTCCCCAGAAATGACACCTATAGTATTTTGAAACATGATATATAAGAGTCTTCACTACCCCACCATGAATGGGGCTGAGCAAAGACAATTTTGAAAAAAATATTTATTGAAATATGAAACGCGGCCGTGCATTGCATGTAATTCAACAAAACAAAATTATGAAATACAAACAGAGCTAGCACACAAAAGCCTACTTACTAATTTTAATATTTTTATAATTTAGAAAAGAATTAGAATTATCATATCACCTTTGAAACGTATAAATTGACTATTATCAGCTTTTCACTCATGTAGTTGGTGGCGTAACGGGTAATGCTCAGTTTTGAGTGCTATCGGCTGGGGTTCGAACCTCGACGGATATTTTCTTTTTTTTAATATTGTTTTTTTTTAAATAGAGATATGTGACACTGTATTGTCGAACATGTATGGTATCATACCGGTACGGTAGGTATTCAAATATGCTTAATACGAAAAGATATTAGACATTCAATGACTTGTTTCTATTTATATCACTGTGCTCCACTGGCTCCAAATTGTGTCCACTTGAGCACAGTGTATTAACATACAAAAAGATATTAAAATTAGTGACTTACTTCTATTTTATATCACTGTGCTCCACTGGTGCTAAATTTGGTCCACTGAACCAGTTACCGTAGTACTATTTCTATTTCGGAAGTAAATAAAGGCATAAATGGCGCTCCGTAGAAGTAGAGAATGCTCGATCGTCGAAATGCCCGAAATGACGCTCTGAATTTACCTCGGGGTGTTTGACGTTTCTCATGCATGATGGCCACCAAGACGTCGACAAGAAAAAGAGAACAATGGGTACGAAGCTTCACAGTTTCTGACCCAGTCACTCATCCTAAAGGATTTACCATTTACAAAGTAACATATATGGTAAAATTTGTTTTATTTTTCCACTGACTTAGAGGCCTAGAGTAGGCATAATATATTAATTAGGCCGCGCCTAGCTAGGCCTGCTACTAGCTAGGGCCTAGGCCTAGGCTAGCCTAGGAGGGCCAGGCATAAACATAAATGTAAAGGCGTAGAGAGTAGATAGTGGGACCATTCGGTCCCGGGCCTGGAAGATTCGGCCCCGAGCCCGGAAGATTCTGCTCAGTGCATGCATGGACTCCATGCCATGGTGCATGTGATGGATGATGGGCGGTAGTTTCTATATGGAGGATGGCCCTGTCTGCGTCATACTACTAATAATAATAGATAGATTGTCACAACCCTCACTTATTGCACTGCAATTTCTAGTATACATTTATTATTTTTCCAATGTTCTTTTTACAGGGTTTTGTAATAAACAAACCAGAAGAAACTATAGAAGTAAGTAATATGTGTATTAAATTGAAGAATAAATCGTTACATGTGTACATTACTAGCCTAGTCCAAATGTCTACAATTGTCATTTTTATTTTAAAGGCCAGGTGCGGGCAAAAATTTCTATTGATCATACATTCCAATAATTATCGATCTATAGTTTCCCCTATGTTTAATAATTTTTGAGATTTTATTTTTGTTACACGAGCTTGTTGAAAATAAGCACTTTCTTATCAGTGGGGGGATAGTTCAAATTACACAGTAAAATCTCTATTCTTTTGTACACAAATTTTGTAAATAGAGAGGCACTTTAAAAAGCTATAAAAAAATAAACGGTTTGGTAAAAAATGTTATCAGATGACTAAATATAGGTAATATAACTTGAATTTTACATTTCTGGTATTTTTATTCAACTTCAGATTTTTATTTTCATGCTATAGGAAAAATTATCCACCGTATATCCGCCATCTTTTTTCACCTTCTAGGGAGTCACCAGACATGTTATTACATTAGGTTCAACTACCTAACTACTGAAAAAAAGTCTTCCTTGTTTTTATAGCAGAATTTTTCCAAATTTTGTATTTGACCATATTAAGGGAAATTCATGTTTTTCGTCTTGATTTCTGTTACAAATATTTGATTTATGTACAATTAACCAGATATTATATTCAAAATTCATGCCTGTACCTCAGCTTTAAAGGTATATTATTAACGATGGTTAAAAACAATTTTAACTTATAGGTAACAGTTTGGAAGCGATATAATGATTTTAAAAAACTCTATAAGGCTTTGTTTACAATCCACCAACAAATGCGACGTCCTGAGACATTTCCACCATTTGCAAAGGCAAAACTATTTGGTAGGTTTTTTTTATTTCCGACATGGTTTTACCATTTAATAACTCAGACAGTAACTGTGTTTGGGGAACTTAATTGAGTACTATATTAATGGTTGTTTATCTCTAGTACCTAGTATCTCTAATACCAACCCCTAAATAGAAAAGTGATATTCAATGGTTACATTAAATTGTTGAGGCTGATAAATGCGAAACCGAAAACTAACTTGCAGATTCTATAATTTCTTGGAAATAGAACAATTCTGCTCTAAAATGATTTATATTAATACAATCGTTCTTGTTTCAGGTCGGTTTGATAATGATGTAATTGAAGAAAGACAAAGGAGTTCTCTTAAGCTGTTAGAGTTTGCTGCTACAAAGTCTTACTTGGTTAAGAGTAATTTTTTTGTCAATTTTTTTGAGGTAAACAATTTTATCATGTACTATTGTAAGAAACCTTCTCCTCAGGACCATTTTTATATCCCCATAAGTGCCTACAAAAAAATCTGCAATAATTCTGTTATAGGTATTGGTTAAAAGCAATGAGGACAAAATACTGTACTACAATAACTCTGTTATTATTATAATATATTAGATATATGTTGTGTTTAATACAGAACCTGATGAGGACCTGTAAAAATAATAGGATATTAAATATTGAAATATGTCCCATCTTTTATTTATGTTTCATATAGGGTGGAGAAAAGAGACTTGCAGAATCAAGAGGCCAGCCAGTTGACAAAAATATATTATTACCAGATGTATTGACTCAAGACAGAACGACGAAAGAGCTTTCACCATCTGAGACAATAGAAAGTAGCTCTGGCGCAAGTTCACCAAACCTAGGCCGTCAAGTATCAGAAGCATCAAACTTAGGTGGCGTGTGGCTCCACCGGCAGCATGAGGACGACGAAGAAGATCCACTTGCAGAGCTCCGTGGCCTAGGGACTGATAGCGATCCTACAGGTTTTGATAATGACAATGATGATGACAGGACAACATTCAGTGAAGATTCTGTGCCATCAACACCTCTTCCACAAGTTCAGGATGTTTCTTTCTTTGATCCTCTCAATGATTCTGGTTGGTCATTTAACTTTTTGTTTTTTTCTTCAATATGTGGATCTCCAGTCCTTATCCGAGAAAACTTCAGGAGAAGATTGAACCTCTTCCGATTTTTTGGACTATGGGTTGTGTGGTGCACCCCTGAATTATATTTTACTCTGAAAGGTGGTTGAATGTATGGAAAATAGCAAGAACCTAAAATGATACAAATTTGCATATTTTAACCACCTTTAAGTAAAAGGATAAAAATCATTTTTGATTTAGAATAGTTTGAAAGCTTCCTAGTGTTACTTTACAGGTATAATTGTCATTCTTAAATTCTAAATCATCAACCCCTGGTTTGTTATTTGAAGATCTATTTTGTTTTCTAGATTTGCCAGCCGAATCCAAAGATGGCATTATGTCACACAGCAGTAGTTGGCTGTTTGAAGCAATGGACATGTGTGCTGGATTGCAGAAAGAAACATCGTTACCTCCAGTTTCTGATCCTCCTACTGATGATGCAATCACTCTAAACTTTCCAAGCCAATCAAATAATGATCAACCAGTTGATTGTGCTGACGGCATTTTAGAATCTAATGATATAAAAGTAGTAGAAAATGCATCAATCAATGATAAAGCTGTTGGAACAAGTATAGTTCCAGCACGTAAAGATGATCATCACGCAAAATCGATGGCAAGAGCTTATTTGAACTGTATCCGTGCTCAACAAGCTGCCGAACGCGATGAACAACTTGGTGTCGATGGAGGTATAGTTGATAGTAGGAATGCATTGGTGCAACAGTTACCTATCGGGGTGCAAAATAAAGCGTTGCATGATTTAGCAACTCGTGATAGAACTGCATCAAACATATCTGTGTCTACAATGGATCTTGGGGGTGAAGACGACTATTTGTATAAAGCTGCTAGTCATATTAAACTAGCTTTGGAAAATGAGGCTACAGGAAACTATAAATCAGCATTTACATATTACAAAACTGGTGTAAATGTTCTCTTACAAGGAGTTGTTAGTAAGTTTTCAATGTTTTTATTTCATTCATTCATTTCAGATATTGTTAGTCCATTGCAGTGCAAAGGCCTCTGCAAGCAAAACAGTGTCAAAGTTCTGTGAAATGTATTTAACAGTATTTTTTCATTTTTTTAAATATCATTTGTTTTCATTGTTCTTCCAGCGGATAACAACAAGGCTCGACGTGAGGCAGTACGACGTAAAACAGCGCAATATCTTATGAAAGCAGAAGATCTTTACAAGAAATTCCTTTCTGCAGAGGCTGCAAATATTGATCGATGGAATGTATGTAATATATCGTCAGCATTTTCTATAGAAATTGTATTAAAAGAATTCTTTGAAAAAATGGTCTAAAGTTTTAATATTTTCTGTCAATAAATTATTTTCTTTTTTATAGTCTGATCAATTTCATGTGGATATGGATCACAACTCACTACATTTACGTGGGTCATTTGATGACCTCAAGAATTTTAAAGTTATTGGTATAATTGACAGAGTGTTATTAGTTCTAGATATGGTGTCTAACCAAATGTTTGTCATCAAAGTAAAGTATTATTTTTTGTTATTCAATTTATTACCATGTTATTTTGTTTTTAATTAATTTGTACTACTTAGTTTTGTTATTTTAGTATTTTAAAATAATGATGGAGTAAGAGCAGTTTTCTGTTTGGGCTCATGCATATTACTTGCTGGAGTAAGAGCAGTTTTCTGTTTGGGCTCATGCCTATTACTTGCTGGAGTAAGAGCAGTTTTCTGTTTGGGCTCATGCCTATTACTTGCTGGAGTAAGAGCAGTTTTCTGTTTGGGCTCATGCCTATTACTTGCTGGAGTAAGAGCAGTTTTCTGTTTGGGTTTATGCCTATTACTTGCTGGAGTAAGAGCAGTTTTCTGTTTGGGCTCATGCCTATTACTTGCTGGAGTAAGAGCAGTTTTCTGTTTGGGCTCATGCCTATTACTTGCTGGAGTAAGGGCAGTTTTCTGTTTGGGCTTATGCCTATTACTTGCTGGAGTAAGAGCAGTTTTCTGTTTGGGCTCATGCCTATTACTTGCTCCTGGCAACTTTTGCCGAATAAATATTATTATTTTTAATAAAATTGTGGAAATAAATTGAATTGAATTATTAACTGATGATGATCGAAAATAATTTTAGTTTTCAGATTACTTAAAAACTTACTCTTTTTAACACTACGGCCTATGTACACTTTGTCCTTGTTCTACAGTATTTCTTATTTTAAATATTGTTTTTTTTGTTCTAGGTTTTACAAAAGTGTGCTGTTCCTTCAAAGAAAAGAAAAACTTGTGTTCCAGTAAAATGTCGTTTTATGGTTCAACTCTGCCAGTATTTTGAAACAGAAAATGCTATATACCTTGTTATAGAACACGCTAGTGGTGGCAAACTGTGGGATTACGTAAGTGGGTATCTAAGGCAAGAAGAAGACGCCATGGCAAAACAGTCGCTGACCAATAGTCTGGACAGAAGTAGGAATTCTAGTAGGGCATCAAAACGATCTCGTGACAATAGTGTTCTTGAGGAAATTGCAATTGAAGACGGAGAGGTTTTTGAATCAACAGCCGATAAAAACGATCTAAAAGATATTCATAGTACTGTTGAACCTGCAGTTAATTCTTTTGAACCGAATCCAGAAATAGAATCAAAGGAAACAAGCCCAGTCCCAGACAATAATCAAGACTGTGCCAGCAGTTATGTTGAGCTTGTTACTGACTATACCCATAATATTAATTCATTAACTAGTGATGAAACGATTTTGAAAGAGCCATCTGAAAAAAACTCTAAAGAACCGTTAAGTAATAATCAAGACTTTACTGATGACACTATGCCATCTGTTGCTGCGCCAAATCTCTCCATTTTAAACACCACTGCATCAGATGTTGAATCAGATGTAGTGGATGAAACTGATGATTTGAGTATGAGCACTCTTATGGAGAAATGCTTGCAGTATGATGATGATAATTTACAAACACAACCAGATAATGTGTTTGTTGATAATCAGGAAGCGTCTTTGCCTCAAACCACACCAGACAGACAACCTCCTCCAATGTGCTTGTTCAGTATTGACAGCTTAGAGAGTGACTTCTCAAGTCCAGAACATGTGATGAATGGAGATATTTTCAGTTTCGATCCACGTAAGTCGGGTCGAACATTAAAAGACATCCCAGAGGATAACAATACATCAAAGAGCAATTCATCACGAAAGCTTGATTTCGATCGTTTTCCAGAAAACGAAGCGGAAGTGTCGGATAGTAATGAGGTAATTGATGATGTGCTAGACTCTATTGATAATTCACAAACTAAAAAACCATCTGGTTACTTTATGGAAGATATTGAAGATAATGTACCTAATTTGCTAGATTCATTCATCCACAAAACGCCAGACACAAGTGGATTTGGCATCGTTATGGACGCTACCACAATGAGCAGTGGTTCATCAATTGATGGAGATTCCTCTGAGCTCTTGCAATCCGTTGAAGTCACATGTGACAGTACAGTCAATTCTGCTGATGACTTTCTTGTCGTAGATTTAGTTGATAACAGTGCAATCTGTAGAACTGATAACAGTACTAACCGTCCTATACTTCAAACACAGACATCAAAGAGCAATCTCAATGTGTCTGGGATGGGTAAAGGGTGTTTTCCCGGAATTGATAATGACAACCAAATTGAGGGTGAACCTGAATCTACCAAAGAAGTGTTAAATTTGCCTGAAAGTTCTCCGCCAGAAGATGATACTTTTTCTGTATTTGTTAATCCATTTGAAAAATATGAATCTAGTGAAGCAGGCAGTACAACAAATAAACTGCAATTCAATACATGGGTTAGTATCGAGGACTCTCCTGACCGCAAACCCTCTGTTACAATACCAAAAGGAATTCCAACCCCAGTTTGTAGTCCAACGAGGAAAACTTCCGTTGATTCTAACAAAAAAGAGAATACTACTGAAATGAATGAACAGAAAGAAAATTTGGAAAATAATGTTGGAAAGAAAACTTTAACTGACAATGGAATAACCGGTAATGGAATAGCTTTATCGCGTGATCGGACAATGTCTGTTCTATTTGAACATTTAGACAATGAACAGTTGAGAGTTAACGCCACACTGCCAGAGTCATGTATACGTTTTTGGATCGCAGAAATAGTACTTGCTTTAGAAGATCTTCATTCTATGGGTATTATATGCAGGTTGGTTCTTCTTTCATTATTATACATTTTGAGTTTATTTATTTATTAGTTGGAAGTTAATAATATTAAAGTGCAAGTAAGTAATAAAACTTCAACACCAAATGAATTCTGGGGCTGTACACAATATTATATAATATATAGTATAATTCACACTATTTTGTTTTGTTGATTTGTTCCCACAGAGATTTAAACCCTAGCAATATTCTTCTTGGTGAGCGTGGTCACATCCGGTTATCTTACTTCAGTATATGGCAATATGTAGAAGATGATGCAAAGGAATTGGCAATAGACAACCTGTATTCTGCTCCAGAGGTCAATGGGATCTACAAGGTCACGCAGGCTTGTGATTGGTGGACTGTAGGAACTCTTCTGTTTGAGCTCCTCACAGGAAAGGTAAAGTAAACTTTTTAAAATGTATTATTTATTTTCAGAACAAATATTTAAAAAACATATTTTTCAAGGAAAATCATCATTCACTTTAAAGGAATTAAAAGTGTAAGATTGTACACCATGATATTCAATGTATTTGTATTTGTAGACCCTGCACAATTGCCATCCAAGTGGAATCAACAGTCACACCGAACTGAAAATACCTGATCATGTATCCAAAGAAGCTAAATCATTACTAAAACAGGTACAGTATTAGGAAGGAAATTGGCTACTAACATAACCACTTTTGAATGTTGCACAAAAAATCAACGATAAAAAAGTAATAAACACAATATTTGTTTACAATGTTAATTTCTATATCTTTTCTATTTTCTGTTACTTTATTAGCTTCTTTTGGTAAACCCAAGCGAGAGACTAGGCTCAGGGTTAGCTGGCTCTGAAGACATCAAAAACCATCCTTTCTTTAGAGACGTCAACTGGAAAACCTTAACCAGCTGAAGTCAATTAACTGCTGTACTTTCATTGTGCCTTAAGGCTGGCTGCTACTAACTAAAGTCAACAGATATGAATACAATTCTCATTAAGTTTTGTTTAAAAGATATTCTTAAGTAATTTAATTTAACATGTATTTGTTGAGATACCAATACCATTTTATCTAAAAGTTCATGATTTATCTTAATCTAATAGTAGCCATATTATGCTCCTAAGAAGAAAAGAAAACTTTTACTCATAATGTTGCACCAAATCATTGCTATATCTTTTGTTTCTATATATAGTTTTAAAATATTATGTTAAAATTCTACTTAATTTTAGAGGTTTTATTAATTTATTGAATTGTTGACACATAGATGTAAATATTTAAATAATTTATTTTAAATAAAGCAAATAAGTATGCCTCTATGCAATGTCAAAATGTATTAGTTTTAAAGGTACACTTAAAATGTTCTTTAAAATATAATATATACAGTAGGTAGGTATTTTAACACAAACATTTCAAGGTGTTTTGCCCATTTATTATTATATAATATATACAGTACAGTACTTGTGCTCTATTCTAGGTGGCCATGTATATATAAAATGTAATAATATAAGAATTTCAATAATTTAATACTATAATACAAAGACATTGTAATACAAAGACATTGTAATACAAAGACATTGTAATACAAAGACATTGTAATACAAAGACATTGTAATACAAAGACATTGTAATACAAAGACATTGTAATACAAAGACATTGTAATACAAAGACATTGTAATACAAAGACATTGTAATACAAAGACATTGTAATACAAAGACATTGTAATACAAAGACATTGTAATACAAAGAAATTGTAATACAAAGACATTGTAATACAAAGACATTGTAATACAAAGACATTGTAATACAAAGACATTGTAATACAAAGACATTGTAATACAAAGACATTGTACCAAATGTTTCTATTTATTTCGTATTAGTGGATTTGTTTTAAATACATTATCGATGTTTACGTTGTGGTAAAATTTAAAAGACATCTACATTTAGGTTTCAAGCTTTTAAAATGTTTTGGCAAAATGTTGAAGTAGTTGATTTTAAAGAGAATTCTGCAGGTAAATGTTAGCCCTAGATATTGTCTCCCTCAATAAATTAAACATTTTTTTAATATTCCATTTTAATGTCACATACAGTTTTTCACTTTGATAAAAAATTGGATTGAAAAAAAAATTATGAAAAACTGCAATTTAAGAAAATAATAGTCAAATTTGTCTTTCAATTTGTTCTTTCTTTTTTTTCCTACGAAAGTGATCAATAACTTTAGGAGGTCTGAAATGATTCATTTTGTGGCATTTAATGAATCGTAACATAATAAATCAAATTTGAAATTCTCAGTATCATGACCATGACAGAATGTACACTATTGCATCTTTTATTATTGTGTTATTTTAATATTTATATTTTATTTTTTGTTTTGAGGAGCCTATTCACCACAAGCTTTGCTTTCTTTTAGGCTCCTCCACTTTATATTTATATATTTGTAAAGTGAAATAAATAATTGAAATGAAATTATTTATAAACTAAATATTACTGTTAACACTGTATTATGGTAATTACGAAAGGTAACCTATATATGGTGCTTTTATAGTGCTAATTTTAAAGAAATCTATAATAGTAATGTAATCATATTATTTTGATTATCAGTATATTGTGTAATAAGCTGTATAGCATACTTCATATTTTAAATAGTTATAGTATTTAAACATGTTTTCTCAAATTTATGTATATCTGTCACTCGGCAATAAAAGTTGCACATAAATTCAGTAAAGTTACACAAGTTATAAGACCCTAAAGCTCTGTCTATACTATAAACTATTTGAGGAAAAAATATTGTGTGTCCATATATGGACATGACGACATCATATTACTACTATATTTGGGAACATCGCACTTTTTTAGTCAAACTATAGCTTGAAAGCGTAGAGACACTGTATACCTTACTACAGTCAAATTAGCTGTACTACTACTAAAAAATGACTGATCACATGCGGTACACATTTAGGCAACAGATATTCATGCTGGTCAATTGTTGGATTTTGGCACCATTTTATCTACCTTTATGCCAATCGATGTACCTGTTGGCCATACCACAAATACAAATCTTTTCATCATAGCTTTTTTCCCTTTCCTGTAATTTTTGAAAGCCCTTACAAAATAAATTCTAAATGTTTGTTTTAAAAGGCAGCAATACAAGGTCATGTAATAGTTCACTTTGACCAGAAACTGGGTCGAAAAACATACTTTAGAGAAAATGGCATAGTATAAATAATATGCTATGCACACTTCACAACATCAATGCAATGTTATATTCCATGGAATCTTCTGCTGCACACTGGTAATATTGAATCTCATGTTAAGTTTTATATTAAAGCTAAATACAGGTAGTGTTTTAATAAATATGTAATTTCAAACACTTTATTTGTTTCTTTTGCAATTATATTAGCAGCATAATATTAGATTGAACTGTATTCGCCATAGAGTTCAGATTGAGCATTTCAGGAGCACTGCAAATTGTAATCATACCAAGTTCAAGACTCGACTCCTTGACTGTAGGTCGTTTCAAATAAGGACTGAGTGAGTGTACACATCTGGCTCGTGTCCACTTTACAAGAACAAGAGCAGTGGGTTACTCCAGTGTACTGGTCCATCAGCTCCAGTCAGTCATGGTTGGATTTGTACTGTGGCTGTAGGGGTATCGTAATCACAATTGACAATGAATATTATGAAACTTCAACTGGTGGTATAGGTCAGATTTTGATGACATCATAAATGTAGCCAAAATATCAACACAAATATTGTATTACATGACTCTGTTATTAAGATTGAGTTTATTTTTAATTTAATTCCCCTGCCTTTTTAAAGCACATAAGATCTACTGTACATCTACATTTGTAGTTTAATATATCTAGTACATTCTTGTAAAATTAAAAAAGGTTCCTAATGTTTGTAATGCAACATAACAAAACATTACCCTGAGTATCTATACTATAATCATTACCACAAGATGCACACTTCAATGTAACACTTACAGATTTTAAAGATATTATATATATTTAAAAAGATATAATGGGCTAGTCAGTGCTCTGTATTTCAAATTTAAAATCAACATCAAATATTATTAAACAATTTTATAGAACAGTATTTTAAATGTGAGCTGGGAAGAGTGTTCCTGACTTTAATATTACTTTTCATAGTTTTCAAAAGGTAGATAACAAGATGAATATTCACTATATTCATATCATTTAATAATAGTAATTCAATGTTGTTGTTTAGCAGCACATAAACAAATGCTTTCATTACAGTAGATTTTCTCTTTCTCATTCACAGAATGAAATACTAATAAGTCTAAAGCTCTGTCTACACTATCAAACTAGTTTGACAAAACATGTGTGATGTGCCCAAATATTAAAGTGATGGCCAAATATAGTAGTGATATGACATCATCATGTCCATATATGGGCACATTATCAGCTTATGTTAATTGTGCAATAGATTAATATTTAAATTTCATCATAAGGGCAGCATACCTATTTGCAGTTAATAAAGTAAAATATAAACATTTATTTATATAAAATAATACACAGTACTGTTTATCATTCAGACAATTCTGAGCATGCTCAGACTGGGTATTCTGGGACATTACCATAACAATGGGACATATAACACTAAATCAGCTGGATGAGCCAGCCTCCTATCCGGTAACATACATCCTTGATGGTCATAATTCTTTTCCTTTAATTATTGCTCATGCAAATATTATTTGTAAAAAATAATTTGAAAACAAAAGAATAGGTACTGTATGAATGAACATGATAAATACAAAGAGTACCCATATAAGGAAATAAGTAAACCCTGGTTCATCATCTCCTGCAAACAAATGTAGAGTTCTGCAACTCAAACTTGTGTGTGTACAAACATGAAAGAGTTTCACTCATAAATAAC
Source organism: Antedon mediterranea (assembly GCF_964355755.1). Taxonomy (NCBI): domain Eukaryota; kingdom Metazoa; phylum Echinodermata; class Crinoidea; order Comatulida; family Antedonidae; genus Antedon; species Antedon mediterranea. Next base: position 24,361,630 of record NC_092679.1, on the reverse strand, counting down.
ACATATAGCTTAATTATATTCCATAATTTGTTTTTAAAGTTAAACCCTGTATTGAATTTATGAATCAATTGTTTGTCGTTAAAATATTTCACCACATTAAGATACACATCTATAAAAAATATAGAACAACCGTTTATTACATAAATATATCGTAGAACTAAAAGCTAAATGTATTTTCCATTATCATTTTAACTTCAGCTTGATGTATTTGGCCGACACCTACAGCTGGTGTTCCTAAATTCTGCCTTCCCGCATATGTAAGCTGAAGATAGAAAACATATTTACGAACAGTTTAAAGCTTTGTCTACACTATCAAACTTTATGTGACAGAAAAAAGTGTGATGTGCCCAAATATGGTAGTGATATGCTTATATGATAATGATATGACATCATCATATGGCCACTTGTTATAAATTAATGCACAACAAATACATTATATGTTAATTGTAATTAATATATTTCTTATAGATGACAAATTTCGTTTTTGTAAAAGCACAAGTTAACGGAGTACTTACTCGAACGTTTCGATCTCTATCAGAGATCCTTCTCAACTGACTGCGGAGTGTTAATGCAGCTTGGTCATTCTTGACGTCATCTGTTGATGACGTTGTACGCCTCCGGTTGTAGGTTGGAGGTTGTGCGGGGCTCGGCCAGGTGATGTGTCTATCAAATCATTGTACAAATGCGAGATGACGTCAAGAATGACCAAGCTGCATTAACACTCCGCAGTCAGTTGAGAAGGATCTCTGATAGAGATCGAAACGTTCGAGTAAGTACTCCGTTAACTTGTGCTTTTACAAAAACGAAATTTGTCATCTATACAAAATCGAAGCTAAATGAAATTCTTTCAAAATATATTTCTTGTTTATCTATTTATTTGTTGTTATCCCTATTAACATAGATACTGTAATACTCACATTGCAACCAACAAGATTAGCAAATCTAGGTGCCACAAAGAACCACGCCCCCATGTTTTGATGTTCTTCTTGACTCCAAACAAACTCTGTAATGCATTGCAATAGTAGTATATTTATAGCATAACATAAATACTGTTTGGTCAGGCCTACGTTACATTAGTAAGTTGGTTTAAATTTAGTATACAAGTAAGTAAGATATTTTCGAGTATATCCTGATTGGAAGTAATTACTAAATGATTTAGCTTTACAGACCCACTAAAGTTGGCAAGAACCGAGTCCTTATTTGCCAGTTTCTTGTTCTTATTGGTCAAGCAAAGTAATATTTGTGTCATATATTTAATCTAAGTTACTCAACTAAAACTGTACAGCATCAACATGAGTAAGTAAAGACCTTAGGGGACAAGTATACCTAAATAGTATCACCTAAAACCACAACCATATAGAATATAAAATGGTAATACAAAAACAACACACTTACTTTTGGCAATTTTGAATTTAGATAGATTTAATTGAATTTCTTCAGCTGGAAATGGACAAAGCTGTTCAATTCGTACTATAGCTATATTATCAGCTTGTAATCGCTGCCTCTCATTCACCAATGTATAATAATGCTTGCCGCAGCAAACAATCACCTTATCCACTCTATAGAAACAAACAATTTATGTAAAAATTAAATCAGCCAAGCACTTTGATGCAAAATACTTGGCAAGAAAGCGCCACAGAGTGTACTTTTTTGAACAGAAGATACAGCACTATAGACAACAAGAAAAGTAACAAAGAGTAAAATTGTCTTACTTATTTGGGTCTGCTTGCTGGTCTCCGATTACAGGCTGAAAGCTTGTTCCTGGTGCCATTTCACTTAAACTTGAAGTGGCTGCTGGGAGTCTAAGTAACACTTTTGGAGAAGCTATAATTAAAGGCTTCCTAAAGTTCCTTATCATCTGAGAAAAAACGGAAAATGAAAATTGTATAATAAAATTATGAATGGGGGAGAAAAAGGTCTGTATGAAAAGAAACATGCAAAGAAGTGAATGTTATTTTAAACAAATCTGGTATTGAAACCAGTTGATATCGAATATCGTGCGTGCAACAGGCAGTATTTACGATGTTTACCATATTTTTTCACTTGGCTTAGTTTGTATATACAAATCTATTTATAAAGCACTCCGTTACCTGTCGCCTGAGAAGATGGAAGTACTGAGCTGGCGTAGTAGGATGAGCAAGTTGGATATTGACGTTATCACCATCTATTCCATCTTCTTTGCTGTCACATGACTGTAAAAATCTTTCCATATGGCATGATGAATGTTCAGGACCAGCACCATCATATCCATGTGGAAGCATCATTACTAAGCCACTCTGCAACAGCCACTTCACTACAAATGTGAAAAGTTATTACAGATACTATGTATTTATATTATATCTTTCACTGATGAAGGGCTTGTGCTGCCCGAAAGCTTTGCAATTTTGTCTGGCTATTTTATCATTTTGATTTAGCTTTTTGCTTTTAATTTTTTGTATCCCATTGAGATCTAGCCACTGATACCAACAGCATTGTTATTTTTTCAATAATATGCCTCTGGAGTTATATCAAATGTATCTATTTGTGGGGCACGTAACGTAATCTTAGATTTCAAAATGGTGCCAATTTTGAAACATAAAACTAAATCATAATTTGCTTTAAACAAATATACTTGTACATCTTACCTTCACCTGATGTTACATATGTATCAATTGTACATCTTACCTTCACCTGATGTTACATATGTATCAATTGTACATCTTACCTTCACCTGATGTTACATATGTATCAATTGTACATCTTACCTTCACCTGATGTTACATATGTATCAATTGTACATCTTACCTTCACCTGATGTTACATATGTATCAATTGTACATCTTACCTTCACCTGATGTTACATATGTATCAATTGTACATCTTACCTTCACCTGATGTTACATATGTATCAATCGTACATCTTACCTTCACCTGATGTTACATATGTATCAATTGTACATCTTACCTTCACCTGATGTTACATATGTATCAATTGTACATCTTACCTTCACCTGATGTTACATATGTATCAATTGTACATCTTACCTTCACCTGATGTTACATATGTATCAATTGTACATCTTACCTTCACCTGATGTTACATATGTATCAATTGTACATCTTACCTTCACCTGATGTTACATATGTATCAATCATTATCTGGGCTCCATTGTAAAAATCACCAAACTGTGCTTCCCATACTATTAGTGACTGAGGGTTTTCAATGCTCATTCCATACTCAAATGCAAGCACAGCTTCCTCTGACAAGGGACTATTGGCAACCTGCAGAAAAAGAAAAATTCCACACTCTCTGTCCACACTATCAAACTTTATGTGACGTAAAAAAGAGTGATGTGCCTATATATGGACATGAATGAATTTTATTTGGCCACATCACACACATTTTTTGTCTACGGAAGTGATTAAATTTATTAAAACTACCAAATAACCTATTTAAAGTCTAATTTAATCACAGTTTACCTTTCTAAATGGTAAATAAAAATACAACAAAGTTATAAATGAATGTTCTCACCTCTAAAAAGTGTTTTTGATCACTATATATACAATTCAATGGTACATGAAGTTGGTCAGTATTTTGGTCAACCAACATTGCATGGCGATGACTGAAGGTGCCTCGTCCTACATCTTGACCACATAGACGGACATTAAATCCTTGGGTCATCAATGAGCCTATGGCCATTGCCTCAGAGGTAGCCCAGTCCACACCAGCACCTTCCTCTAGTTTCTTCAGACGTGACCCTATATGACTTTTTAGCAAAGTTGAATGAACTTTCTAAAAAGGAATGAAAATTAATGTTGAGAAAGCTTTATTAATATCTAATGCCAGTGCATTTTTACTTGTATCAAAAACATATTTTTGAGTAACGGTGAAGAGATTACAGACCAACCACTGGTCTATTTCAGTACGGTACTTACAAAGTCTTCAGGAACTTGAACAGACTTGGCAGCAATAAACCTTAACAGTTCTTGATCCACGCCTACAAAAATAAACATACAATATTATACTAAAGTGGATATTTCATATTTCATTTAACAACCTACAAAAATTAATTTTCTATGGGAAATAAATATCATTTCATTTAACACAAGAATCATTATAAGATTTATTTTTTTTTTATAAATTTAGTATTATTTCTGGAAGAAGCTGCAAAATCAGTGACCAACACAAACAGAAAAGAGTCTACATTTTTTGGAGGGTAAACATTGCGCTGATCCAAAAGCCTGGGCTTCCACTGTATAATGTTGGAGGGTAAACATTGCGCTGATCCAAAAGCCTGGGCTTCCATTGTATAATGTTGGAGGGTAAACATTGCGCTGATCCAAAAGCCTGGGCTTCCACTGTATAATGTTGGAGGGTAAACATTGCGCTGATCCAAAAGCCTGGGCTTCCACTGTATAATGTTGGAGGGTAAACATTGCGCTGATCCAAAAGCCTGGGCTTCCACTGTATAATGTTGGAGGGTAAACATTGCGCTGATCCAAAAGCCTGGGCTTCCACTGTATGATGTTGGAGGGTAAACATTGCGCTGATCCAAAAGCCTGGGCTTCCACTGTATAATGTTGGAGGGTAAATATTGCGCTGATCCAAAAGCCTGGGCTTCCACTGTATAATGTTGGAGGGTAAACATTGCGCTGATCCAAAAGCCTGGGCTTCCATTGTATAATGTTGGAGGGTAAACATTGCGCTGATCCAAAAGTCTGGGCTTCCACTGTATAATGTTGGAGGGTAAACATTGCGCTGATCCAAAAGCCTGGGCTTCCATTGTATAATGTTGGAGGGTAAACATTGCGCTGATCCAAAAGCCTGGGCTTCCACTGTATAATGTTGGAGGGTAAACATTGCGCTGATCCAAAAGCCTGGGCTTCCACTGTATAATGTTGGAGGGTAAACATTGCGCTGATCCAAAAGCCTGGGCTTCCATTGTATAATGTTGGAGGGTAAACATTGCGCTGATCCAAAAGCCTGGGCTTCCACTGTATAATGTTGGAGGGTAAACATTGCGCTGATCCAAAAGCCTGGGCTTCCACTGTATAATGTTGAAGGGTAAACATTGCGCTGATCCAAAAGGCTGGGCTTCCACTGTATAATGTTGGAGGGTAAACATTGCGCTGATCCAAAAGCCTGGGCTTCCACTGTATGATGTTGGAGGGTAAACATTGCGCTGATCCAAAAGCCTGGGCTTCCATTGTATAATGTTGGAGGGTAAACATTGCGCTGATCCAAAAGCCTGGGCTTCCACTGTATAATGTTGGAGGGTAAACATTGCGCTGATCCAAAAGCCTGGGCTTCCATTGTATAATGTTGGAGGGTAAACATTGCGCTGATCCAAAAGCCTGGGCTTCCACTGTATAATGTTGGAGGGTAAACATTGCGCTGATCCAAAAGCCTGGGCTTCCACTGTATAATGTTGGAGGGTAAACATTGCGCTGATCCAAAAGCCTGGGCTTCCACTGTATAATGTTGGAGGGTAAACATTGCGCTGATCCAAAAGCCTGGGCTTCCACTGTATGATGTTGGAGGGTAAACATTGCGCTGATCCAAAAGCCTGGGCTTCCATTGTATAATGTTGGAGGGTAAACATTGCGCTGATCCAAAAGCCTGGGCTTCCACTGTATAATGTTGGAGGGTAAACATTGCGCTGATCCAAAAGCCTGGGCTTCCACTGTATAATGTTGGAGGGTAAACATTGCGCTGATCCAAAAGCCTGGGCTTCCACTGTATAATGTTGGAGGGTAAACATTGCGCTGATCCAAAAGCCTGGGCTTCCACTGTATAATGTTGGAGGGTAAACATTGCGCTGATCCAAAAGCCTGGGCTTCCATTGTATAATGTTGGAGGGTAAACATTGCGCTGATCCAAAAGCCTGGGCTTCCACTGTATAATGTTGGAGGGTAAACATTGCGCTGATCCAAAAGCCTGGGCTTCCACTGTATAATGTTGGAGGGTAAACATTGCGCTGATCCAAAAGCCTGGGCTTCCACTGTATAATGTTGGAGGGTAAACATTGCGCTGATCCAAAAGCCTGGGCTTCCATTGTATAATGTTGGAGGGTAAACATTGCGCTGATCCAAAAGCCTGGGCTTCCACTGTATAATGTTGGAGGGTAAACATTGCGCTGATCCAAAAGCCTGGGCTTCCACTGTATAATGTTGGAGGGTAAACATTGCGCTAATCCAAAAGCCTGGGCTTCCACTGTATAATGTTGGAGGGTAAACATTGCGCTGATCCAAAAGGCTGGGCTTCCACTGTATAATGTTGGAGGGTAAACATTGCGCTGATCCAAAAGCCTGGGCTTCCACTGTATGATGTTGGAGGGTAAACATTGCGCTGATCCAAAAGCCTGGGCTTCCACTGTATAATGTCAGTTCAAATTTGCGCTGCAGAAATAAGTATTACCCTAAGAGATTTTATTAATTTTACATCATATTTTCTAAAGATAAATAAACCCTTTATTATCCGGATTAAACATTATTATTATTGTGGGATTTAAAAGATTATCATCTTTATTTCAAGATTAAATATTGTCAGATTTATCTTGGGATTGAAAACTATCACCTTCATCTCAAGATTAAATATTATCACCTGTATCCCAGGTGGATATATGTGATGGCGCATCAACCAAGTCTTTCCAGTGAGCTTGTAGGTGGAACTGTTTAGGTTCATGCGTGTCTGCCTCTTTAAGTGAGTAGTTTAATGCTTCATAATATGTGGATACTTCTTTGGAAATAGTTTCTTTATCTAGAATGCCTTCTTCCTGAAAAAAACAAATTGTATTGCAAATATATAGTTTTGAGAAAGAATTTGTGAGTAAAGAAATTAAATTATAATATTTAAGGCCCTACAGGTAAAGTACATGTATGCTTTTAATGGTATAGGAAAGTTGCTACAATATTCAACAGCCAATCTATACAATACTTACAGACAGTTTTTGCACATAAGAGTCTGGTACACTTGGCTTAGATCCTATAATGGAATACAAGCCTGGATTGGTAAAAGATGGGTCATCTAATTCATTATGCCCCCAGCGTCTGAAGCAGATCAAATCAACAAATACATCTTTACCAAATGTTTGTCTGTAGCTCATAGCAAGACGAAGTGCTTTTACAACTTCCTGAAAATAAAGCATTAATTAGCAGTTAGTAAGCATTTATTTCACTCCAACAATTAATCTATTCAATCAAAATCAAATATTTTACCTCAGGATGGTCACCATTGACATGTAAAATAGGAAAACCATTACTTTTGGCAATATCTGTGCTGTATAATGATGACCTCCCCTGTTCTGCAGGTGTGGTAAAACCCAACTGGTTATTAATGACTAGATGAATGGATCCACCCACTCTGAAATGGGGGAGGTTCCATAATCCTAAAGATTCTTGAATAACACCCTGAAGCAAGAGAACATGATTATTTATTTTTATGAAAATTTAGTACAGTAGTAATAATACAGTTAGTTGGGCCTTTTGTTGCTATCATTTTCATGTAACAGAGCAGAGAGAGCTGCTTAAATGCCAGAAATAATATTTACCTGGGCTGAAATTGCAGCATCCCCATGGACTTGTACACATAGTACCTTCTGCCCTACAATTGATTCCTGTTCACTGGCTGAGTAATCACCTTCTGCTAGTGTTTGCTGCCTCCCTCTTACTTTTCCAATCACCACAGGTACATTAGCCTAAACCAGAATAAAACAATCAATACAGAACAAGAGCTGGAAAATCTGAAATACCAAGTAACAAGATTCTTCCTACTGTATCTGGGCTAATAATAATATACAAGTTCTTATATAGCGCTGATTCCACCAAAATCTAACACCATGGAGCAAGTAATTTTCCAAAATATACTAAAGAGAATATACAAAACAGAATCGGTCGGAAATTTACCATGCTATTAAATCTGTACGTAAATACAATTTAAATAAAGAAAAGAAAAAGAAAAGAAGAAAGAAGGAAAAAACAAATTCTTTACCTCAAGATGGGATGGATTTGGTATTAGACTGACATGTAATGATTTCCCTTCATACTGTAAATCAACTGATTGATCTGTTTATAAAAGAAATAGAAAACAACTGTAGTACTGAGTAACCAGTAACTTAATAAAGTAAAATTTAACTATTTTGTCCTGAATACAGTATTTGCATGTTTAATATTCTCTTACTACCTACTGTATTAACAAATGTAATGATCCAGTACAAATTCCAGTGCAGTACAAAAACTGCACCAGAGTTATTGTTTTCTATGCATCAAATACTATAAAGATTTCTATGACTGCTAATTGCCAGCTTGAGACATGGAGTATGCAGCAGTGTACAGGAGTTTATACTTCCTAATTTCATTAGCTTAGCCCTACAAACATGGACAAAAAGATATTTAAAATGCAAGATATACAAAAAAATAGAGAGTAGCATAGTAATAGTACTGTACTTACACAAATGTGAAACAACATCTCCCGTAGAAGGGGCTGATTCTGGGTACTCTGTTTTACCTCGCATTTTTCTGAACATCAGTGCTTTTGGATAGTCGAGCAGACCGCTCAATAGATTAAGGCGCCCTCTATGAGCAATTGCAATCATTACTTGTTCTATATTTGCTAAACCAATGCAAACAAGCAATTTGAAAGAAATGTCAAAAATAGCAAAGAATACTGTAGAATCATAGATGAAAGCTTTATGATTGAGAATAAAATGAGTACGGTATTTTCTCCAATTTTTCTGTATGTATACAATGGTAGATAGGCAGTAGAATCCATCCTTTGGGAAACCTCTATTAAGGGGAAACTTTATAAATTAACAAGGAACAATAACACAATATGTTTTAATGCACCCACATTAGTAAGATCACACTTAGCTGTCCCTTTAATGATGAACGATTTAAAATGGTACTTACAGTTTGAGGACAGTTTGAATAGCTCGTTAAAAAATGCAATCATGCTTTCGGCTCCTTCCCCGCTGTATCTTTTTAAGGTAGTGAATTTAGTGGCTAAGAAATTATCAAATGACTGAAAAAGACAAATTAGTTCTTGTAAAAATTATCAAAATATGAATGATCTTATCATTTTATATCTTTTATAACATATAACTTTAAAATTTTAAATTACAATAACACTTGGGACAGTCTGGCCTTCTATTAGCAATTTGCTGTTTTAGGTGCAGAAAGGAGTGCTTTAACTTTTTACAAACTCAATGAAAGAAATTCAGTAAAACATTTTTACTATACTTATTTTTTATACCTGTGATTTTGCTATAACCTTAGCTATTTCTATCTTCTCACTGTCAGTTAACTGCCAGCTTCTGCTTTCTTCAAACTTCTGAGCAAACCATTCTCTTTCCTCTAATGTCTGTGAAGGTTAAAATAAGACACAAAATCATCTATTATGTACCACCTTTTCCCAATTATCATATCAACCTCAAAATCCATTTTAAATCAATATTTGGAAATATATCTTTCAGTAAATTTAACCTATTAGTTATTTATTAGGAATTCGCTCTAAATCTCTGTCTACACTATCAACTAGTTTGACAAAAAAAGTGTGATGCAACCAAATATGGTAGTGATGTGCTCAAATATGGTAGTGATATGACATCATCATATCCATATATATGGGAACATCAAATTTTTTGTTACATACTTTACCTCAAGATGGGAACATTCTGCTGATGTTGCTCCACAGTATATGGACTCCAAAGCACTTATAACTTCATCTAGGGACTTGCTACCTTTATCAGCTGTGTTTAAAATACCTAAACAAAAACAAACATGCATTGTAATGTAATAATACCAAGTACCGAAACTATTTATTTTTTTCACCTTTTATATTGTATAGAATTGTAAGTTTACTAAAGTTACACACAGTTATGTACCACACCAGCAGTTTTATATAGAACAGCCATAATATGCCTCCTGAGGTTCTTACAGTAATACTTACTTACCACTTAAGTCAAACTTGCTTGTACTGCAAAGGCCATACAATTTACTTACCACTTAAGTCAAACTTGCTTGTACTGCAAAGGCCATACAATTCAGGATTTAATTCTGGTGTTGGACTAAAAAATACACATACAAATTTAAATGTTTGCATGTCAATATGTAAATTCTTGTTGTAATAGCTTATCTAATAAAAAGTAAATAGTGCATTATTCTTATTCTGAGACAGAATGGCTAATGTTGGTTTATCCAGGTATTGTAAGCTAGATACAGAATAGAAACACATAGATCATTTATAATTCTCTCCACAATAGGTTGGTATCAATAGTTTAGTATCAATAGTTGGTATCAATAGTTGGTATCAATAGGTTGGTATCAATAGTTTCTTGAACAATCTGACATGGGTGTCATTTTCAAATTTAATATGACAGGTGGAGGTGGAATTGTATAAACAGAAATAATAAAAGGAGTGAAAGCAGTGAGGTTTCATTCAAAATATTAAAAAAAGAAAAACAATGAATAACAAAATAACCAAATTGTGCTTCAATTTGATTGACGATAACATAGTTATATACTGTACCTAGGTACTTGCAATCCTAGAGGATCAATTTTAGCCTTTTTATGGCCATGGCTTCGATAGGCTTCTACCAACTGTGATAGTGCTGCATTCTCAATCCTTTTCGACAAAACTTCTCTGTCCACTGTTAACGAAAATGCAAAATTATAATTTAAATATCTTGTACTTAAAAAAAATGGTAAATAATTTAAATGTATCATAATAAGCAAAGCAATTGTATTTTCTAACATTTACACGGCGAGAGGAAAAGGGCGAGTCGGGATTTTGAAAAGCCTTTGGAGCATTCTCATTTGAGGTGTACATATGGTCAAAACAAAAGAATACCTTTAAATTCTTGTAGAGTCTGCTGTGCTGCTGGTTTATATCCATAAATGCCAGTTTTTGCATGATACAATGATCTTGGTAATCTGTGAATGAAGCCTGTCGACTTTAAGAATGCACTTCTGGACAGCATACTGTCTGTGAATTGGAATTATGAGTTTAGATTTAAGAAGTAGAGGCATGAATTGCATGTCATATATTAGAAAACAAGGTTAAAGTTCAATAGAGAGGCAGACAAAATAGATATCTCCTCTGAGCTTGGCTAGAGCATAGAGGTACCTCCATGTCTAGAGCAAAATAAGTCTCTACTATTACTAGGTAGGCCTACACTAGGCCTAGGGCCTAGGCCTACAGCTACACTAGGCAGGGCCTATATAGCCTATAGCTAGCTAGGCCTAGCTAGAACTAGAGGCCTACCTAGGCCTAGCTTTAGGACTAGTAAAATGTAAGATGACACTATATAGCCACGGGGTAGACAAGGTATACTGCTATCCTAGGCCACTTACATTATTACAAATCAAATGATAAAGTAAAATACAAAACAAAGTCGTCAATTTTAGGACAAAATGTGCACCACGACACCACCAACCGGTGAAATTTTCACGCCGCTCGAGTTTATGTAATACGCTTGAATGATTGCAGTTTAACCTTTTGGTGACACAGAAATATCATATGATGAGGTCCTTTTTAACATTTTTCCCATTCAAATGATTTCTACCGTAAAAATAGATAAATAAAGCGACTAAATTTCAAGTAAAATCTACAAACATGTCGTCGGAAAAGTTTGAAAACTTGCAGGAAGACTACAACATATTATTTGACGATTTAAAAAAAAAAATAGACAACCGTATTTCACGGTGTTCAGGGGGTAAGCCAAACGGAATCCAGCCAAACCAAGATCAGCTGTGGTGATTCATTGGCAGAAAAGGCCAGAGCTAGCTAGCTAGGAGGCTAGGGCTAGACCTAGATTGCTAGTGTAGGCCTACAGTAGCTAGGTAGGCCTAGGAGGCTATGGTGTCTGTTTGTGTGTATTATTTGCCATCTGTAGAGAAATCTCTCTTGCCTTATAAGTTATGTTAAGGAAAATTGAAATGTTTTTAAAATAGTTACTTTTTTCAACAACACTGAACAGTCAATACCATATTAATTAATTCATTTGTTTAAAATTGTAGAAGAGAAGAAACAGTTGATAAGAGATGTGGAACGAGGCTTGGAAGAAGCTGGCGAAATGGTATTTGGATTTAATTGCGGTCTGACAAATTACCTCACCGAACCCTATGAACTACTACAGTGAACCCATGGCTCTACTCACCATCGTCTTTTCTTGCCATTTTCCATAATGGCTTGCCTCACTTTTTATGAAGTTTTCTTATAATAGAACCCATTTTTAGTTTTACTTTGTTCTGTTGCTTGTTTACTTGTTTACTTTGTTCTGTTTACTTGTTTACTTTGTTCTGTTTACTTGTTTACGTGATTACTTTGTTCTGTTTACTTGTTTACTTGATTACTTTGTTCTGTTTACTTGTTTACTTGATTACTTTTTTGTTCTGTTTACTTGTTTACTTGTTTACTTTGTTCTGTTTACTTGTTTACTTTGTTCTGTTTACTTGTTTACTTTGTTCTGTTTACTTGTTTACTTTGTTCAGTTTACTTGTTTACTTTGTTCTGTTTACTTTGTTCTGTTTACTTGTATACTTTTTTCTGTTTACTTGTTTACTTTGTTCTGTTTACTTGATTACTTTGTTCAGTTTACTTGTTTACTTGTTTACTTTGTTCTGTTTACTTGTTTACTTTGTTCTGTTTACTTGTTTACTTTGTTCAGTTTACTTGTTTACTTTGTTCTGTTTACTTGTTTACTTGTTTACTTTGTTCTGTTTACTTGTTTACTTTGTTCTGTTTACTTTGTTCCGTTTACTTTGTTCTGTTTACTTGTTTACTTTGTTCTGTTTACTTGTTTACTTTGTTCTGTTTACTTGT